>NC_088295.1:17724669-18065588 GCF_032854445.1 Liolophura sinensis
GTTGGTAGGGCATGCCGATTACGCAGGTGAAGGACCCGGTTGTACCGATCTTGAAGTGGGGTCGTGATTCTTGGCCTTTAAAGTTGTTGTAACGGCTCCAAAGTCGGGATATCGTTGTTTTGTGAACATTTAGGTGTCGTGCAATAGTACCAAAACTTTCCCCGGCTTGAAGACGACCAATGGCGATATTTCGGTCGGCAGCACTCAGTCGCGGCATTTTACCGACTGCCTATCGTCGACGAATGAATGAATAAAATACGAAAGCACATAGACTTTTATACACCCCCACACTATAACTGCCATTGACATGATTTGCATCTGAATGGTACTGTGTGCGACGTCAACAGGGTCAGTCCATGCGTTGTGACGTCATAAGCAATAAAATACACTTAGGAGAGAAAAGGCAGTTGTTTGGATGGTAATCTTCATTAAAAACGTGTATAATTTCATTACATTTGGCTAAAATTTAGTTTTATCTTTATTTTAACTTTATTCGAACGAATTTTTGATATCCGAGGACAGGGGTTGGGTTTCTTTTTTGACAGAGTTTATTATATTAAGTAATACTAATATTTAATTATTATCAAATATTTATACCGGTAGCATAAATCAAAAACCATTACATGTTTAACGCTACATAGCGTAGTTTCCTCGGATTAATCCAAAATAACGCAATATAGTGGGATTCAGTTTGAGAGGGGAGCAAATATTCGCAAAGCTGTGTTTGATGTAGGCCTTGCCAATTCATAGCTGTACTAGAGTCAGGCGTTTCTCTTGAACGGTAGACCCTTACAATTCCTTTCTAATGTTCAATTAACAATCGACGGTTGAACATCGATCTCACATTGGTGCAGTTGACAACGACGGTTAAACCGACGTGTTACACACAAATTCCGCGCAAAAAACTAACACTAACTAAACAAAAACACTTGCAGAGTTTAAACATTCACGCAAAATATCCTTAATTTAACATTATGATAAATTCTATACTCTTAAAATTTCTTTGACCTTTTGAACGTTAAAATTTTCAGTTTTTGAACGACTGACTATACTTAGAATCTAATATAATAGTTAACAGGGACTAATACAACAGTTAACCGGGGGGAGGGGGAGCATATTAACGGCATATTAACGGATACTGCTTCCACTGCATCAGCCACTACCCCCCACCTTACACACACCACTGCCATATTTTACAACGTTCCGCCGTTCCTGAACATAGATACATTCCGCCATCTACATTATACAGGGCAATAACTGGGACAGGTAGAATTTTCACACCGGCAGGAGTTACATTGTCACTGTATGATAAGTTACCAATATCCGGCAGATGATGTACACAATGATAAAATGCACACACAACCTCCAATATTCAAACGGCAAAATGTGTATTAACCAATTCCGTCCGCCTTCATCCCAGACATAATTTACCTGTGATATGTTTACGTGTCGAGAATCACGTAGAGCCAGTGACAATACATAGGCCAAGGGTTGGCTACTAGTTGCTGTACTTTGGAATACGTCTAGTACCTAATCAGCCCAACCACCTTTAAAAACCGCCATCAGCAGCCTAACATATTTCACTAAAACTAGCAGCTAGCTCCACAAACGTGTAACGGAAGACTGGTCATTATGGTAATGTCTACCCACCTTCCAGCTGTCACTGGTAGAGCGTCCGCTTCGGGACCGGCAGATCCAGGATCAATCCTTGATCGAGTCACACCTAAGACTTTAAAAGAGAAAGTTGTAACTTCCTCGCTTGGCGTTCAGCATGAAGGGGATAGTGCAACGACTGGTTGACCTGTATCAGTATAATGGCTCGCGCGGGCCGGCTTACTTGCCTTCGGTAAGTCGTCTCAGTGAAGCAGCACTAAATAAAAGAGCGGTGGAAATCCGTCCTGCAACAAGGAGGCACATTACACGTACATGCACCCTAATGATTCCTTCGTCGTCATATGACTGAAAAATTGTTGAGTACGACGTTAAACCCCAAGCACTCACTCACTCACTCCAGCTGTCACAGGCACAGACAACGATGTTTCGCTTCTACAGGACCACACGTCCACCTATAATCTGATAGACTAGTCCACTTATACGCATGGGGTGTTATGGTAGGTCTCTCCACTGCGTGTCTGTGCCCATATATAAATACCTGCGTGTATTAGTGGAAGTGTTAAGTACGTCTTGGTTAGTGCCATTCCATTAAACAGACAAATATGAAATAGGCAAAGCCTCAGACCGAACGTGGTGTGTAGGCCTACATATACATTGTACATCTACTAGGCAAATTAATGACTACATATAATTTATTATCTACTATCTGCATTTAACCCATTTATACAGAAGCTGAAAAAGTAAACAAAGAATAGTTTTGTGTTGTTGCATGTGGTTCATTATTCCATTATATGTACTCTAAATGCTGTCTGGCTGCGTATAAATCTTGTAGGCTGTTCCATCCGCCTCACACGGCATCTTGCATTGTTCGTTGTAGGAATACATGTACAAAGCCTTTGTATTTCTTTCCACTAACTGTTTCCTTATTATATATATATTTTTAATCGAGGGTGATATAATTACAAAAAAAAGATTTGCTAATGGAATACAAGCTAAGTTATTGAAAACACTTCATAGTAAAAGTGAAAAAACACCGAGTTCGGTTTTTGTATCTTTTTCTACCTAGTAGAGATAAGTATTGAGTAAAGTATCTGGCAAGTGTCAAGAGAACCCTTTCCATTCGAAAAAACATCAGTGTGTAATGTGAAAAGTCCGTTGAAGCTAGCGTACAGCATGAACCGATAGCTGGTTTGCGCATAATTGCTAGGATACCTCCATAACCTCAAGGCTGAACTTCGTGGAGTAGGCCTACTCGTCTTTGGTAGGACACTTACCAAAGGCTACCAGAAGTATCCTACCGAGTCTACTGTCTCCACAGAGACGGTAACCCCAGCATTTTGACTGGTCATTCCCAATACATGCAAGTTACATAGTCACGCCATATACTCATGTCCGAGCGCCAAGACAATTTACTCAATGAAATGAACGCTCTGTTTTTATATAATCGTTGATTTCTCGCTGAATACAGCAAGTTGTGTATTCTGAATGTCTGGTCAAAAGTCAAAATAATTATATACCTACAGGTCTTGTATTTATTTATTTGATTGGTGTTTTACGACACTCAAGAAAATTTTACTTCTATGACGGCGGCCAGCAGAGCCGGGGGAAATCCACGCAGATTGCCGACAGGCCTTCCCACGTACAGCTGGAGAGGAAGCCAGCATGAGCTGGACTTGAACTCATAGCGACCGCATTGGTGAGAGGCTCCTGTGTCATTACACCGCGCAAACCACCTCGGCCACGTAGGTTCCCTACATGTTTCGTAGATTTATAGCTGAAGTTCTTATCACCAAACACCTATGGAAATAGAATCTATTGCAGGCTCATTGTAGTGAATAGCCCTTGCACACGTATATCCATACATCAAAGTTTACTTTAAAACTAAGGGGCTATATGTAATTAATTCGGTCACTTCAGTGCATGTTCACACCATATAATGATTGCTATACCGATGATATATTCAAACAGCTTCATTCGTTGTCTGGGCTCAGTAACTTTATGAGGGACCATGCAAATGCTGAACAAATGTATGACTTTATTTATAGTGAACTCGGAAGGATGGGTTTATTCACAAAAAGTATGGGGGTCTCCATGGCTCACTTGGTTAGCGCGCTAGCACAGCGTAATGACCTAGGAGCCTCTCACCAATGCGGTCGCTAGGAGTTCAAGTCCAGCTCATGCTGGCTTCCTCTCCGGCCGTACGTGGGAAGGCCTGCCAGCAACCTGCGTGGGTTTCCACCGGGCTCTGCCCGGTTTCCACCCACCATAATGCTGCCCACCGTCGTATAAGTGAAATATTCTTGAGTATATTGAGTAAAACACCAATCATATAAATAAACAAAAAGTATGCTCATTATAGTTAAATTTTGGACAATGATGTATGGTTGTCTCAAAGTACTGGAAATGTTAATGTTTTCTGTCACCTGTGAATCTAAGGTCAGGAGGCAATTTCATGCAGAATTGGAACGAGCGTCAAAACACATCCACTAGAGTAAGTTTCCATGGAACTTTCAGTAGTTTTTCTTTCCAAACTTAGTATTTAAACGTTATTGATGTTCCTAAATTTATTTCGATACTAACACGATTACGTGTCTCCTCCCATCGATTACAGGTGGAGATGGGTAGGTGGTACAAGCCACGGGCTGAACTTATAGAAAGCGGAAATGTATACTGTGTAATGCATTAGAGGATGAGTTTCATTTTATTCTCGTTTTCCCTATGTTTATTAATTTGCGAAAAAAAATATATTCTATCCTTTTTCGGGTAACATCCTAACGCATGGCAGAAACTGGATTCACTACTGACGGAAATTTCCAAATCTATTGACAAAAGTCTTTTTATTTTCAAAAAGACTTGAACTGAGATAAATTATACAAGCTGTAACCCGCCGCCATGCATGATATAGTTATCTTATGTCGGTATGCCGTTGGACTAACTGGTCTTGTGCAATAAAGTATTATTATGAAAGACTGTACGGCCATGATCTATCACAATTTCACTTCAAAACACCAATCAGTGGGTCGAAACAGCAAGGAAAGTTCCCACAACGACATCTAACATAAACCACCAAAGAACTCAGAAAGTGCGAAATTAAGACAGCATCATGCAAACAGAAGCAGTCAACAAATTTTAGTGATGTTGGAAAGGTGCAAGTATATGTAGTAGGTGAATGATTGAAATCAGTATTTAAATTTTGTACTATGCTAGCATATAAGTTGTTGATAATGAAATGGAGTTAGTAGTTAAAAGTTCAAGTTGTAACTTGTAAGTTCAAACTAAAATAGGTAACCTAATTCAAATTTGAAGTTAGAAGTTAGAAATTATAACTTGTAACTTCTAACTAAGGGTATCTAATATGCATCTCAGGTGTATATATTATTTCTTGCGGTAGGGTACTGGTCAGACTGGGTTCGACTGGGTTCGAATCGTTTGCACCCCCACAGTGGTAGGAGGAATGTGTGGGGGTGGCGGGGGCGGGGGATTGCAGTCGTACAGTTTCTAAAACTGTTGTGCGGATGGTTGTACCCCTAAGTGGATGTTCACAACAACATCATTTTTGTACGGTTGGATCAATGTCGGTAAATTGTCGTATTTAACTCTATTAATAAATGAGTTCTCGATATCAAAAACGAATTATCAATATCAAGGGGCCTCCGTGGCTCAGTTGGTTAGCGCGCTAGCGCAGCGCAATGACCCAGGTGTCTCTCACCAATGCGGTCGCTGTGAGTTCAAGTCCAGCTCATGCTGGCTTCCTCTCCGGCCGTACGTGGGAAGGTCTGCGGATGGTCATGAGTTTCCCCCGGGCTCTGCCCGGTTTCCACCCATCATAATGCTGGTCGCCGTCGTATAAGTGAAATATTCTTGAGTGCAGCGTAAAACACCAATCAAATAAATAAATCAATATCAACAATTTAAGACTTTATTGATACTGATCAATATATTTTCGATACCGGTATCGAAATGTTTTATACACTGTAAACTTGGAGGTACCACATACTTGTTTTTCCTGTAGATTAGACTGACAGACGCATGGATGGACAGAGGATGGGACGGGAGTTTCGTCTGCCAATATGCCGGTAAGATGACCACTGAATGCGGCTAAACAAACAGTAAATAATTTGAATGCATGTTATATTCTGTGACATTTCTGGCCCACACTTTCTAAAACCTCAATTGTTACTTGCCCGATTGATATCTTGCTCAGAAACGACTCATTGCGACATGTCTGGTTTCTACACAGCCCCGACTCCGCTGCATAGCTAACCCTGCGACTGGTCATTGTAAATCTATACAGAAATTATTCCCGGACTCACGTAAATGGAGTCAAATGAATTATGAAAAATGTTAGACAACCTTTGTTGACATCAATTTACCGTTCACCTGTCTCACCCTATTCCAGATGCACAAATGACACCTCTTTCTTTCAGGAAATCCTCAAGTTCACAAACATTCAGCTTCTCAATCTTCTCTGCCATTCCTCCATTTCCTTACTTTTTATGAGACTTTTTGCAAACAATTATAGCGAATGTGATCAAATATAGTTGCCTAATATTTCTGACAGGTCACACGATACCGTTGGACTTTTTCTACAACGAAGTTGCAACTCGAAACTCCCCTATTGATTTATCATTATACATAATTCTTTTATCGATATTGATAGTTCATTTAACAAATCGTATATAATACTTTTTCTCGTTATGATCATTTTATTTTACATTTTATTCTGTGAAATTATATCAAAAGAATAAAAGGATGATACTTTTGAAATGCTTTCGATCGAAATATGACATGTTTAAAAGAAGGGCTGTCTCGTCCTTTAACAGTTATAAGTGCTCTGAAACAGGAATTGTCCAGTTCATATCATCACTATACTATATTCAAGCATTTTATCAAAGCTACACCAACAAGGCTTGATTTGCTCACACTCATTGCACGTGGGAACCACATGATTGAAATCAGTATATTGCGTACACGTATGTTCTGCACACTTTGCGAAGTTCTTCACTAATTTGCAAAAGGTACGTCTTCGTGGAAAGGTGAATAATTCTTCAGTATGACTTTCACAACAATCAAATAAACTAGATTAATCTCTCTCGGGCTTACCTCTTCTAACCCTTGTGGACATCTATATCTAATAAGTCCATACTAATTGAAACGTACATGTACCCCACTCTTGAAATCCAGAACGTTTATATCAACAGTTGTTACCATGATATATGATTCCACCGGTCCCATATCGAAGTGCTCCTTCTCTTTAAGTATGAACATTCTCTGCATATCTATCCAGAATTTAATTTACCACAGCTAATACATGAACTTTCGTCCTTTGTTAATATGTAAACGGCTAATATTAGCATCTTTGATCTGTGAACTCAATCCTATCCATAAAACATTAGTTTTATTTACAATGTTGTACTCGAAATGACAAAAATATAATTTCTCCTTGCAAGATTACATTGCACATTACAAATCATATTTCTTGACACAAACATCGACAGTTAGAAGATGCAGTGAAATGTTTTATGAGGGTAATGAAATGAATAAATAATTTGCCTATACTCTACCCAGATTGTAAATATGCCCTTGAAGAAATACAACAAGATCTTTTGCAACAAATAAAGAAAACTGGTGGATACAATCATAAATGAATCAGATATCACCGTCAGTGTCAGACTGTACGCACACAGCCAATTGATCATTGCTTCCTGAATGCAACAACCTTTTTAAGCCGACTTCGGTTTCTGCCATTTCATTTCTCCGACGACAGCAGACATGGATGGTTACAGCCGTCACCAGTAGGATAATGAAGTCAGCCAGCGCGTGCCATGCAAAGAGTAAGGTTACCAGTGTTAATTCCCCGTGGTCGTCGGCCTTCCATGGTACTGCATTTGGCGATGGGTTGTAAAGAATAAAACCAACTTGCCAAAACCAGGTGCCCTGGATAAGCAAAAAGTATGCCCGAGCCAGAGGGGACAAGATAGAATATCGATATTTCATCTCTACAATCACCGAGATGATACAAGCGTACACCACATACAACAATAGTGTATGGACGAGAACGTCCAGTTGAGAGCGGCCATGAAGATGGAATTTGAAAAGAAGTCCTTCGACCATGAATGCCATAGCAAGAGTTACATACTCAGTGTTACGTGGAAGAGGCGCTTTAAAATGAACTAAGAGTTCAGTTAAAGCATTAAAGCCAAAATAGGCATACATTGTGGCATGCTGGGCATTTCCCATGACAACAAACTTTCCATTGGAGAAGCCATTATAGACTTCGATTCCTATCCCAACAGTCGTCAGCAAGAGTTTAAGCACAGCTTCAAGCGGCACACGCTGTAGTCTGACACAAGGTACATAGAAGAAGGAAAAAGATTTGAAGCGTTTGCCCCTTCGTGAACTTTGATGAAATGTGACACACGCATTAATACTCATCATAAAGGAAAAGAGGATGAAAATACTTCCGGGAAGGACATGGCCACCGAATGATCCCATTATTCAAAATTGTAAGTCAACCTGAAAAAAAAAGAAAATAACTATAACGTTTACCAAGCCTGTTAGTCCACGACTAAATATGAATCTTAGTGCGAGGGTGTAGGCGAGCGTTTTGTGTGGATTGCTTGTAGTTTAACTTCGCTGTTATCATTTTTCCGTTTACATGACTAGGATATGTCCTTCTAAAAGTCCGACAATTGTGTGTGGTTTACTAGTAGTTTAACTTCGCTGTCATCATTTTTCCGTTCAGAGGCCTGCGTGGCTCAGTTGGTTAGCGCGCTAGCGCAGCGTAATGACCCAGGAGCCTCTCACCAATGCGGCTCTGCCCGGTTTCCTAAGACCATAATGCTGGTCGCCGTCGTATAAGTAAAATATTCTTGAGTACGACGTAAAACACCAATCAAATAAATAAACAATTTTTTCCGTTCACATCACTCTAATATGTCCTTCTAAAAATCCGACAATTGCGTGTGGTTTGCTTGTAGTTTAACTTCGCTGTCATCATTTTTCCGTTCACATGACTATGATACGTCCTTCTAAAAGTCCCACAATTGTGTGTGGTTTACTTGTAGTTTAACTTCACCCACCCCAACCACACAACCCACCCCCAGATCTCTTATATTTGTTATTTGTGGGCAGCATGGAGCGACCACCAGATACGCGTGTATCTTCAACATAACATGGTCACAGTAGCAGGAGGATATAGAATACATTCAAATCGAACATGTTTTCATGACTGATTATTTGCGCCTGCGTCTTCCAGCTTTTCACTGCGTTGTTTGTTCTTCCTAATTCAAGACAATTATTCTTGGGCAAGGCCAAAACGAAAAGTAAATAAATAAATAAACATAAATCTGGTGTAGCTGTCAAAGAGTACACTGTAGGTATGGGTTTCCCATCTATCACTGCATGCATTTAAACTGTCCTCACACTGCATAATTCACAAAATGGCATGGATTATGGATCGTTGCAGCACAATCATTCAACAGTTCATTCAATAAGGTTTACTGTATATTTCACCTAAAGTGTAGCATTTCAAGTGTCACACTTTTCTTGATTCTAATTGATTAATCCACATAATAGGCCACTAAAATTTTTGTCAAGTCTGATTAATTTCTTCTCAGACAAACCAAAGTTTTTACATCAGAAGTATAATACGTGGCATTTCTGGGTTACTGAGATATTAATTACCTACCTGAGAGTCCCACTTTAGGTTCACCAGCTTGGGATAACGTGCGACTTAAAAGACTCAAGCTGCATCGATGTCGCGAAAGTCAGATGACCCGCGGTTCACTAAATCTCAATTAGCGCATACACACAGCTCTACTGCGCTCTTCGTCCAGTCGAACTCTGCCTTGTTTCAGGTTGCAAGTAAAGTATATAATATGTTAGCGCTGTTGTTTGTTGAAATGACGATTCTTACTGGTGGTCAGGCTTGGCCTCTCTATTGAAGGAGGGGCGATTGGATGGGAAGACTGGTAACATGTGTTACCTGAGATCTACATATAGTGAGCGACAGCTTATTTTATCAAAATAAATATGGGTTGCTCGTCATAGTCAGGAGCGAGACGCGTTATTTTAGCTGTTGCATTAACCATGCTGTCGCATACAACAAAGGGAGTGAATGTAGCACACAATGGAGTCAAATGCAAACTACCCTGTGTGGCAAATGGCATAGGTGTGCATAGATATGAAGGCCGCGTGAGTTTTGCACAACCTGTACTCCCTGGAAACTTCCTTCTAGTTGCCTAGGTCGACACAACACCCGCGGCTGTCAGAATGAGGAGGGTCGTAATACCCGGTGCCGGTGCCGCGTGGTGGTGGTGGTGGTAGTGGTGCTGTGGGGTGGGGGGTGTGGAGGAGGGAGTGGGATGGGGTTGGGAAGGGGTCGTTGAGGGGGTGGCGTAATTGGAAAAACAGAAGCATTTTTACAGAAAATTGTGCATCAAATTCCATAATTTTCAATTTCAAGAAAATATTTTATGGTGTTTTAACATTGTTTCTTGTTGCTTCATCGATTGGTGTTTTACGCCGTATTCAGTGTTTTTTAAACCATTTTTGACAGCATCCAAATTATTACATTTGTCAATTTCAGGGCTGCCATGCATTGATTTCCTTAGCTGCAAACTAGTTCATTATACAGATAGCTTCGCATTCTATGTGGATCATGTCATCATGAATGCAGCACAATTATATATCGTTTTTCACGGATCTATTTTTAAAAATATTAAACATAAGCGGTCCAAGTATATATACCGATGAGGTGCACCTTGAGGCGCACCTTTTACTATGTGTGAGCACAAGGTGCTGCAATAATGGACGATACGGTTTAAGGCTAATTTCCCAGACGACTTTAAACAAAAACTACGCACGAACTAAAAAACTATGCATGAAGTAAAAAGTCAGCAGTTTTCAATGATGCCAAAAAGAAAAAAATGATGCAAGGAATGTTTTATAAAGGCGCATGCTAGTGTATACAAGTTATCGTTAATAAATATATGTTAGCCTATGCGCATTGATTGCACCTGTTACACCCAAGAATGTAGTGATACTATTCAACACGATGATGCAGGTCTACATACTGTTCCAACATAACCGCAGGTTATATTTAACACGATGATGCAGGTCTACATACTGTTCCAACACAACCGCAGGTTATATTCAACACGATGATGCGTGCCTACATACTGTCCCTACATAACCCCGGGTTACATTCAACACGATGGTGTAGGCCTACATACTGTCCCTACATAACCCCGGGTTATATTCAACACGATGATGTTGGCCTACACCCTGTCCCGATACAACTCGGGTTACGCGAGATTAGACACCAGTATGAGGTATATATAGAGCGCCAGAAATTCTGGACGCCCCAACCATATTTATTTACAAGAGAACTGTACTGTATGTTTATTGCTGTATCCAAGAAAGGATAACTAACAATATCAGAAATGACGCTAAACCTCCTCTTGCTAAGTCGGTGTAAGACGACAACCTTGCCTTTGTCCACGTAACATGACTGTCTGTACAGGCTATAGTTTCCTGTTTGAAGAGGTGAAATGATCAGATCTCTGCATTATATTCTGATACTGACACTTCAAAACTTCCTCGTATACAACGTCGCAGCTCTATCTCTAGATTCTGCATTTCCTGAATTTGTCACTAAAAATGTCGTTTTATATTCTGTGGCTGTAGTTACATTCGGAAACAATGTTCACTTTAGACATCACTGAAACCACTTGCAAATATTGTTAAGAAATCTTCAACAGTATGCCATATTCATATATTCTATTTTGCTCCACAAGACCCAACATTATGAAACGCCATGGCGCTACACTCCTTGTGCCGACATTTTCATGTTCAGACCACTGGCGTGCCTATTTATTCCATACATTATTGATGTCGTATTTCGCACAAAATATGTATGGTATGTATATACATGCTTGGGGCTTTGCGTCGATTTTTCGGTGGCCTCCGTGACCGAGTGTTTAGCGCGGTGCAATGACTCAGGAGCTTCTCACAAATGCGTCGCTGTGAGTTCAAGTCAATCTCATACAGGCGTCCTTTCCGGCCGAACGTTGGAAGGTCTGACAGCAACCTGCTGATGGTCGTGGTTTTCCATGACTTATCATCACAATACTACAGCCATACCGTGGAGACCATATGTAGTGAACATCACGTTATTCCAACAGAAAATGTCACAAATAGTAAAAAAAGCACAACACTTTATTTGAAGCATGTTAATATATTTATTTGTGTGACATTTTTAAGAGTTCAAGATATAGAACGCTCTAACGGCGACGCCTTGGTATAAATGTACGCGTGATTGAGCAAATACCAGTGTTATACGAGAAATGAGGGGAACATACAGGACAGTGTAAACAATAGAGTACTGAATGCTGATCAGAAACACACTGTAGGAAAAGTAACGTAAAATGATAAACGTTACATGGTCAACACCACTCATAAGCTAAGGACATATTTACAACAAGGAGACAGAGGAAATGCTCTGTGTAATTTAATACACTGTAAACAACATATTTGAATACAAATTCTGAGACGTCTGGAAGGAAAGAAAATTGCGTGCCCGGATATATGTAGCACATAATTAACAGAAAAAGTCTTTCACTTGGAAGATCATATAAAAGATAAACGGAAATGTTATCATGTGAGACATAAGGATAGACGGAACTTGATAACAATGCCACTAACGGTTCCGATATAATCATGCAATAAGCATATAATAAATATTGGTGTGTCTGCAAACACGTGGTTACACATGAAGATATGTTTCTGAGTTTCTGTTACGTGGTGTAGACGTTTGAAGCTTCTACATGCAGTCTTTGCATTCTACCATCCGTTTCAAGCTATTTCTAAAGACGCCACATCGTGATACACCTTATAAGTACATACGTACTGGGGTCATATATACATGGAGCTACGCTTCTATATCTTAACTGCACTGGGGCGATATAAAAAAAAAATTTATGTAGAGAATCCGTGAACGTATGGAATCAACACCACTTACAATAGTATAGCAATCCGTGTCCCATGGAATGAACACCATCTATCTGCAACAATCCGTGTTCATAAGGAATCCACAGCATTTATAAGAGTGTAGCTCGGGAGCAGTTGTAACAGCTGAGCATTTATTTTTATCCGACATAAAAGGAAATCTTTATAAAGACAGCTAATCAGACAAAACATTTTTTATCATGGTATACGATGGACACTACAATAACCTTACTTTTATTGGGTAGTGCTGGTGTTAATAAGGACCTTAATAAAAATATAGCCAAACACGTTTGTAATTTTATTCACCATACCAAGCCTTTAACTACGTAATATATCCTTTCTTCCGTAAGTTTATTGTGATTTTTTCTTCCTCGTATTTCTGTGTAAATTAACAGTATGCACCTTAAAAAGGTCCACGTTGTATATATATGTTCAACATTTCTAAATGCACCTGTTAATCATTGTGTGTATAAAAAACATCGCTTAAAATTAGTAATGGTTGTACATGTATGATGAAAACAAAGCTATATGCTTAATGTTTATACAGTGAAATAAAAGCTTGAAAAGAAAATAAGGTGTCACAATCAACAGCATTTATAAGAGTATAGCAATCTGTGTGCACAAGAAATCAACGGAATCTAAAAGGGTGCAACAATCCGTGAGCACAAGGAATTATTGTAATGCCGGTCACAATTTGTAATCAGGAACACTCAAGGCAGGATTTACTTATCTACTGAACACTTTATGAACGATAGGAAAACATGCACATATAAATTAGACAGATTCACACTAGCTGGTGTAACTTCAGCTATGGTGCAATTGTATCGCAGAGTCGGTGGTTCCGGGGCTCTGGGTTTTCTTGACAAGTGACAGTACATTTTTATACAAAAACATACAGCATAGTAACAAACAAGTTTTAACAAGGTTTAGAGATATACAATTCTAACAATAACGTACATGACTGGTCCTGATATGCAGCGTTGCGGTGGATTAAAACAGTAGGTGGTCACCAAGCCTACAGTTCCACTGCAAGACCAGATTAAAACAGATTATGTGTAAGGCCTGCTAACATTCACAATACAACAGAATCAACGGAATCTAAAAGGGTGCAGTAATCCGTGAGCACAAGGAATTAACAGCATTTATAAGGGTGTTGCAATCCGTGAGCACAAGAAATCAACGGCATCTATAAGGATGTAGCAATCCGTGAGCACAAGGAATCAACGGCATCTATAAGGATGCAGCAATCCGTGAGCACAAGGAATCAACGGCATCTATAAGGATGCAGCAATCCGTGAGCACAAGGAATCAACGGCATTTATAAGGATGCAGTAATCCGTGAGCACAAGGAATCAACGACATCTATAAGGGTGCAGCAATCCACGAGCACAAGAAATCAACGGCATCTGTAAGGGTGCAACAATCCGTGTGAACAAGGAATCAACAGCCTTTATAAGGGTTTAGCAATCCGTGTACGCAAGAAATCAACACTATTTATAAAAGTGAAGCAATCCGTGTGCACATGGTATAAACACCATTTATAAAGGTGTAGCATTCCGTGTGCACATGAAAACAACAGCAGTTATAAGGGTATACCAACCCGTGCGCACAAGGAATCAACAGCATCTATAAGAGTGCAGCAATCCGTATGCACAAGAAACAGCATTTATAAAGACTTAGCAATGAGTGTGCACAAGGAATCAACAGTACAATCAATAATACATACAGAGTCAACAAAACATATCGGGGAGCGCTGCAAGCCCTTTCTTCCAAATCAACAATATATTAGCGTATAAAACGTGTAAAGGATTTCATATAGCAACTATTGCAGGTAGTGCGATGTGACAAGAAAAATATCATCAGCTGACTAAACGTTAGAGACAACGGGCCTCGTTTTGACAGTTGGTGTAAAAACGCAAATGTTGAGTCCTCTAAGGATGGTATTTCTGTCTTTGTTTCCAGGGCGTAGGACCAGCACAACTGGGAGGGGAGAGGTCTTATTTTTGAACAAACAGTTTTTACACCAACACTTTCCCCTTCCCAATTTTTAAAACTGAATGTATAACAGGTTAGTTTTCAGGACGTCGGTGTCTTTATATAACAAGAAAACAATATTCAATTATGTAACATTATCTTAGCGAACATTAGCTACACAGCTGGGCGTTTGATGCCACAGAGTCGTGTCAAATAATTTCCTTACTGTACAATGTACCATCGGAACCAACCCAATAAATTACTATTTAGAGTCCTATCTGAGATCCAATACAGCTCATTATTTACACGGCTGTAAATATATACTCTAAAACCCTTCTGCATATAACACAATTAAGACCCCAGCCCTGATATTATGATAGACACTTTTACGTTTGTACCTAATACTTATATGGAGTGGAAACAGTATTGCTTTAATATAACTCCATGAAAACAGTGCACAACAGTGCATACATCTAAAACTTACGGGGGGCCATGATATTCACATTAATATGTTCATAAACTATTCTGCACTAACTTCCAACTTTCCAAAATAAGCTCCACAGCTAGACCAAAAAAGGTACAAGATTACATGAAAAACACGTATACACTGGAAGCAAAAATACATTTTCTCACAAATATAACTATGAAAAATAAAGTAACTGCTTGATAATAACTCTGTGAACCTGAGGTTATATATTTTTCTTCATTTTTATACCACGAATACTTTTAGTGTTACAGCTAATTACTGTAATAGTACTTAGAATCTATTGTCATGCACGTCTGTTATTCGTGAAGAGCTGCTTTAGAAGTCACTATGGCGTATATGTTTTCTCTAGCTGTTTCCCCAAAACATATAAAACATAAGATAAGTATACATGAGTTTGCCTTTTATCTGTTTACTCCCACGGTCGGTTGCTCAAATTCCAGATCACTGCCACTGTCAGACTGTACGCACACAGCCGACTGATCATTGCTTCCTGAATGCAACAACCTTTTTAAGCCAACATCGTTTTCAGCGATTCCATTTCCCCGACGACAGCAGACATGGATGGTTACGGCCGTCACCAGTAGGATAATGAAGTCAGCCAGCGCGTGCCACGCAAAGAGTATGGTTGCCAGTGTTAATTCCCCGTGTTCCTCCTCGTTCCATTTTATTGCATTTGGCGATGGGTTGTAAAGAATAAAACCAACTTGCCAAAACCAGGTGCCCTGAATAAGCAAAAAGTACGCCCGAGCCAGAGGGGACAAGATAGAACGTCGATATTTCATCTCTACAATCACCGAGATGATACAAGCGTACACCACATACAACAGTAGTGTATGAACGAGTATGTCCAGTTGAGTGCGGCCATGAAGATGGAATTTGAAAAGAAGTCCTTCGACCATGAATGCCATAGCAAGAGTTACATACTCAGTGTCACGTGGAAGGGGGGCTTTGAAATGTTGTAACAAATCAATTACACCATTGAAACCGAAATACGCAAACATGGTGGCATGTTGAGCATTTCCCATGAATACAAACTTCCCATTGTCGAATCCTGTAAATATCTCTATGCTCAAAGCAACTGTCGTCAGCAAAACTTTGAGCAAACCTTCCAATGGAAAACGCTGAAGTTTGCCGTAAGGAAAGTAGAATGAAGCAAAAGATTTGAAGCGCGTGCCTCTCTTTGAGCTTTGCTGAAACTTGAGACAGGCACAGATAGTTAAGAAAAGGGCATATATGACGAAAAAGGTACCGGGTAAGGCGTGGCCCCCGAATGTGCCCATGGTCCAAAACTGAAGAGAGCTCTGAAATAATAAGAAAAACAAACATCATCAACTTAAGAATTCAGGCCGATTCGATACAGAAATGGTTGACGTTCTTGCGACATCGGCAACAATATGGAAAGCTGAGAGCAATGTTCTAAATAGTCGATTGTGCCAGAGAGAGTTCCAGTTTTTCAATATTGACAGAGGTACTAAATACAATTATATACAACACTATATGAGTATTTATATGAACGCTTTCCGTAACATATTAAAGAAACCAAAGCTTGAATGATTTGTACTGCCGCTTCACATAACTGTAACAACACACTAAAAGCTCCGTGCTGCTTGGAAGACAATTATGATGTGTTTCTACGGACCTGCGATTGCGCCTGCGTTATAGTCCATTTCATTTAGAGAGTAACATTATGAATTAGAAAAAGTGTTTTAACTTCATTGTCCATGCAATAATGTGAACTTCAAACACATCAATGTGTAGAGCTTACGTTGTTACGTGTAACTGACTAAAGGCAATTTTGTAACGAGTATCAACCTATCTTACAGGTAGCTGAAAATAGGCGACTCTGTAAAAGAAAAAGACTATACTTCATGCGATTGCTCAACGCATTCGTTACAGTCTTTCCTCGGGCAATGCGTTCACAATGTGTTTACCTGTATAACCTACCTACAAAAATCCTCGTCCCATACATTAAAAAACGGGACAGAACCACAAGGGCGGATCTAGTGAATGATAGTGCGGATTCGATTATCACAGCACAACAGGCGAGGGTACAGAGGCCGCCTAGGCCCCGGAAGCCCTACAATCCAAGACAGCCGGAGATGCGTTCTCAGCCGTTTCGAGGATATTTTTTGCCTTCTAAGAGCTTCTCAAAGTACATACTATGTGTTGAAGCTCTATGGAGCAATGTATGCGCAACAGTCACTCTGCCAACGTCTTCTTATATTGGAACCTGCGATCTTTCTCTCTGCTTATTTACTTTTGATTTGTTTTCTACGCAGTATATTGAAATTTATATAATTTTGTATTTTAATGCAATCGTACCGAGAGCTCTCCGCCGTCCGTAGTCCTGACTGACTTCATATAAATGTCAATACATTTCATAGATCAAATAAACGAACTGGCTGCGAGGATATTCTAAAACGTTTCATTTCCATGATCGCGGTTATTTGCATAGATTGTGGGCACCTTATACCACGCAGAGGAAAACCATCCACGAACCAAAGCAAGTCACTGACAATCTACCCCATATGTGGTAAAATTGCGTGGCCGAAAATGAAAGTGTTAAAGGCGAGGGTCCAGGGGCCACTTAGGCCACGGAGGCTCTGCCACCTTAGATTACCACAGACATCAGATTGAGCAGACATTCAAAATTAGGGCACTAATACATAGAATTCAAGGAGTACAAAGCCGTAAAAGCTACATGTTTAAAATTTTTTTAAAAAGGATTAAAATTTGGGCGGTAGTTTAAAAGTCTACCCGCGTAACATTAGGTGAAGGTCCAGGGTTCAGGTAGGCCTCGGAAGCTCCACGACCCTAGATTGCTGTATGTTCGAATTTTCAGACATTCAAAGTTAATTGGTGCCCCGAGACTTGGGGTCAAAAAGAGGACGGGGCCGAAAACTGACAAAAAAATTTAAACTTAAAAATTGTAGAGAAGCGAAAGTTGTGTATTTAGCCAAACGCAAAATACTCCAGGGTATTCATGTAACTCCCATTCTCAGAGGAACTATCTGACCAGTAATCCCAAAAGTAATTGCATGACCGTGCATAGACACTGGTCATAGACACTGGTCACCAGCTGTCCTTCATTTTGCCCATATACTACTTTATACATAACGGTTTGCACACGACTACAATAGGATGTAAACGTAAACGGGCCAGCGCGGCGCAAACACCCAGGAGCCTCTCACCAATGCGGTCGCCGTGAGTTCAAGTCCAGCTCATGCTGGCTCCCTCTCCAGCTGTGCGTAGGTGATCGTGGGTTTCCCCCGGGCTCTGATTCGTATCCTCCCACCATGATTATAACCGAATTATTTATATGTGAAATATTCTTGGGTACGGCGTAAAACACCAATAAAATACATAAATAAATAAATAAAATCAAACGACACTGGCGTATTCATATAAATACGTGTGGCTCCCTCTCGTGCCGATCAACCCTTGACTTGTCAATAAGGTTAGAAAAGAAGGTAGAGAAGAACTCGAAGATTATAGTTTTAAGGTAAATGAAGAAGTTACGCCAACAATGTGGGTTGTAGAGAACAAAAGCAACCAGCTGACCTGAGTAAGCACAAATTAAGCCAAGGTGGTTAATTCATTTGTTTTTAGTAACCCCTCTATTTGATGCATACTTTCAATCAATAGTTGCTTATTTTCGGAATTGAAGTCACCGATAAACTTACTGGGAGTCCGGAACCAGCTTAGCGCCCCAAATTCTTATTCTAATAACTCTCATCGTTGAGGTCACCACGGTATACGCTACATAATTTTAGGACTGACCACTGGAGTCTTTGAAAAATTATAGTTTAGACCCATTTTTACGTCCCAAGAAGAAAGTTCAAAGCCTCCCTCCTTGTAGCTTAATATGATGGGACCCATCCTGAACTACATAGTATATGATATAATGGTTGCGGCTTTACGTTGGTCAACCATCTTTTTAAAAGGTTACCTGGTTTCCCTAATCCATAACTGCCCTAAACCTGGCATAAGGAAAATATTCTACAGAATGGCATTTAACTCAAATCAAACGAAATGATTAAATTCAAACAAAAAATACTTTTCACGGACTTCCCGACGGCTTATCCACCTCAGCATGGCTAAGTTAGGGTCAATAGACCTAAAACCTCGATACTCGTTAAGAACCACTGCAGTTGCACATAATATACAACTATTAATAATCACGTCTTGAGGAAACCGTCATTGATCTTAAATCCATTAAAGACCTTCCAGGTTTAACTGCGCCTTACGCTTTGTCAGTAGATATGGAAGCTCGAATCACCAAGTATTTTATTTATTTATTTATTTGATTGGCGTTTTACGCCGTACGACGGGGCCAGTATTATGGTGAGAGGAAACTGGGCAGAGCCCGAGGGAAACCCACGACCATCAGCGGGTTGCTGGTAGACCTTCCCACTTACAGCCAGAGAGGAAGCCAGCATGAGCTGGACTTGAACTGACACCGACCACATTGTTAAGAGGCTTCTGGGTCATTACGCTGCGCTAGCGCGCTAACCGACTAAACCACGGAGGCCCCTCACCAAGTATGAAACAGTTCCAGGGAATAAAGGGACTACATACACTTCCATGGATACAGGACCAAAATACACAGCTCCATGGACACAGGACCTATACACACAGTTCCATGGATACAGGGCCTACAAACACATTTCCATGGATACAGGGCCTATACACACAGTTCCATGGATACAAAACCTATACACAGTGTCATGGATACAGAACCTAAACACACAGTTCCATGGATACAGGGCCTATACACATAGTTCCATGGATACAAGATCTATACACACAGTTCCATAGATACAGGACCTATACACACAGTTCCATGGATACAGAACCTATACACATAGTTTCATGGATACAGAACCTATACACATATTTCCATGGGCACAGGACCTACATACACAGTTCCATGGATACAGGGCCTATACATACAGTTCCATAGATACAGGACCTATATACATAGTTCCAGAGAATACTGGGCCTATGTACACAGTTCCATGTACACAAGACCTATATATACAGTGTCATGGATACAAGGCCTACATACAAAGTTCAATAGATACAGGACCTATATACACAGTTCCATGATTACAGAACCTACATACACAGTTCCAGGAACCCAGGACCTATACACACAGTTCCATGGATACAGGACCTATACACACAGTTCCATGGATACAGGACCTATACACACAGTTGCGTGGATACAGGACCTATACACACAGCCCCATGGGCACAGGACCTATATACACAGTTCCATGGTAACATGACCTATTATACACAGTTCCACAGACACAGGACCTATATAAACCCACCTCAAGGGAACACAGGGCCTACATACACAGTTCCAGGGAATACAGGACCGATATACGCAGCTCCATGAATATGGCACCTACATGCACAGTTCCAGAGATAACCGGGCCTCTATACACAGTTCCACAGGATATAGAACCTAAATATACAGTTCCATGGTTACAGGACCTACACACACAGCTCCATAATTACAGGACTTATATACAAAGTTTCAGGGATACAGGACCTATATACAAATTTCCATGGATATAGGACCTATATACAAAGTTCCATGGATACAGGACCTACATTCACAGTTCTAGAGAATACTGGGCCTATATACACAGTTCCACAGGATACAGAGCCTAAATACATAGTCCAATAGATACAGGACCTACATACATAGTTCCGTG
This sequence comes from Liolophura sinensis, assembly GCF_032854445.1. NCBI lineage: Eukaryota > Metazoa > Mollusca > Polyplacophora > Chitonida > Chitonidae > Liolophura > Liolophura sinensis. The sequence continues at coordinate 17,745,481 of NC_088295.1, forward strand.
CATACAGGACCTATAGACAAAGTTCCAGGAACACAGGACCTACACTCTTCCAGGGAATAAAGGGCCTATATGCAGAGTTCGGATACAGTACCTTAATATACAGTGCCTGAAATACAGGACTTATGTACACTGTTCTATGGAAGGCAGATCCTATATAGACTGTACCAGAGGATACCAGACCTTAATACACAGTGCCAGTGGATACAGAACCTATGCATACTGTTCCAGGGGACACAAGATGTATATATACATTGTCGGGGGATACAGAACCTATACACACTGTCTCCAGGGATACAGAACCTACATACACTGTTTCATCAGATACAGGATCTATTTACACAGTTCTAAGGAATACTGGATCTATATACACAGTACCAAGAAATACAGAACCTATATGTATGTACACAGTTCCAGGACCGATATAAACAGTTCCTTCGGATACTGAGCCTATATATATATATTTTCAGGGGATACTGGATATGTTCCAGGGATATACAAGACATGCACAGTTCCATGGGATACAAGACATAAAAACACGGTCACAGGGACTATACAGGGCATAAATCACCGTTCTAAGGGATACAGGACCTAAATACAAGCCAAGTACTATCCTTTTGGATGTTGCTATACGTGTGTAAAATACCTGTGGCAATTGCGACGCTCCCCTGAAATGTTAGCGCTATGGGTGGAGCTACATTAGACCCCACATAGATCTATAGCCATTAAGGCAATAGTAGTGAACAATACGGCAGTGTGCAGGCCTAAACCACTCATTCCATTCTTAACTGCTAAACTACAAGTCACATACCACGTAGCCAGCCCAATTTATAAAGCCGTACGCGGTCGAGCGCTGATCTATCTAGTGTAGCCAAATTATCATGGGGTCGACCAAAAAGCTTTTTCTGACCAACGCTCTGCCGGTCTGAGATCCGGTCTGGGTATTGTGGCCAAACGGCAATGGGAAAAGACTCAAAACCCCTGCAGATTTAATTGCTGTGGTGTGGTCAACACTCGCTACGCACCAATAACCAGAGGGTGCCAGACGCTAGGCTTATACACATACACACATCATATACGCATGACAGATCAACGCCTTTATATGTAAACGCCTAAAATCCCATTGCGTTGTAGACATAATAATGCGTCCTCACATAAAAAATGTACACAATTCATGTGAATAATAAACAAAACACACAGGTATTAACAAATGGCTACGTAGTGTGTTGACAGCTGATAACGATGATTTCGGCTCAACCTGCTCCGCCTGACCCGCCCATGACGATTACACTACCTTAGGCATAGAGGCCTATAGATGGTTGCGTTTCCGTCGCGTGTGTAAGTCATCGTATTTATGTACCATAGATGATTACCACGAACGGATATTAACCCACCTGACAGCTTCACCAAGGTTCCACCGGGCAAAGGTCACGTTAAGAGACTTCAACTCCGACAGTCTGATGCAGTTGCCTTGCGACACGTAGGCCCTATACATGTACTAGAAATATCTGCAGGCGAGACCAGTCCATTTACGCGTGGGGGGGTAATAGATGTTCGACTTGTTTCGCTCTGTCAAAACAATTATGAACCTAAATACATATTGCCTATACGTTATCTTATGGGAATATTTGCTTGATTCTTGTAAAATTAAACTGTTACTGGTGTAAGTGTAGTATATAAAGGTCCTACATTGATGCTAGTAAACATCATTTTACAGGTTTCCTTCCGTTTTTTATTTTTTTAAATAGATAAATAAATATATTTACCGATATGCAGAGGGTGGTAAGCCTTTTTTCTAGCTCCTTTCCACACAATGCGCGCGCATAACGCGCTTCATCAAATGTATTAAATGTACAACAGCAGCTAGATCAGCTCTACCAAAAAAACAAACTTTTCATTGTGTGACAGGCAGTACTTTTTATCACCTCATCAACCGCCCTTGTTCTTTGACCTCATGCCTCTAGCTGTGGTCATAACTGTTGCAAGGCGTAAGCCGTTTCGGTACTTATTCTCTAATTATACATGTACATATATCTGTCCTAAATAATTGTTCATATGTGCAGCTATTTTTATGTGCAAATAATGGCATATGCGCAATTTAAGTGGAAGTCTTTTGTACCTACACGTAAAGTAAAAAAAAAATTTTTCTCTCTATACGTATATAAGATTTCAAAATATAGATATAAAGAATAGCGCATATAAAAGAATTTTACATATGTACACTAAGCATTTAGTTTTACATATGTACAGAACACCATGACACAGGTAAAATGTTTTTGCTCATTTGTGCAGTTAGAGAATAAATATACCAAAACGGCTTGAAGTGTGTGTAACACCAGAGGAGTTGAAAACATTAATCATTCCGTGCATTTTAATTTTGAAGGAAAGCAAGGGTTTTGATTTGAGCAATAGTTTTCACTCGTTGACTAATAGGGTCTGTGTAAAAAAAAGTCGGTACATCTACACAAAAGTTTTCCACATATGTACTAATAACCGAAGTTTTTAGACATATGTACAAATATTTGAACTTAGCCTATGAGTACAATTCTTTCATGTAGTATTTAAACTTTGTTACAGAAAGGCTTCTCATATATACTGTACGAGCTCATTGCCACTTCTCTATGAATAGTTAAGGGCGGATGTGGACGAATATTTGTTCGTGAAGCCGAGGTGAAATGAGCTTGCGAGTTCACAAATCCACCACGCAAAAATAGAACGAGTCTACATAGGCAAGTATTTATTCAATAACCTTATTATAATTCCCCAATTACCAATCAATTCAACTGGGAGGAAAACTTTAGACGCCGAAAATAAAAACTTACACAAAACTTTGAGATAGTAAACCTCGTTTTGTTTGTCATGAATGGCACAAGACTGTGTATACAGAGAGAAAATTCGTGGTGCATCGAATGACGTCACGGTAACGTCACTTTGCGAATGCCGACGTGCAATATGAACGTTGAAAGCAAACATGGAGGGTGTATAATAAAGGTTAAAAAAGGAATAAAGACAAAAAGAAAAGATGAAATGTATATAACCTGCACAAAAATCTACGCATGTGGCGTATTTGGTTTTTCCGTTCAAATTTTGTTTATTTAATATACCCAATATAAATTTAGTTTAAAACTTCATTAAAAACCAACCTACATGGGAATTGTTACATAACTTTTAAGTGTTCCACATCCCACGCCATTCTCTAATTTTACAGAAGTTGCAAGGAACTATGTAGCCATAGCAAATACTGCACAGGCGCAGATCCAAACGCTATAGAACCTGTTTTTTTTTTTTTTTGTTTTTTTTTCACCATTTCTACAAGACGCACCCTGCAAACAGACACAGTTTATAGATTTTATAAGTTGTATTATCGTGCGTCAAAGGTGCAGACAAATATCCGCATAACTTGTCAGTCTGTAGCCTGGAAGAACCGTAGGCCTCGGTGGACGAATTGTTCGTTGTCACAGCCTGCTATGTTGACCCCCTTGTACTGGACGATCCCACTAGACGAATGTTTCTAATTTGATGTATCCAAGGAGGTCTACACAGGACGGCCTTGCATCCACGTTTCATTAAGTACAGCTCAGCCCAACACGTGTCAGTTCACACGATGCTCTCCACGGACAAACACTGGGTGGAAACCAAAATCCCTGAGTTCGATCGTAAGTTCGGCGGCCATTGTTTGTGCTTGACTTGAGAGGCGAGGTTCCACTCAATGGTCACTCGTGCAACAAAGGGACGAATCAGACTTTGATTAATCGATGCAGAAATTAAGATGTCCATTTCTGGAAACAAAAAATGACCACAACCTTGCCATCTTGAAGTGGATGGTTGAAAGTCCATTTACTCAAAGACATTTTACTCCATTCAAGAAATCGTGAACCTGTACAGCCCTTATATGTATATGAAACAGGACATGACCACGCAGTCACCACCGATCACACCATTAAAAAGCTTGTTTTTGTACTCCTTAATATACGAAGTATAGGCCTATATGATATGGCCATTACACAGAAGTAAAAAAAATCTCTGCTGTCTTTTAATTGGGGCGTAGAAATGGCTTTATGCTACAGTTTTCCTCAGGCCCAAAGGGTTATTCCAGAAATTAAGAAGTCTGCTGTTGTGACGTCAACGATGATAGCTGAGAAAACATCTTCGATGACGTCAGAACCTAATATTTCCGACCACTAACGGATAATATACATAACATAGAGGAGTTATTATGAAATATGAAAAATGCATCAAAAATGAAAAAAAAAATTCTTTTTGTTTTTGCGTATCTTTCTTCATTTTCCTGAAAATCCTACTCTTCGTTGTATAGTACTTTTTCATGTATCCTTTGATGCATAGTGCAGCATCTGACGTATAGCCACACAGCCTCCACATAGTCCAGAGATTATATAGCTCTAAACCAAAACATACAGGCTGAGTGCTGATTGATACATACTTAAACATGCTTGGGTTTTTATGTGGTACTTAATCCTATACAGTGTGACCCTATGTTTTATGGCTCTGACTTGACTCTGACTCTTGACTCCTGATCAATTCCTGATCGAAAACAACGTGTCTCTCAGCAGGATATTGCCCAAAACACCCTAAATTTAGTACTGGAGTGAAGTGGAGTGAAGGACTTGAAGAACTACAATATAAAATAGGCTCGTCAAACCGCATGCGCATTATCCAACCTTTGTAAAACGTTATAAATCTGATTCTTTATTACACTCGCCAATGCATATCCTTTTCAATAACTGCTTATCTGTCATTTTGATACCAGTGGTCAGTCTAGTCAGAAATGGCAGGAACCACACAGGAAAATTAAACTGAAACAAAACAGCTTAAGTAATACTAGATAAGAATATATTTGCCATTAACTGGGTAAGTAGATCCACAAATCCAACATGTTTGATTTTGCCTCTAATACAAAATTATTTAAGTTAAATTTAACATGCATTGATAAATGCCCCCTAAATCAGCATATGATCTGTATTTGATAAAATGGAATATTGTGTATTTCTGATTACACTTTGTAAAAGGTGGCTTATTTTATCCTAATCTCACAGACCATTTTTAAAGTCTTTGATATGCATGACCTGGCGTGACCTGGGCTTGATCCTAGATCTCTCTTTTTTGTCGTAGACGCTCTAACCATTAAGCCACCAAAGTTGTGATCATTGGACGGTCTTCAAACCCATTCACTTAGATACCAGTATATCATATCTAAAGAATTCTTTTGTCTACAAAGTGCATCCGCCCCAAGTTCCCGAAAACCCATAAATTGACATATAGGTTGAAAGTTAAATGTGAGGCCTGTCCTTATAAAATAATGTAATAAGCAGAAAGTGGAACAGCCTCAAAAGTAAAAGAAAATATAACAGGTACAATAACCAAAAGGTACAATCTCGACTCGGAAGCATTAATTATGGACTGTTGCCATACATTATGCTTACCGAGCCATCAACCACTGTTGAAGCAAAACGTTGATACATGGGGGAAATAAGAAACAGTACTGGTACAAGAAAAATGAAACGCACCTTCGTTCAAAAATATCTTAGTTATAGTAAGCTTGAGGAAACACTGTATATTGCCATGCCCTTTCGCAAAAGGTCACGGGAAGCCAATTTTTGTAACTTTACTTATTTTAGGAAACAATATAAAACAATATAAGATTTTTTAAGTCCTGGTGATTTAAAACCAGATGCCAGAGGACAGTGCAACAAAATAATGCTAACGACAGCATGCACTGTCTGTTGATGAGGTATATACTGTATATGCCTATACCTCATACAAAGCACTTTTTTCTTAACACTGTTGTGTTCCACATAATAATCTGAAGGGAAAACACCGTGCTGACCGTTAGTTCTTCTCTTTATTGGGCAGTCCAGTTTGTGAGTAAAGTGTTCACTGCTGGCTGTCCTTATAAAGACACAGAGAACAGTTGTCAACCACGACTTGTCCCTTCAGGTTACGCTTGTGTTGTGTTCCGTATGGTGACCTAATATCTAATCACTGTCTGATTAGACATGGTAACCACAGGACTATTGGTTATAACACAAACCCAAATTAAGGCGAGGCCTGTTGGCTTGCACTGATTTTAACAATGTACCTAATAATCAATATTAATAAGTCTTACGCATTTAGCACGGCAAAATAATACACGCTTATTCCTACATCTTAATTGGTAAAAATAAGACCATATTGGTATATAAAAATACACAATTAATTCATATATGTATACCCACTTGATACGCATATGAACATACAATAATTCTTTATTTTAATATATACATGTAATACCTAACTGATACCACAATTTATTCACATGTTCCTATGAACATAGAATCATACAATGATTCTTTACATTAATATAAATATATAATACATAATTGGACACACTCCGATAACAATTGTCCTTATACACCATTAAATGTACAATACAACAACACCATTAACGTCCATCGTGCGCATGGTGCATGGGGTTATGATACTTTGTAGCTTATGCATACTGTTTTTTGACAGGTGACATCAGTTTTGCTGCCGGAAGCACTATATGATGATACTAGCTGTACATGTGTTTTACGTCATTCAGGTTTATATGTATCTATTTATTTACTTGACTGGCGTACTTCAGAGTACAGACCCGCAAACTCAGGGTCACCTATGTGCATCTGAAATTCATATCGTCTCACAAAATGGGTTCAGGTGATACAGTGCATGATTGTTTGCTTCGTTTAGTCTGAAGCAATCTGGAAGGCCGAACATGTGCTACTCCTACACTGTGTGTTCAGTCAAATTGTATACACCTGAGTATAATACACCTGAGTACTTTACTATACCTGAGTAGTTCACACCTAAGTATTGTATACCTGAATAGAGTAGAACACTCCAGTACACTGTGCACCCAAGTATTGTACATCTGATTACTGTTGTAGAACACCTGGATACCGGAGAATTCCCGAGTATGCTGTACTACAGTAATCGGATGGACAGCCACCGTGGCCAAGTGATTAGCGTACCAGCGCGGCGTAATGACTCAGGAGCCTCTCATCACTGCAGTTGCTGTGATGAGAGGTCCAGCTCATGCTGGCTTCCTCTGTGGTCGTAAGTGGAAGGTCTTTCAGCAACCTGCCGATGGTCGTGGGTTTCCCTCAGAATCTTTCCGGTTTTGAAATATTCTTGGGTGAGGTGCTCGCGTATTCAATACCCAGGTATACTAAAGCATCCAGGTGTACAGTACCTGATTACTGAACACACCAGCATGCTTCCTTGATATAAAATGTACGACCAAGAAGTCAATTTTAGATCGACAACTCATATACACACAGCCTGTGTGTGTTTGGTGGACTAAAGTATGATTACATGGAATGGTGTTATAGTCACAATGACACTGTCTTACCATGGTTGAGACACAATTGTAAATTTCCATGTCTTTGGCGTTCAAATATCAGTCCTCATATAGTCATATCAATGAGTTGCATCCCATGACAACCGGTTTCGTTTTTATTCGACACATTTTTATTTGCAGAAAATACAATACAAATAGATAATACAGAAATGACATCTTAGATCACAGTTATTTTGTAAATGCAACGAAATGAGATTTTTTTAAAAAAATATTTGTACATGTTATATGACTACGGTAGGATGTAAATGTGTAAATGTTGCCTATAAACGTATCCGCTCATCTTTGTAGCGTATGAATACACGCCTGGATTTGCTGATTCACGTCAACATCGTGCAAATCCCCACAAATTCTTCAGATTCGTGAACAGGACTTCCTTGTATAAATGGTGCTTTAATATTACGATTTCAAAATACAATTTCTCTGGAGAGTATTCCTTACAAGGTTTGTCAACGTATCAGTTATAATAATAAATCACTTTCTTGAATGGTAATCTTGTTTCCAGTTCCTCCACTAAACTTCTCACCATTTTCTTCAGTGATGTATATTTATTTTATCCTGCGGCGTGAAACATCAATCAAATAAATAAATAAACATCCAGTAAATTTTGTTTCTTTTCGGTTACCGCTGATCATTATGTCGTGTCCATGTCTGAGAAAATCTCCTTGAAGACACCTTGCACATCCGCTGAGTGGATCTTTTCTTCCATCTGACTGAGCTGGTCGTCAAAACTTTGCGAATCCACTGAGAGCAGTCCAAATAACGTTTCCAATTTGGTTAAATCAGGTCGGCTAGAATCCAGCTTAAACTGAATGGGACTGTAATCTGGCAGCTTGGACACCATTTGACCTTGAGAATGCTGGTTTCTCAGGAAGGACACGAAAACGAGCCTGGCTGGATACACCTCCTCGTGGTACTTTTTAAACAGGGTGTCGAACCTGCGACAAACATAAAGTTTTAACATTACCTGCTGCCAAGATAAAGAAAAGACATGCTCATTCTCAGTCGAGCCTCTGGAATACCTACACGATTAACCTGATTTCCACTGTAATCGTACGCAAGGAAAATGTACGCATGCACCACGGCCGAGTTTGACAATCAAAGCCAGTTTTCAACAATTCTACTTACGACTCATTTTGACAAAGGCCGTTTTCCTCTTCATCTGTGACGACTATAAATGTTTTCACCACTTCTTTATCCCGGTAGAATGGGTAGAGGCTAGCTGCTGGAGTGGTGCCACCATTAGCCTCTGTCGACACAGCCAGCTCCAGGACCTGCGAGTCAGACAACGTACACGCTGAATACATGTAGATCATTGGGTAATTATGATACGATGGAAGGGATATCACAAACAGCACTGGCTGAGGCAATATGTCATCCTATTCAGTTTATTAATTATGCATGAAATTGAATACTGAATTTGTAATGTTTAACTCAGCCAACAAACGGCGCCGTTTGACAAAGTAGTTTCCAGTATTAGATTTCCTTATCACATTGGCCCTTACTAACTATTGCTTACATCACGTTTATTTCTGCGAGTTGCTGATGTGAATGCCATTTATTAAACAAGTCTATAAACGGAATGCATGTGGTGTCGTTGTCGTTTAAGTTTGCACATCTTGCACTGGCGACAGTGCTCCAAAAACTGTGAGAAAGAAATTTGAATGACTCTGTACAAATGAGGAGCGAACGGTCAATGGCCCTCTCAGTCTCACCTGCTCGACAGTCTGGGGTAGAAATGGCGACTCTCTGGTCTCTGTGTTGAAGAAGACAAGCTTGGCAGCTGTGATAGTGGACAGCAAGCCAGCAATGATTGTACTTGTTCTGATTGATACCTCCATAGAGCCCGAGGCGTCCCCCATGATCACAACGGGCGATTCCAGCTGTATTCTAACAAAAACAAACACACCGTTCATTGGCTCATTAATCACCATGGACTTAATGATTCACTGAATGATTTCATGTATGGCTTACAGTCTGGCTCACAGACTGACAGACTTACTCCTTGACTGATCGACTGTTTTATTGGTTAACTGATTGGTTAACTAACTGATTGTTGATAGGTTGATTGGTTGGTTGGTTGATTGATTGATCGATTGATCAGTAAGGACATTTTAATAATAAACTGTATAAAAGGGAATGGATTATAACTTACTTAATATTTTTAACCCTCTTCTCAGCAATGTGAACAAGATCCTTCAAAAAGGGGACTTTAGTTGGATCGCTCTTTTTGGTTTTAGACTTCTTCCCTCTGCGGAAATGAGAGAACCTGGCTGGGATGTTTTCACGAATCATCTTCAGCGTGAGAAGTCTCTCCAAGAGCTTGCCGTTAGGGAGAGAGACACCCTCCCCGTCCCCCAGACGAGACTCGATCACCTTGTCAGTCTCGGGGCACTGCAGATCTTCATAGTTCCTGAGAAAAGAAATCAGCGTAATGCTCAATCATTTATTCAGTCTCATATCCACTCATGTCCATAGAGTTAGGTAGAAGAAAGATATGACAAACGCCTGATGTGTACACACCCTTCACTTGAGTGACGGCACCGAGTGAAAGATGAAAGGCTTTCCAAGCTTACCAAACTTGAGAAAAACTTCGTCATAACCAAAGTGTAGAGCCAAACTTCGGATGATATGAATGTAAAAGTCAAGAACATCCAGAGAAAATGCAGAACAGAGTCCACAGTGTGATAATTAGGAAATGGTCACAAGCAACCGTGTAAATGTGCCTCTTGTCAATCTTGAACACGCACTCTTACTGCCCTGTCACTTTCGGTGGCAGCGCCAAGACGTTTGGCCATCAATAGTTTTGTGTCGTCATCACACTTCGCTTCAGCGAAACGAATAAACAATTAGAACGATGATAATCGTGTAGCGTTAGAAAGAAAGAAAGAAGTCTATTTAATCGTTGTGTTACTAGGGGCATATATTCTCGCTTTTTGCGTAAAAAGGCAATTAATTTCAACTTTCTCACTTAATGGTTATTCGTGCAAATGATCTCAATGTCTACCTTCATGATGCCAGAGGTATGAACAGAAGAGGTTAACGTTTAATACATTGTAAGCGCCTTACCATATGACCTGATCCAGCGTGCTTGTGTAACCCGCTATCCGGGCCTTGGACTTTGCTGTCAGGTGACTTTTCAGCTCCTTAATATGACTAAAAGGTAAAGGAAACTCAGCCACTAAAGCGTTCACGTTCTCCGCTGTTACTGTCTCACAACGACTAACCATAGTGCCCTCCGGGGCAGGCTCTCCGAAACAGAAGGGGAGGAACCAGGGCAACTTGGGAAAGTCCTGTAACAACACCAACACATAAACATGTTAACCACAATTTTAACGGATGCAATGCGAATAAAGACAACAAAGAGGGGCAAACATTTTCTAAGGTATGAGCCGAAGGGTTCGTAGATATATATTACATACATGTTTTGTGGAACTGGTGTGGATTTAGCTTCTGATTACTAGTCTTATGCACAAATACATTACACAAGACTATTTCACTTACAATGCAACAGCAGTCAGCCTTATGGAGGAGGAAATCGAGCAGAGCCTGATAAAAACCAATGAGCATCCGCAGGCTGCTGACAGACAGTCATGTAAGACCGGAGAGGAATCAAGCAGGAGCTGGACTTGAACCCACATGGACCACATTGGTAAGAAGCACCTGATCTATTGTACTGCCACAGCACGCTATCCACTGTCAGGGAGCGATTGTTTTAATTCGGAGCGGGGCGGCAGGACAACAGCTCACCTTTTTGGGATTCAGATGGCAGATATCGGCTAGTTTCTTCCACTGCCCCTTAGGGAAGTGAAGGGCATAATATTCCAGTTCGTCTTGGCTGAATGACTGTACCCAGCGTCGGACATGTTTACATACAGCTCCACTGGCCGAGCCATGCTGTTAACATAAGGTCATGGCACCGTCAAACAATTAGACACATATATATATATAAGACAATTGCATACATATGTATATACATGTATATGTAAGTAAAAAGCTGAAAGTTCTTTCAACAGGTAGCAAACCAAGAAATAATTATTCTAATCCTTTTGGATAAGGTTACTTTTTATGAAATTGCGTGTCACTGTCATGTCAGTAAGAACATTTTGAGATTGCACAAATATGCACAAGCTTATATAATTGTTCTCGTTAGTTTTATCTAAACCATTCGCTTCCATACAACTGAATTACAGTTAACTGTAATGTTACATCTATATGTTGTTATGTACAGTAGTTGTAGAATGGTATTTACCGTTCAAATCCATTTTATGTATGAGGTTTATTTTGTATTAACATATATACATTATTTTGATTGGTTGATTTGTGGCAGAAACCAACCTTTGGTCGGATGTTCTGCAAATTCTTGATCCCCATTTTCATTTTGGATAACTTTTGCTGTCCAACTTTGGCATTAGACAAGGTGAGTTGCTTTAGTCTCTTTTCGAAGTGACTCATTCTTCGATTACTATCCAATAGTGTGAGAGCTTTCAGAACCTCAACCAAGCCGAACGATTTCTTCAGAAGCAGAAGAGCATTGGCTAGCTCGTGGTCATGGCGCGCCCAGGCTGCTGCCAGTCCTCTAACTCGGGCATCTGAAACATAATATATTTCATTCAATAACTGACTTATTTAGCTAACAGACTTATTCATTGATTTAACATCATCATATAAGTTAAAAATTCGATTAAACAAGAGTCACAAATCTGATGACTTTAATAATTATTTACTTACTTAGTCTGATGACTTAATAATTACTTATTAAATTAGTTAATTTTGGATCGATTGGTGGCTTTTCAACTGAGTAAAGTTTGTCTTTAATTCATTCATCTACCCAATGGTTAATTAAATGTTCTACGTCATACTTGATACTGTACTCATCCTCAGATTATCAAAGACTAGCTATAAGCTGTACTCACTTTGCGAAATTTGTACGCCATTCTGCAGCAATGTGGCTAATCCCGCAATGTACCGCTCTTTGTTATGTGTCTGTGCCTCGAAGTGGTGGTCAAAACTAACTGCTCCCCTAAAGAATGACCTCACATCTTTTGTTATGTCCAATGACTCTTTCGTTTCTAACGATTTGTCTTCACTTTCTGGATTTAGATTGGGATGACTGCCTGGCCTTGGTCCACGACCTCGCCCTCCTCCGCGGCCGCGACCTCGACCTCTTCCGCCCCCGCGACCCCGGCCTCGACCTCTTCCTGGCATGACTGTTGACGATTTTATTTATCACTAACCAACTAAGCCTATTAGAAGAACGAGGTGTCTTGTTTTGAGTCCGTGGCTTACAAGCTCTGGATTAAGTTAAGTTACCTGAAGAAAAAGTGAAAGACAATTACACATGGTATAATACACATACAGACAGGCACGGATAAGCTGTGGCTATTTCAATAGCCCACCCTAACCAGATTATGCATGCCTCTATAGTAATAAATATGTGCTGATCCAGGGATTTGTTACACGTACATGAAAATATCTCTCTTATCAATCGCAACCGGCCCGGATAGCACAGTTGGTAGAGCGTCCGCTTCGGGACCGGTAGATCCAGGATCAATCCTTGGTCGAGTCACACCTAAGACTTTAAAAGAGGAAGTTGTAACTTCCTCGCTTGGCGTTCAGCATGAAGGGGATAGTGCAACGACTGGTTGACCCGTATCAGTATAATGGCTCGGGCGGGGCGGCTTACTTGCCTTCGGTAAGTCGTCTCAGTGATGCAGCACTAAATAAAAGAGCGGTGGAAATCCGTCCTGCAACAAGGAGGCACATTACACGTGCATGCACCCTAATGATTCCTTCGTCGTCATATGACTGAAAAATTGTTGAGTACGACGTTAAACCCCAAGCATGCACTCACTCACTCAATCTTATCAATCGCAAGACCCGCATGTACATAGTCGTTTACTGTTAAACAACGGTCAGTAAACTAATATGCAGCATGGTACGCATGGTACATGATATACAGGTTGAATTTGCGCAATATATATATATATATATATATATATATATATATCTTAAAAATATATATATATATATCTTTAAAAAAAAATATATATATATATGTATTCAGATCATCGCATAAAACAGTTTAATATAAATTAAATGTTTTGACAGGTCTTAAAATCATGCTTCATCACTACGTACCAGGATAAAAGCACAGATATTTGCACAAAACAAACTGTAAACAATATTATATGTAATTATAATAAAGATTATGTTATTACGAACATGACATTACAACGTTCAAAATACTCACCTGCTTGGCTGGTTTTCATGATTGGGTGTAGTGTACATTGCTTATACGTTTCACTCGTGTGATATATATATACACAGGGAGCGGGTGAATATTTCACCACACGCCGACACTGCCGCTCGAACAAGGCACTACTTATTCTTGCGCGAAGCAAATGAATCCTGCGGTGTACAACTCCCAAACTAGAGTAGAAAGACACGTTTCATTGAAAATAAATTCACTGCTTCAATTATCAACACTGGTTAGATAACTAAATGTCTAAGGTATAGACATTTTTAATACCAGGACTGAAGAATACACAGATAACTGCGCATTAATCTGAGAGAGTGATAAGGCGGACGTGTATCCAGGTTGCGTTGCATGTCATCAGCCAGTGGTGTAGTATAGTGTTGACTACACGTGTCGCAAACTTTCTCGGCTATTCCATACTATTTCGGTATATGGCTCTTTCGTGGTTTTGCTGAGTTTTGCATGTTATACGTACTAGATAGAAGAAAGGTACTTATGAATGCTGACGCATCTCCGTGAAATCGCGTGCATGAATTGTTCTTCACTGTGTACGTATGAGCGATACGCTAACCCACTATATGGCATTGGATGCGAGTAGGCCTACGTCCATATTGAACAAACACATTCATATATACACGTATACCTATGTTTACACTGACATTGCATAGCCTATTCAATATAGGCCTAGGCTTATTACATTAACCGTTAAGCAATCTGTAAGTATAAAACAAGCAGGGAATATGACATATAGGAAGAATAAGACTCGCTATAAGACAGCCTATAGCTAGTCTTATTGTCTTTGGTAATCTCAGAATGAGAATAGCATCAGGCCTGATGTAGAACATTTAATTAACCATTGGGTAGATGGATGAATTAAAGAAGACATTTACACGGCTAAAAAGCTACCAATCAATCCAAAATCAACTAAATAAATAAGTAACTATTAAGTCGTCAGGCTAAGTAAATAGGTCTATATTCCATGCACAAATTTTGTATTTATTTACTTTTTTTTCAGTGTTCCTTCACTGATCGAAGCATATCTGGCTTTTCTCTTCGTAGTGTGTTGATTGTGTTTGATTTCACCAGAATATTTTATTGGGTTAATTAAGTTTAAAACCTATAAAGTTTGCCTGCATACAGATGAAAAAATAAAATGTATACAGAATGTTCAGATAATAGCCAGTATTATAATACATTCTATACATTAATTTTAATAACCCCCCCCCCCATACCTCCTCCGAAAGAAAAATACACACAAAAAAACCAATTATGAAAAACCGTCCAAAGCCTGAATGTTGCATGAATTGAAATTCCTCTTACCGAACTCATTATGACAAATTTATGTTCCTGACTTTTTGTTAAGGTTTTTTAAATTTATTTATTTGATTGTTGATTGACGGCATACTTATGGATTTGTCACTTATAAGACAGTGTGGTCATTTTTATGAGTGTTTGGAGAAAACTGGTGCGCCCGTTATGAAAGATTATTTTTTTTTATTCTTTACTATGCCATCATCACTCCATAATAAAATGCTGACACAGTGACTCAGAATGAAGCTTTCGTTTCTCGGAAATACATTAATTGTGTACTAGGAGTATGTATTGCAGAGGTTCTCACTATGTTTGTCGCCGATTGGCTAATTAACCCTATAGTGTAGGTAATATACAACAGTGTAGGCCTACATATACTAAACCTGTATTCTGTATACAGGATTCAACTGGAAATGACGTATCCAACGTAAGCCAGAGATTTAAATGATAACAATTTCAACCATTTATTGTCTTGGACATGGGAGTTAATCCTTGTCTCCGTTGTCATTCACAACAAGATGAGATATGAATTGTGCAAAGAAAGTATTGAAGTTTCCACTTTAAGTAAAACCAAGAGATTCTTTAGAGTAGGCATCTACAGTTATATCATGCGAATAACTTCAACAGCCACACAATATATAGTATCCCTAGTGTATCGACCGAGTTTCACCCTGTATGCTGGATTGTTGTGCGTGACTATATTCCCAAGTTTCATTGGAACAAGAGGAGTAACTCGTATACGCATTCACAACGTTCTACCCGTGGCAGTTTATTACGGGTACGGGGATCGGTTTGTGCACAGTTATAAACATTCAGGGTTAATATTTAAATTCATCTTCTAATAATAAAGTTGGTCTATTCAGTATGATTTCTAGCATGTATTCCAGTGTATAACCTCGTAATGACGAGGTTTTTTAATTCCGTATCCGTATCATGGCAAATATTTCGAGTTAGGCATAACGTTATAAATCACATACGTAAAGTTTAACAGTTTTCGCAAGACTTGCGAGATAATGGCAGTATTTTAAGTATGTTATTTGATGCAGTACGTATTAGGGAGAAACTTAGTTTCTTTATTTACGTGGGCAATTGTCTTTTGTCAAATTGACTATTGTTTGGTATTTATAGTGCAGTTTGCAGTAATGTCACAGCTGCTCTAAGCCAGTCAACACACTCTTTGGTCACGTGACTAAAGCATTGCCAATGAAAACAAAGCGAACTTAGCCCAAGTTAGCATGAAAAAAATACATAGCTTTTAGGTAAGAAGTTCTTTCTGGAATAGTAATTAGAATGTGTCTGGCATTAAAATATGGATTCAGTGTCATGTAGTGCTTTAATCTTTAGAAATCGGCATTTCGACCATTTAACTCCGTGTTATCACGTGACCTCCTGCGCTTTGCCAGGAACTCTGAATTATCACTTAATTACCATAAAATACTTAATGGGCGAATTTGGTATGAGCACATATGCTTATAGCCTTGCATTGCATTTCACTGTTATTGTACGTCTTGTATTTCTGTACTTTACAGAACGCACGTCACCACGTCACACCATGTCATCACACGACCACCATCATCACCGTAAACATATAGGGCCTACCAACATCTAATTCTGAATATATGCTCTTGTACATGCATATGTACCAAACATCGGTCTCTCTTGGGCGTTTGTCGGTTTTTACCTCCACATATAATGATTTCCACATATATGTTTTGAAGAATTTGACGTATACAGTCGTTTTACACATATGTAGGCCTATGGTTAGAGAAGAAATACTCAAACGGTTTGCCATAAACCAGCTACTCTCTCTAGCTGTGGGTTCTGCGCGCTGTATGCGAGAACTGTGAACAGGCCTGTGTAGATCGGAATTTTACAATTGGTCCCTGACAAGTGGTCTTGTGACTGTCACGTGATAGTGAGCGTTCAACCGTGCAAAATGGCGACCGCCTTGATCGCGTTGTTGTTTGGGCTTCTAAGTTTACACGGCACTCATCAAGACTATCTTCCAAATTGGCAGTCACTAGACTCTCGACCTTTGCCGCTATGGTATGACCAGGGAAAAATCGGAATCTTCATGCACTGGGGAGTATTTTCCGTACCCAGTTATGGCAGCGCTTGGTTTTGGTGGTATTGGAAGGGAATAAAGTCTCTGAGATATGTAACCTTCATGGAGGAGAATTACAGGCCAGGCTTCACCTATGCGGACTTTGCCCCGATGTTCAAGGCAGAATTTTACGACCCTGTTCGATGGGCTAAAATTTTTAAATCGTCTGGCGCACGGTAAAGTTGAAATAAATAAATAAATAAATACTGGTAAATAAATAATCTGGCCAAGACGATGGAGTACTGTACCGGTACCGCTTACTTTAGTAAATTCAAACGTTGAGATCTATTTTCGAGAATTTCCGATATATAAATTAAATGCTATGGTCTATTTTCAACATTTTCTGATATTTAGCTGCAGGTTAATATCAGAAATGGTCGAAAATATACCTCAACGGTTGATTTAATTGGACTAACTTTAGCAGTGGAAAATTGCCCTGATCAGGTGATGATCACTGCACAGCGTTCACACAAGTGTAATAATTATTGCTTCTTGATAATTAATTTATACCCGAATTAATGAATAATAATAGAAAATGAAGAATGTGAAATCAGCAGTTGTTTTTGTATTCTATTTCCACCAGAACAGCAACAAATTTTGATTTGATTATGTGTGTTGTTAATATACATGCATATGTGTATGCTTTGGGTTAAACGTCTTCGTTGTTAATAATCTCCAAGATGTTTATAATACCATACAAATGTACAGTATGGATGGCCATCAGCATATCACTATAGGCAAGCTATATACTTTACTGTATCTAATAACAGTGGCACCTCACTGTACTACATAAAACCTACCCAGTATAAAAGCTCAGGACACCACCTCACGCCATAATTATGATATCCAACCAAGTTAAAGGTAGTGTACCATATGTATCCTCTGGTCCTAGGTTGTTAACCTGCTATAGGTGTCAGAGCATAGGATTTGACAGTTTGGTATTATATGGCCTTGCTCTAATTGCAGCTTAATTCTTTCAGATTTCCACATCTAAATATATGTCTGCAGTCTAATAATTATACAGTGTACAAACCTCATTATTGTCATGAGTCTACACCTCAGTGCAGTGCATAGAGCAGTAGTATCACTGATAATACAGGGATGTTAAATGTCCTCATTCTCATGTTGCAGCTATGTTGTACTGACAAGCAAGCATCATGAAGGCTTTACCAACTGGCCGTCTAAAGTTTCCTGGAACTGGAACTCCATGGACACAGGACCTCACAGAGATCTTGTTGGTAATTGCTTGATCATGAATTTCTTAATGTTCTGTTATACCAGTAGTAATGCATTCTTTGTTGTACAGAAATTATCTGTGTAGGAAATATCAGATCTTGATATAATTGTAAATCATATTGAAAATTTGTCAGTCAGTACCAGACATACCAGTGGCAACACATCACTATATAACATGGGGATTTCATAATTTACAAAGACAGGTACATGTGTCTTTGAAAAGCGACTTATGGGTTGATTCATTTACAGATGTATTTGATTATTGATTTACCCTTCTCAGGAATAATTGACTTCAGTGACAGGATCAAATCAGTTCACCTCCTCAGGTAAAAAGACTAATTTTCTGACCTAGTCATCTCTTGAGAGGACCCCTTAGACATCTTTTTCAGTAATCTTCATCAAACAGCTCTCTATTTTTCTGACTTCAGGTGAATTAGCAGCAGCCATTCGGAGTGAGACAGACATGCACTTTGGCCTGTATCATTCACTGTTTGAGTGGTTCCATCCTCTTTATCTGCAGGACAAAGCCAATAATTACACCACACAGATGTTTGTAAAGGTACCGTAACTGACTTGATACATTGTGATTCTGTACCCTTACCTGAGGTGTAAGGCATAAAAGGAGGTGCAGTACACCACATTTTAGAAATATTTAAGAGAAAATAAACAGGCATGTTTCTGATAGCAAAAGAATTGTACTGCTGTATGAAACCTCATCTGCACAAAGTTAAGACTATCAGATATCTACACAAGTACCACCTGAGTATTAAGTTATGCTCCATTTATATAGGTTATTACCTGTATAAATGTGATAACCGTTTCGAGGGGAGAACAACTTTGAGTATACAATCGAATGTTCAGTTTTACCCAGGGTTTCTCATCAACCACCCACTCACTCAAGTCACTATAGTTAGAAAGCATGGCCAAAAATTGACCTCTTGACAGGCTTACCTCCCCTTGTAGTGAAGGCGATGGGAGATGTTCAGTGAATTTCAAACATCATACACAATATTGTGTTGTAATTATACTGCCCACCTTGTAAATTGTCAAGTGTCTTTTTGTATTTACAGCTGAACCAACTCAAAAAATCTGAATTTCTTTTGGCAATAATGAATGAATTTCAATTTTTGGATTGAATTGGTGTTACTATAGCTATGTCATGCAAAATTTTCTGCCTGATTTCCTTCACAGGTCAGTACGTGGGTGGCCCTGTACATTAAAATTCTGTGTCCAATGAAAGGCTCACCTATATGTTCATTACATTCTGCAATCATTGCCCCTTCTCAGAATCCCACGTAAATATAAACCTTTCATCTGGACTGCTTGGGTGGCCTAATGGATAGAGTGTCCTCTCAAAGTCGGGAGACCCAGGATCAAACCTATGTTGAATTATACCAAAGATTTTAAAAATGGTACTTGCTGCTGAAATCATTTGGCACTCAGCACTGAGAGGTTAGAGCAAGGAAACAAGACTTGTTAGCCCTGTGTCAGTATAATGTTAGTGGGTCTGGTCTGGTGTCTTCAGCATGATACTTCAGCGGTGGCAACACTTGGCAACATGGACTCCCCCTGCCACCACAAAAAGATACAGTATATATATATATATATATATATATATATATATATATATATATATGTATACATACACACACACACCTCATGACTCCTTGTGGTCATATGACTGAAAAATTGTTAAGTACAATGTAAAATGCCAAGGATACACACATATATATTTATCTTGATCATAGGGGTATTTCTATACTTCGTTTTTGTGCTGTTTGATCACACTACATTGTTTTAACTGTCAAGTGAAAGGTAAATATTGTGGTGAATTTATATACTCATCAGGTTGCTCTCAGACCCTTGGATAGGGTCACTATCCTGGGTGACACTAACCTACGCTGAGGTAATGACACACGTACATGTATGTAGTCGGAGAGATCAATCAAGGGGGACAACTCTGTGGGTCACATAGAGGTCAACACCACACCAGTCCCTTCGTGTAAAAGATCTGCGTGTGGTCTGTATGAACAATTGTGAAAGAAAGAACATTTGCGAAAAAATGTTCAAACATGTGTACAGAATATTGATAGCCTATTTCCCTTTCCTTTGGGTGTCTGGCTGCACTGGTAGTAGACAAAAACTAAGATCCCCATGAAAAAAGAAAACACAGGAACACTGATGTGAAGGTAATAATGGCTGCTGGGGTGTGAATTTTATGAACACAAATGAACCAGAGGGGAAGTGAAGAACCTCCCGTGGGAAGCATTTGGAATCTTATTGTTGCCATTTGTGTTAATGGCACAGTAAAATGGGGTTGACAGATATGGAGAATCGGTTTCTAGAAGAATCTGGTTTAGATCTGTCTTTGCCGTTGGATCCAGTCTGTATCGAAATAAGGTGGTAAAACCAAATCAAACTTGAGGAAGTGCGTCCGATCATTCACACATTTCTTGCAGCGAGCCAGAAAAGCAGTGTCTGTGGATAGTCATTTCTATCGTTTCCATTTCCTGCTGTAGGTGAAGGACGGCACTTGCAAGTGTCTCCACTGCCAATATCCCGACAATGCAGTACAATAAATTTATGGTGTTCGACACCCAGTGGCAAAGCTTTGCGTAGAAAGAGCAGCTGACTATCTACGTTGTCTCCCTTGCACTTGCCTGCATCTACATGGGGGGTGGGGGGCATTTGCAGGATGTAGTAAAATCTAGGCTTATTTCTCCCAGTCTCACACAATGAGGGTCTTGTAGCCAGGCATCAAGTCGTCTGTTGTTGTCAGCTGTTAAGGCAGGATGGACCATGTGTGGGTGAACACCAAAGGCTGCACTAACTCTGGGGTCTGAAAGCTGATCAGTAGACGTGTTCCAAGATGACAAGTAGATGTGGTTGGCAATGGCATGATCGAGTTGCCGAGCAGGATCGTGAGAAAAGATGTTTCCAACGATTTGCAATATCTCGAGTCATGTGGTGAAAAGGAGTCTTTAAAGATTGAGATGTGTATCAGTAATTTGTAAGCCCTCGCGTAATGGTTTTGGGACGTTAATAAGACTTTGCTCTGAGAAAAGTTGTTGGAATGAATTCCTGGTTGGAATATCCAAGAGCACCAACAGATTAGACCGAATCCTCCAATGTATGTGCGAGGTAATATGGTTAGAGGGGCTGATACTGAATAGCTCTGGCTTGACGCTATTCCCCGTCTGATGCTTACTGTAGATCTATATAACAATCCTTGCGCTATTAGTGAACTGGATGTTGGAACGGTCATGTTGGAGGGAATAGATTCCTGTACGATTTTACTTTCTTCTTGGCGCCCAGTTGCTGTGGCCCTAAGATAGATCCAGCCTTATCCCCCTCTGCATCACTCCAGATCTCATCCAGTACAATCAAGTCATTCCATGACGGTTGATTTCCAGAACTTGGCTCAGATGTTCCCGAACATCAATTCGCTGGGATCGTAATCTGAGACAAAGTGAGAATCGTCTAGGTCCAAGTCATCCATCTGAAAATAAAGGACAGATGAAAGGATAACAAGTACCATGCACTAGTGTACCCTACAATTAGTCAGAGAAGCGTTTGGGTGGCTTGATTTTTCTGCCATGTCGTGTGGTAACCGACTTATGCTTTACGTGATCATTGTGTTGCATGTTTATGCCCGAAGCCTTGGCAGAGGTGCCTGGATTAGAGTCTGTGACAGCATGGGTAACCGTCCCTGAATGACCAGGTAGAGGGGTGTCCTCCACAAATGAGTCTGAACTAGAAGCAGTTCTAGTACTAGCATGATACGGTGTATTTGAAGAAGAAGTGAGCGGTAGTGAATGGACTTCACTCTTAGCAGGAGAAATAGAAGATGCCTCATCACGTCGAGATTCAACATTGCCAGATGTTTGAGATGTCAATATGTGATGACGCAGCTTCCTTAACCACAATGGAAATACGCGATACCTGAAAGGTTAAAGCTCGTCATGGTGTATAACAGATCTTGCCTTCTGACTTTGCCTAATGTGTACAAAGGCGGCCTACATTCAGTAACCACACAGGCACCACTCCACATCGGACGGAGTTTAGCACTGACCAGCAACAGTGGATGAGTTTTTTTCGAGACAATGTCACCAATCTGAAGAGCCTTTTCAACCACTTTCATGACGTAATCTCGCTTTTGGCGAAGTTGGCTTTGCTTAAGACGGTCACAAGCAAGGCTATGCATTTGCGGTAAAACTATGGTTTCACCCAGTCATCAACAGAGTACTGAGGTAGGTGGTTCTCTGCTGTACCTAGAAGTAGGTCAAGGGGTTGGACGACCTACCTCCTTAGCATGACCTGGTTAGGCATATAACTGATTTGAGGGTTAACCATGGAATGGAGTTCCATTGCAAGAAGTGAGAGATCACGATCCCAGTGTTCTTCCGTTCTATGTAGCAGCGTATCATATACAGAGCAATTCTATTGTAACGTTCAGTTTGACCGTCTGAAGACGGATGCTATGGTGTTGTTCTTGTTTTAGTAATCTGTAAGACATCACAGAAAGCCTGAAAAAAATTACTATGAAAGTTCCTACCCTGATCAGTATGGACTTCCAGGGGACAGCCAAACGTTACAACGAAATGAACCAAAAAACTTCTCTGCTACCTGTACTGCAGTTTGCTCTGGCAATGCTGCCATCTCAACCCATTTACTGAACTGATCAGTCATCATCAACACATACTTGTTCACGCCTTCACCTGCATTAAATGGCTCAAGAATGTCAACATGGACAGGCTCCATAGGGTACCCTGCATGGTAAAATTTCAAGGGGGCCTTTGAATGAACATTTGATTTTGTGTTTCGGCCAGAAAATCTTGACCATTGATTGTGTGCCCGTGTACAGTAGTGGCAATAATCTAATGTCAGACTCAACTTTGTACTCATCATCAGGGAATGGTTGGTCTTCTCGCACGGCAAAGGATGTATGTCGTTGAAAGTAAATGTGGGATCGATTTGATGTGCTGTGTTTGTAGCCATCGATTGCCTTATGGTTAGGGACTGCTGCTTTACGTATTTGAGCGCCTGATGAATGCTATGGGGCTCTCTTTCCATTGCAAACTATGCAGCATCATTTTCCTTACAGCCGCGAAGGAAGCATTGGGTTGATATGGGATCAACAGTTGTCTTATCAGACATGGCGTAACCATCTAGGGCCAAGAAGTGTACCCGTTGGAAGAATTCTTCTAAAGATTCCAGATTCTCCTAAAGATTCTTCGTCCCTCAGTCGCAAGTGTTGCAACTGACGCCTGGCTGAAGCTGGAGTTTCCTTATGACTGAAGTGTCTACGAAGTTCTCTTATCAGAGATCTGAAATCATCCCTGAATACCTAACCTGTTCGGATATTCTAGGGTAGTATGAGTTAAACAGTCAAGCAATCAGTCGACCTTCTTATGTTTTCCCTGAAAGTTGTGTTTGACTGAAGCAGTTTCGGCTTTCAAGGACGCTAATTCAGCATGAAGCTGGTTAATTATTTCGGCCACATTACTTTAAACAGCAGGATTTAGTGATATTCTACCCACCTCAAGCCAGCGTTTCCAAGTCTCATATGGTACACTGCTTTCATGGACCAAATCAGTAATAGACAATGTATCTGTTGTACAGAATAGTCTAATAATACACTCGGCCCTTTTGCTACCTATACTTTCCAACTGAAGGAGCTCTTGCTTAGCAGCTGTTAGGATATTTATAGCTCCCATAGCAGAGAAATATGACAGGTACTAAAAACGTTTAAAGGAGAATGGAAAAGGCTAGTGAATGCAAGGTTATTATGGTAGTGTATTAGCACAGTGTATTAATAGCTATACCTGTATGTGGAGAAAAAGGTCACAAAATTTCTACGTATATGCCTTATGTTTATATGTGGGGACTATTAGTATAACTGTCAAAATTACACCAAAATGTTTTAAAGTGAATGCATGGAAAACCAAAGAAAACGAAAGAACACTAACACAGTACCGCGGCAATACATTCAGTGTGACAGGGGTATGGTAAGATTGTATTTATGTTGAAAAAAATACGTTTATTGAATGTAGGGTTTTCAAAAAAAAATGTGGTGATTGTGCAGTGAAAAAAAATACTCAAGCTATGAGCAGTAGAGGATGTTCACCTAAAATACGCGAGTTTGAGGGCCAAGGTCGTAACAATGTCAAGGTCGTGTAACGAAAGTGCAAACAAAACGTATTTTGTCAAACGCACGTAAAATAATAGCGGCAAAAGAAATATTATTATATACTAATACGCACGGGGGATTTCTGGACAACAAAGAAGCCAAGTAACCTCTCAAAAAGACAGATATCCCGTACGTAGAATCTTCCAAAGTCAAAAGAAAATGTATTCAATATGTATTCAAAATCTTCCCTCTTGTACCTGAGTTAATGCTGTCAGGAGACAACTCCATCTTAATGCAATGGCTTTCGACGGCCAGGTGTGTTCTGCTCAGAGCACAAGGATTCCATTTAAAACAATTTCTGCACAAATTATCAAAACTATGATTTGAATCTGATGGCGAAATATAACCATTTGACGGCACCTGTTGTTCTGGTTGCGCAGTCTTGCGATCATTTGAAGACCGTAATTTATTTATTTAATTGTTATTGAAAATCACACTCCGTGATTTTTTTCAATAACAAGATGGTATACCGTACAGTTGTATTTCATGGAGGAAACTGGTGTGTCTGAACAAGAACCAAATTATTGACGTGAAAATAAGAGAATCGGGTCACAAGATAATGTAAACAAAATGGAGTTTTAAAATACTGATCCGAACTTTTAAGAAGTGCAAGACACCTTTGAAATGCGTGCCTTGTGCTACAGCTCGTT
The DNA here is from genome assembly GCF_032854445.1 of Liolophura sinensis. Taxonomy (NCBI): domain Eukaryota; kingdom Metazoa; phylum Mollusca; class Polyplacophora; order Chitonida; family Chitonidae; genus Liolophura; species Liolophura sinensis. The sequence continues at coordinate 17,770,621 of NC_088295.1, forward strand.
ATGTTCTCTCCTCAGGCTAAAACCATGCCAGAGTTGTATGAGCTCATTAATACTTACAAACCTGAGCTTCTGTGGTCGGATGGAGACTGGATGGTAACAGATACGTACTGGAATGCAACACACTTCCTAGCCTGGCTCTACAATGAGAGGTAAAACACATAGACAATCAGTAAACCTAGTAAATCCATAAAATCCTAGGTAATGTGTTCCCCGAAGGAGGCGAATGTAAGCTTGTATAAGGTGTTCAAAGTCCATGGAAAGCAAAATCACTCTAAATTTCAGGGTTCCATACCTGTTACTGATTTTTTATCCATCTCTTGAATAAAGAAACATACAATGTATGTTCGTGATTAAAACATGATTGCTTCATTGTACAGTTAGACTTTTTGTTAACCTCGTGTATATATGCCTTGATGTGACACTACATAGTTTCATGAAAGCATACAATGTTTGACTGTGTATCTTTACCACACAATATGGTTTTTCATTTGTGTGATGGGAATTTGTTATAGGAAAGTTTAGGGCAGTATTTCATCTCCCGATATGGTGTATCTGCCTCTTTGGTGATTTGAACTCTTTGATTTCAGTCCTGTAAAGGACACGATTGTGGTGAATGACCGCTGGGGAAAGAATATCCGATGTCACCACGGAGGCTACTTCAATTGTGATGACAAGTTTAACCCACGTAAGATTTCATTGTAAGAGACCTGCTTGACTGACATGTTTTAGTGCTAACGGACAGGTGGTTAAAGCGCTGGTTCACTGTGACAGTTTGGCCCTGAACAGTGAGGCCCTGTGTTTGAATCTTGCTCCCACTGTTGGCTCCTGCTTTAAGTCAGGAGGTTTGTTAGGCACCTGTTAATGGTCATTTGTTTAATCCCGGATTAATTCTCCGCCCATAAACCTGACCAGTGTTGTATAGGTGTAAAATTCTTGCGCACGGCGTTACTCTTCTATGAAATAAGCCTAGTGGTGATGACGTATTATGAAGTACTTCACTTTAGGATAGTCCAGAACTAGCCTGGCTTGATCGCTTTACACCAGCACATTCAGAAGGTTTGGAGAAATTATGTTGTTCTGACGTTATTGGGGATATCACCAAACCCTGATACCGGGGTTGGTTCCATCTCACTTGAGTATAAATTTTCATATTTTTTCGGTTTATTGCAGGTGTCCTCCAGAAGCACAAGTGGGAGAATGCAATGACTTTGGATAAATACGCCTGGACGTACCGACGCGATGCTCACCTGGAAGACTTCCTGACCATGGATGATCTCACTCAAATACTGGCAGAAACCATCAGGTCAGCTGAAGTTCTTCACAAGGCCAGATGATCTTTACCTCAGTCTTATTATTAAAATATACAAGAAGACAACCCAAACTTCAGCTTCAACTAGTCCATTCATTTTTGATGGTCATCTGATATCCTGGAATGTATTAAATGATTCTTCGCTGTTGTGAGATAGGACGCAAATGTATATTGTTGTCCCTTTCTCAATAGTAGGGAACTTTGTACATTAAAGAGAAAGAGGAACTACGCCGATTTAGCTGACAGTGGAGATAGGGTTAAATCTTTCAACCTGGTTCACGCTTAAATAAATGTACCATACCTAAAATTCAGCTTACGCAAGGCATAGCCTGGACGTGCCTACCTCTTACACCAGCCAATCAGAATCCATTTTGTATCCCTTCAAGCTGTGGCACAGGTTTGCGATCTCTTGTGTTCCTTCCTATTGTTTCTGTTTCCAACATTCTAGGGGACACAGCTGTATAATTGGAAGAATTGTTTTGTTTTCCGTCTGGTTCTTAGCTGTGGCGGTAACTTGTTGCTGAACATAGGCCCGACAGCACATGGAACGATTACCCCGATATTTGAGGAGAGATTAGGCCAGCTGGGACAGTGGTTAGGTGTCAACGGGGAAGCCATATATTCCTCATTTCCGTGGACGTTCCAAAATGACACTCTCACACCACGTGTCTGGTAGGTCTTTCTTGCAGCACATTTTCATTAGTGTCCAATACTTAAGATTTTTAACACCCGTTTGTTGTTTTTTTTTTCCAAACAACCCCAAAAAAGAAGAAAAACAGATATAACTGTTTAAAATCAGTCATATTTTATGCTTCTAGAATTTTTGGATTTACAGAAGTAGGCTTTGCTGTTCACTACTTGCAGCATCACCAAGCTTACACGTTCACGTCTATATGGTATCAAATAGCCCTCTTTGGAGTCAATTTATACTATAATGAGAAACAAATGAAAATGAAGCAAAAAATGAAACACGCTCAGTCCTAGCAGTACAATCAACAACTGATATGGCCCTGATCTTTGGGACATTTCTGTGAGAATACATTTCAAAGTCAGTAATAATTATTAATGTTTTACATCATTTTATCCATGTTACTCATCTGTGAACCCGTGGACAACTCCAGCAATCTGTCAAAATTAAGTAGCTACATACATAGTGAGGAGAAGTCAACAGCTAAAAGACACTGTGCTTTGAGGTACACTGGAGCTGATCTCCAGGCAGTAATCTTTGATTCGTCTAAACGTGAGCTGATGTACAGACAATTTGCTTTGATTCAGGCACACTGTGATTGGTGTACAGACAGTTTGCTTTGATTAAGGCACACTGTGGCTGATGTACAGACGATTTGCTTTGATTCAGGCAAACTGGATGATGTAAAGACAATTGCTTTGATTCAGGCATACTTTGATTGGTGTACAGACAGTGTGCTTTGATTCAGGCACACTGTGGCTGATGTACAGACGATTTGCTTTGATTCAGGCAAACTGTGGATGATGTAAAGACAATTGCTTTGATTCAGGCATACTGTGCATGATGTACAGACAATTTGCTTTGATTCAGGCACACTGTGGCTGATGGGTAGACAATTTGCTTTGATTCAGGCACATTGTGGCTGATGTACAGACAATTTGCTTTCATTCATGCATACTGTGGTTGATGTACAGACACTTTGCTTTGATTCAGGTACACAGCAGCAGATGTACAGATGAAGAGAATGGTCTACGCCATCGTGCTGGACTGGCCTCGGAATTCTACCCTATCTCTTGGAGCTGTGAGTCCTACCTCCACTACTCAGGTTACCTTACTGGGGTATTCAGGGACCTTCTCCTGGAAAAAAGGCCCTGGAGACGGAATCACTATTGTCATTCCCCCTATTCCAGCTAACAAAATGCCTTGTAAGTGGGCCTGGGTGTTCCGGTTTGAAGGCTTGGAGGTGTGATTGGAAAGGAATCTTAAAGTATCATAAGGGTACTTCAGCAGTTCTGAGAATACCCAGTGTGTAGTGATATATCAAACTCCATTATCCAACTACTCGCAACTCCTAACTCATACTCCTCACAGTGCATGAGCCGCTCCCATCACTCTCTTTACATGACAAACACCACTAGAAGAAACTAAACGTCTATTGACCTTCACCATTAGTGTTGTTGTGCACAGCTACAATAAACAGGTGTCATGACAAACACCACTAGAAGAAACTAAACATCTATTGACCTTCACCATTAGCGTTGTTGTGCACAGCTACAATAAACAGGTGTCATGACAAAGACTACTAGAGGAAACTAAACGTCTATTGACCTTCACCATTAGCGTTGTTGTGCACAGCTACAATAAACAGGTGTCATGACAAACACCACTAGAGGAAACTAAACATCTATTGACCTTCACCATTAGTGTTGTTGTGCACAGCTACAATAAACAGGTGTCTGTTGGAATCATGCTGTGAATACTTCGGATAAAATGCATTACATGTATATGAAGTATGTGCATTAACAGAAACAAAGGTTAAGACAGAATTTGCCAGCAGTAGCGGTGATGTAAAGAAAGCATAGTGAGTGGAGCATGGCAGAATATGCTCCTAACCCAGTCTATTAATCAGGTCAAATAGTTATCTCCCTCTATATAATTTACTAAATTCTAAACACTTATGTAGGAAATGATATACCCAATTCAGGATCAGACGGATTCTTTTCTTTTACAGCTAACACAAATTTATACAAACACTTAAAGAACGAATAAGTTTAACTCCCAGAGATGACATTCAAAAGGAAAAGTGGAAACTATTTCACTCACCTTTTTACCATTTCTACACAGAACATATGTCCAGAACATTTTTCTAAAAAAAAAAAAAAAAAAAAAAAAATAGGAATTCCTGAGTAAAGTGGAAAAATCCCTTGCCTGATTGAAAACTCATTGAAACGTTAGCAGATGTTGTGTGCAGTCTTTGTTATACTTCTACAGTTTCAAATGTACATGTAGTACTCAATTGTCGAGTTTTGACTAATTGAAAGTACACTGTTAATAATACTTTGTGCCTTTACTTTTGCATTTGTGTTATTATGTGTAAATTAAAGATGTCCTTGATATACACCCAAAGTGCTTCTAACAGTTTTCATACAAAAGGTTTCTTAACAGATAAACATGAACTGTTAACTTAGAGGAAGTTTATAGAGAGCTTTTCTCAGTGATGAAATGTACATACCTATGTGAGTTTATTCACTAAGGGGCATAAATTTATATGGGCTCTTAAATTTTTTTTTCTGTCAACAAGTGTTACATACTTGCACGCATGCACGCACATATACAGATGAATATGTTATGAAATGTTTTGTGATGTCAAGATTTGACCAGTTGAAACAGAATTTTAACTGTGTCTTTACCATTCCATTTGACTTTTTTAATATAAATGTTTTTTTGTTATGCTTTATTAACTTATACACCATTGTGCATTGAAAAATCGTAATATAAAAAGTCCCTAGATATTAACTATTACATAATTGCCAACTTGTCTCATTTATAAAATATAAATGTTTATTTGCGGAGATACTTGTGCTCATCGTAAATATATGAACTTTTATTTGTTTTACAAGTTACAGTTTTCGGTGTATACGCAAGTTGTGAAATCTTTTGTGTCATGTTCTCAATACGATTATCATCACTCCATCCTCTCTTGTATTTGTAATATTGATCAGCTGCTAATTACAAATTTTTATACTCTATTGACAAAGTAATTCGGTTTCATATCAAATAAAATGGTACAGTTTGGTCCTGCTACTTATTCATTCACTGTATTAAGTTTGAGTTGTGTGCTACATGAAACAGAAAGAGAGGATTTGAGTGTTACTTTGTATTTGTGTGTTCACTTTTTGATAATCCAAAGATATGCTGGAGATGCAATGTAGTCGATTTCTCGAGAAAAACAGTGATAAATGCGGGATAAACTGCACATTGTCCTTTATTTATCATTATTATTTTCTTCTGTTTGACCATCTATCCATAAGGTTTGTTTTTGTTAATTTCTAAAAAAAAAATAGGAATGTGCAGAATCTCATACTGCAACAAAGAGTGCTTGGGCAATCGTCTGAAAAGCATAGCATTTCGAACCTAAAATACGCATCTCCATCTTATTACGACCATAGAGGTAGAAGATTACGACCAACACTTAGCATATGGCTGTTACCGTTGCCTGCCTTTATATATCAGGCAGGAATAACAGACATTTGATGGCAGCTATTGATATAAACACAGCATCCAGTCAAATTTTAACAGTTTCCTAATTATGGACAGTAAAGACGAAACAACAAAAACATTCATACGTTTTCCTCACAAACGGCCCGACGGAAAGGTAGAACGGTAAGGCGTATCATCTGCGAATGGAGACTTGAGACAAAACTTGTCAAAACAGCTGGATGTTGGTAAGCTTTCGTACTAAAACGTGATGTCAAAATACTTTCGATCGACTCAGCCCGCCCCGTGATAAAGATCTCAGTGCATTTGAATGACACGTCTGAAATTCTTTTTGTCTAAATGCTTTGCCAACTCAAGCTGGTGACTGGATAAGCATGACGGTCGGGTAGCTTCGTGTTCAAGACGTTCAGCTATAATAGTCGTCGGATCATGGTGTAAATGGAGCGATATAGAACGTGGCGATTAACATTGTGTGACTTGCTTTAATGAAGATGAAAACAAGGGAACTCATTGTATTCCCACCTTAGAAATATGATAGGTCCAGGGAACTCAATGATTTCTTGTAGACCAATTCCAAAAAAAAAAACAGAAAAAGGGTTATAACGCCCTATATAAACGCTGCAATACATGGAGACCCGAGGACGATCTACACATGATCCAAATGGCAATAGAACGAATCGTGTTCTTCTGTGACGTTGCAGTGTGTGTGTACTTCAAATATGTGTTATGAGCACGCCTACACAGATAATTATGACGTAATAAAGGAAAGAACAAATGAGTTCTTGATACAGACGGGAAGGAGTTTTATATGTTCCCCAATGTGGTAAACTTAGACTACTGAACTCGGACATCAAGATCAAATTATAAACCGTAATCTCGTAATCTAGTGTTAAAGTTTTGTCCCATATGAAGTCGCATAAATGTACATCAAACCTTGGCGGGGAAAACTCACAGATGTAGGCTTAACGTCTTCGAGAGGGCTTATTTATAGGCCTACAGCATAGAGAGTAAATCCAAAGCAGCGTGACAGTATGGTAGCTGGCAAATGGTCAGAAGTAACCAGTCAGATACTGCCTCTTGTCAATTTACCTCTGTCATGGTTTTATTCTTACTATTCATGTAAATGCATAAATTGTAGCAATTTACTCGCCCCCTATAGCACCATGATTTAAGCAAAATTAGGTACATGTAAGCCTCACAGTAAAAAAATATGCAGTGATGTTAATTGCAATTTATTAGACGTCACTGGTCTAGAATTACTCAAAATGCTGTGTTGTCATCACATTTAACATACAATCACATTAAAACCACCGTGTATGCTGGAGGAAATGGCTTTGCTGACACAAGTAAGCAGGCCAGCCGACCTCGGCGAGGTTTGTGAAATGTGGTATGTCGTGTTGTTGACACTGATCTGCAGAACCCTTATCTAATTTCTCCAACATTTTATATCAAGGCATTTATAAAATAATCTCATCAATGTATGGCTTTCAGCAAGTGAATTAGCACGTTAATATAATTTAAATATATGCCGATATGCAGAATTTACATTAGCTTGTGCCTTGGATGACATCGCTATTTCCTTGCCATCTGTACAAAGTCTCCTTCCAGCGGCAGATCGGAAGGAAATGCAGTTTGATTCCTTGACAAAGTAATTGGCATGTGCCAAATCTTTTGTAAACGAGTAAGAATATTAAAAACATGTTGAAATCAAGATGAGTTATCTTCTCCCACAAAAGCAAAACCACGAATTAGCTATGCTGAGATGGGCGCCGAGGATATTTTATTTATATACCGCGAATCAAAGAAGAAGACAATAAACTCGCCTTCCCTTGACTAAAAACAACTTTACAAGCCCAAAGGTAAAGGGTGGTATTTACCCTAAATAGTTGTCAGCCTAATAAACATAAGTCACTATAATATTTTTAGATGTACACAAACCCGGCCACATCTGTTATAGGCCTATTAGCCCCAGACCACGTTCAGTCTCCAAGGGGGGAATGGGCACATGGTAACGTGTGAACTGATGACGCCATCATTGTGACGTCACTTCCCAGCTGCAGATGGAAATTGATATAATAAAGACCTTAGAAGTTACAAAGTGAAACTGCATTGTAACTAATTCACTTATTCTACTGTTAAGGTACAAGTTACGAGATGAACTTCTATTATCCTTTCTTTAGGTGGTTAAAGTAAATGATATGCGCCAAATATGTAGAATTTGCAATATCCTCTCCCTTAGTTGGTTTCTTGAAATTTGTGCAAAGTCTGATTTTATATAATTTCACCGGCAGATCGGAAGAAAAGGGCCTTGACTGCAAGTATTTCATAATTTAATTCTTTGTTACGGGAAGCGTCAATTGAGTTAAAGCTTACATTAAAAACTCAGAAGAAAATATTAGCGTTGGTTTGACTGATGTATCCAGTCTTGCTGATTAAACTCATTACTCGTGCTAAGTATGACTCCTTTTAATTGAACTAAGTACAGGCATTGAAAACAATGTGCGTCAGAGAGCTCTCACAAGCGTTCAAGTCGAACCCGATACATGTGAATCCCAGCTTTAAATCGGTAGACTGTTCTGCTGCTAAATGTATTTACTGTTACATCTTTCTTTTTGTTGATTGTCATTATTTTTTTTATTTCATTTTTTATTAGTGAGTTAAGCTGTAACCAAACCATTAACCGGTTTCGGCACAAAACCGAGTCTCGGAATTAATCGGAATTTGTAAGTTGGTCCCTTACAAGTGGTCTTATGACTGTCACGTGATGCGTTGTATTCAGCTGTATGAAATGGCGACCGCCTGGATCGCGCTGTTGGGGCTTCTGTGTTTACCCGGAACTCATCAAGACTACCTTCCAAACTGGCAGTCACTAGACTCTCGACCTTTGCCGGTATGGTATGACCAGGCGAAAATTGGAATCTTCATGCACTGGGGTGTATTTTCAGTACCCAGTTATGGCAGCGAATGGTTCTGGTGGAATTGGAAGGGAGCGAAATATCTTGGTTATCAGATCTTCATGGAGCAGAATTACAGACCAGGATTCACCTATGCGGACTTTGCTCCCATGTTCAAGGCGGAATTTTACGATCCCATTCAGTGGGCTAAAATTTTGAAGTCTTCTGGAGCACGGTATGGCGACATCGCATTGTTTAAATTAAGAGCATAAATTTACTCATTCATTAAACACTAACTGATCCTGCGGCCTGTTTCACAATTCCCTCAGAGTATATATAGAAAGTGGATGAATTATGATCTAAATTTTGTGATATAATCAGAAGAATAAACTTAAGTCATCAACACGGTTTTTGATTGTAGACAATTTTAAAGAAGCTTTACAACCCTCTGAGCTGTACTTATCCCCATCATCATCTTCTTGTTGCAGTTATGTTGTGCTGACAAGCAAGCATCATGAAGGCTTCACCAACTGGCCGTCTAAAGTTTCCTGGAACTGGAATTCCATGGACACAGGACCTCACAGAGATCTTGTTGGTAATTGTTCGATCAGGAATTTCTTCATATTCTGTAATGCCTTAATGGATGTTTTGCTGTGTAGGAATTTTGTGTGTATGAAATAATACTATGTTTTATTAGAAAGGCGCGTCGGAAGCAGTTGGAAAAGTGCTATGGCCATGGCTTGACTATCCCAGCGCAAAAGGCGAGAGCCCAAAGGCTGCCTAGGGCCTCAAAGTTCATTTTGTTGGTCCCGATTAAGTTGGATTGACTTTACTTTTGATTTATTTTGTTTACTGTTTTGTAGCTTTTTTGTTTTTTTTTTTTCTTGATGAGAAGAGGCTGTGCTGGTCATACTGCTTCCGACGCCACTGTTAGATTGTGTTCATACTGGATAAATGTCATTTCCAGTCAGTACCATCACAAACATATAATATTTAGATCATTGCGATCTTGGTGATAATTTGTTTACATATACTTTTAAATGCATTAATACCTTCACAGGGAGGATCTGCTTTGTGGTACTTTCACGAAGCTCTTTTAACGTTACAAGCTCACAACTACCAAGACGATGTAATGCCTACAGTACTGGTTGTTGTGGTAGTTTAGTGAACGTAATGTTAAGAGTGCTTAGTGAAACCGTATCGAGGCGTACAGGTATGGGACTAGAGACTGATGGATTCCCACGGAGTGTACATTTAGATTCTGATAAAGCATGATGAAAAGGCTTGTGTTGATTAATTTGTGAACTTCATTATTGATTTATGTGACTTATATGTCGGAATGAAACTAGGTCACCGCCTCGGGTGCAAAGATTTCCTGACTTGAAGCTGAACCAATAAGAACATGAAGAACTGGGTTTGAGCAAGTGTCAAAAGTGCATTTTCAGAGGCAAATAAATGTCATTATTTTTGGTGCTGAAACTTTCAATTTTTCAGTAGAATATCATCCTGTGTTACAAGCAAAACTCAAAACGCTTTTCTGAAAACAATAGAACTTCCAGAACCAAGAAAAATGAGTAAGTTAGTCAGGGACCAAATTGATGGTCATTTAGGGTATATTGTTTGTCCAGCAGACACCAAAAGCTCTCTGTTTTTCTGACTTCAGGTGAATTAGCAGCAGCCATTCGGAGTGAGACAGACATGCACTTTGGCCTGTATCATTCACTGTTTGAGTGGTTCCATCCTCTGTATCTGCAGGACAAAGCCAATAATTACACCACACAGATGTTTGTAAAGGTAACTGACTTGATACATTGTCATTTTGTACCCTTGCCTGAGGTGTAAGGCACAATGTACAGGGATACAGATACCATGGTTTACATAAATATTAACTCTATTGCATGTAACAACTTTCACCAACAAATTTGACCTCCTTCCAAAAATAAAATACAGTTTGACAACGATGGTATTTTCACCTTGAGCTAGAAATAAGAAATAGTTTGAAATTATGGCACTTTGTCCAATTTCCCTGTGGTCAACCTGTTTGTGACATGCTGCATCTGACACATGGTTTCAACTTACACACAACAACTGAAGATGGATCTGTATGACTGCCACTGTGTGTTAGACGTCATCTAGGCCATTGCCATCCGTTTTGACTTTGAAATTTGCAAATCCGAAAAATAGCATCACAGTTGTTTATGGGTATTCTGTGTTCATTTAAAAAAAACAACATGTATTTGATGATAATGTTCCTCTTTAATTTACCAGAAGACTTCAGAGGGAGTATTATTGCATCACTAACTTCTAGTCCTGCTGAATGTCCTTCCAGGGTTTGCCAGGTCAATCCCCCAGAGTCCTTCAGGCCTTTGAGGCCCAGTAAAGATACTTGTTATATCATTGAAATCATGCAGTTTCTGAGGCTCAATAAAGGCGTCCACCTTTAGATTCAACTATGAAATTTCTCAGGAACATGCAGAGAGATGCATCATACATCTACACTTCTTACTTATCTGTCTCATCACATCTTGTTTCACCTTTCACTTATCCAGCTGCTATGTTCTATCCTCAGACTAAAACCATGCCAGAGCTGCATGAGATCATTAATGCTTACAAACCTGAGCTCTTGTGGTCAGATGGAGACTGGATGGTAACAGATACGTACTGGAATGCAACACAGTTTCTAGCCTGGCTCTACAATGAGAGGTAAAAACACACAGACAAACACATGCACACACAGTGTGTTAAAGGACAAGTCAAATAGACATGAAAAAAAGTACAATAGTAATGGATAGTGTGTTCCCCAAAAAAGGCCTTGTGTGCACTTTCAAGGTGTTGTTCAGCCTTATACAAGTAGGTGTCTTTGACAAGATATTTCAGTGAGACAACATTATACAAACATATATACAATACAGGAACTGTCCCGCTATTATGAGACAGTGAGTGAGTGCTTGGGGTTTAACGTCATACTTAACAGTTTTTCAGTTATATGACGATGAAGGAATCCTTAGAGTGCATCTAATGTGCCTCCTTGTGGCAGGAAGGATTTTCACCGTTCTTTTATGTAGTGCTGCTTCACTGAGATGCCTTACCGAAGACAAGTAAGCCGCCCCGCCTGAGCCATTACACTGATACAGGTCAACTAGTCGTTGCACTATCCCCTTCATGCTGAACACCGAACGAGGAAGTTACAACTTCCTCTTTTAAGGTCTTAGGTGTGACTCAACCCGGGATTGACCCTGGATCTACCACTCCAGAAGTCATGAAATGAGCAGAAATAAGGCGGTTAAAAGTGATGTGAAACTCTGAAAAATCAAGCAAGCAATATCATGCTTTCTTCTCCTCCTGTTATTGCCTCTGTAATGATTTGAACTTTCTGATTTCAGTCCTGTAAAGGACACGATTGTGGTGAATGATCGCTGGGGAAAGAATATCCGATGTCACCATGGAGGCTACTTCAATTGTGATGACAAGTTTAACCCAGGTAAGACAAGTCATCATGTAAATATGCAAGTCATCATCAACATCATGTAACAGCCTCAAACAGCATTTTTATGTAGTGAAAAGGAAATCACGTCATATCTTGGAGTATTGTATTAAAGGCATATTAGAAAATCGCACTGCAGAATACCAGCTGTAGAGAAATACTTATTAATGTACTTCAGGCAATACCAATTTCATTTTGTTTTATGGGCAAGCCATTTCTAAAAACTTAAAAAATGAAATACAAAAAGAAAACCAACCTTGTTATTTTGTCCATTCTCCATGTTTTTTATGATTATCCTGTATTTCCAGTGGTAATGTACTAGTACTAATGGTGAATTAATTGATAAAGTAGTATTCCAGAAATGTTCTAAAAATATTACAAAATTCTACCCCGCTTATCAACAAAATAAATAGCCAATAATCTACAGTACCTAGCCACTCATTTGGTAATGCCATGTTGCCATGTTGCCATGTTATAGCTAACTAGAGTGACATCACTAAACCTAGAACTCTCCCGTACCATCTGTATTAAACAATGGGACAATGAGAAAACACAAACAAAAACGCCTGATACCCAACCAAAGAGTATCAGTTCCATCTTCAAAGGGCCAATGTTTCTTTTAGTTAAACACTCTCACCCTCAAACCCCCACTCCCCACCCCAGCCCCTGTCCTCAACTCCCGACACCTCAATAAACTGGCTGACTTGGTATATGCGTATATGTGAATTATCACGCAGTACGACATTAAAAGTCTGTTAAATAAATAATTCTTACAGGTGTTATTTTTGCCCTATAATAGCCTTGTGTCCACCCATATTCCACCTGTTGTTTGGATCTTGGAAATCATGAACATATGTACGTGTAATAAAATAAGTAAATATCTTATGCAGGTGTCCTGCAGAAACATAAGTGGGAGAATGCAATGACTCTGGACAAGTACTCGTGGGGTTTCAGGCGCAATGCTCACCTGGCAGACTACCTCACCATGGACGATCTCACTGACATACTGGCAGAGACCATCAGGTCAGCTACACTTCACTGCTGTAGTCTACACATGGGGCCGAACGGAGAAAACTTGTATAGGAATATCGCTATGCATATATAAAGGATGTGTAACTATTAAATGCATCACTTTTCAGAGAAGAAGCAAATTACATAGTTTAGAGTTTTTCTGTGGAATTGTATTTTTTCTGTACAAGTCACAAGAAAGTCTGTTGAAAGATGTTATTGTTAGATGTTCTACACACACTCATCTGATCTGAATCACACTTGAGTTTGGGAATTGATGTGAGGAGCTGGCTTTGGCAGAGTGGTTAGGGCACTTGACCTACAATCACCAGGACACACAAGATGTGGGTTCAATACTGGCCTTTGACAGGGATTTTGTTAGTTCTCTTCTCGCTGCATGTTCTTCTAAGCCTGCAACTAAGCAGGCATCAACTCAAGTGTTGCTTGGCATGTAAATAACATAGCAAATTTTCAAAACACTAGTTGGATTAAATTTGTCAGTCACCCCTCTGAAAGTTGTATGCAGGCCTGATGTTTATGGGCGCCTTACCAAACCTACTAAAGATATGGTTAACCCCATGTGTCTCTGGTGCCCCGAACTCCCAAAACTGACCGCCGTAAGTGGAATATTCTTGAATACGTTGTTAAATAATAATCAAGTAAATAAAAGTACAATTGTCATGGTCAGTATGTGATTCTTCAGCCTGCAGTATACCATGTGACCTGACAAAAATGTTTTGCAACTATGTTTTATTACATATACATGTGTCATGAGCATCAGAAAAAAAGTTTCACAAAAAATTTTTTGGAGCAGACAAAGGATGAAGAAAATTGAGGAGCTGAGTGTTTGTAAACTTAATAAGTTTGTGAAGGAAAGAGGTGTCATTTTGTGTCTCCACGACACGGCAAGACAGGTGGTCAGTAAATTAAAGTCAACCAAAGTTTTGTGACATTTTTATCTGGGCACATGATACGTTAGGATTTTTTTACCATTGGCGACAAAAGTGTTTCCCTATGGGAAAATACACTGAAGACAACCTAAACATTGACAAGGGTTAGTTATTGTTTAGGTTTCTTGAAACACAGCTCTATTATTGTAAGACTTGATTTGTTTTTTGTCTGGTTCTTAGTTGTGGTGGTAACTTGTTGGTGAACATAGGCCCGACAGCACATGGAACGATTGTCCCGATATTTGAGGAGAGATTAGGCCAGCTGGGACAGTGGTTAGGTGTCAACGGGGAAGCCATATACTCCTCATTTCCGTGGACTTTCCAGAATGACACTCTCACACCACGTGTCTGGTAGGTTCATCTTGCAGCACATTTTCATCAGTGTGTCCATTAGTAAAGCTTTTTAACAATTCTTGAGTACATTTAGACTTTTAGTTTACCATTACTAAGCAAGGCGAGATATTGTGAGTATGGGGAGAAGTGGCATCAGTATTAATGTCACTGCGGAAAGCTAATTTCCATACAGTAATTTGGTCACAGAATATCTTGTTGAAGGCATTTTGTACACGTAGTACACTAAAGCTTTTATGTTTGGGTCAGACAGTCTTTCAATATTTACCATGTACATTTTAGGTTTTATGAACACGTTTGAAGTTGTGCACCTTTTAAATGTGAAATGGTGCAATACACAAATTTTTGCCAAAATACCACTGTTTGGTGTTCTGGCCGGTCATTCAAATCCCCATCAGCTGTGTGAATAATGGGGTATCATGTGACTAGGGTTAGTGATTTGTATGTCGATAGAGCTGATGGATAGACAATATGCTTTGATTAAGGCACACTGTGGCTGATGTACAGACAATTTGCTTTTATTCATGCACACTGTGATTGGTGTACAGACAATTTGCTTTGATTCAGGCGAACTGTGGCTGATGGACAGACAATTTGCTTTGATTCAGGCACACTGTGGCTGATGTGCAGACAATTTGCTTTGATTCAGGCGCACTGTGGCTGATGTACAGACAATTTGCTTTGGTTCAGGCGAACTGTGGTTGATGTATAGACACTTTGCTTTGATTCAGGTACACAGCAGCAGATGTACAGATGAAGAGAATGGTCTACGCCATCGTGCTGGACTGGCCCCAGAATTCTACCCTATCTCTTGGAGCTGTGAGTCCTACCCCCACTACTCAGGTTACCTTACTGGGGTATTCAGGGACCTTCTCCTGGAAGAAAGGCCCTGGAGACGGAATCACTATTGTCATTCCCCCTATTCCAGCTAACAGAATGCCTTGTAAGTGGGCCTGGGTGTTCCGGTTTGAAGGCTTGGAGGTGTGATTGGGGAGGAATGTCAGAGTAGCGGTACTTCATGTGGCTTGCTGTGAGGACATCCACATTGTAGGGATGTGTCAAGCTTTATTATGCATCTAATTGTTACTCATAACTCAATCTGATGTTCAGGTTGCATTGTTACCTCCCTTTTTATGATTGAGTGAAGTTGAATTGCGAAAGATGATACATTTTATTGCAATTCACGAGGATGGTTGGGCCGATTCTTTTCTCCACAGCAGTTTCAAATTTATGTAACCATTTAGAGAAGATATTGAAAATTAACTGATGTACATTGAGAAAATACAATGTGAATCATTTTGTAAAAGTTTGTGGATGATGTAAATTGTAAAGATTTGGCCACTTGAAACAACTGTGTCAGTATTGTGTGTCTTTAACATTCCATTTGCCTTGTGTTATATGTATTGAACATGTTACATATTAATACTCTCTAACACTAAATTGTTTCAAACATCTAAATACTATAAATCAACAGATTTGTCAAGATTTCTCATTGATAAAATGCGCATATATTCTGTGAGAACTATAGAGTGTAGAGCAAGACATTTTGCTTACAAGTTTTATAAATCCTGCATCTTATGTGACATAACCAAATCATTTTTAGCATCATTTTCATAATAATTATATGCATAAATTTCACTGAAAAAAGTGTTTCAGAGGTTGAAAAGGTTAAAGATTTACAGTGCATGGATAAATTTTGTGAGGCACATAGTTTTACATACACTTGTTGTAAATTTATGAAATTTATAATTTTAACAAATGTCATAATTCTATATTTTTGATGTACTTGAGCATAAGGTGTGAAATATTTTGTGCAGTGTAAATTTCTTGATATTGATGTCACTTCCTGTAGTTGATACAGAAATCCTTGTACATATTCCATGTTGTATTCTACTGTTCAGGTGGCAAGGGAATTTGTTTGATGCATAAAAAGGGCACAGCTTGTTCCGTTCAGAAATTGTCTTTCTGTGATAATATACAGTTGTATGATAAATGAAACAAGAAAAGGTAGATTTTGTTTTCACTTTTATGCTTATGATTAATAAAGATACTTGATATCAATTCTTTGAATGAACTCTCAACAATTTGTTAATGTTATCATTGATTTTCACATGGACTTATATGCAAGAATATAATTAGGTTATAATTTATCCAATAATCCGAAGTGGACGAGACGTTGAATTCTACAACAAATTTTCTGGAATTTGGGAATCAACAGTTACAGAAACACGGAGAGCATATGCCTCAGGACCCTCAAATGCCGTTAACATTCAATGTTACTTCCCTTTGCTGCAGTACAATACAAAAAAATATATGCCTCTGTGGGATTCAATATCACTTCCTGTCTTAGACGGTCACATATGATCCAATCGATTTCATTTTGAGGAAAATACTAAAAAACTACGTGCTTTAACCGATGAAGGTACATGTTATGAAGTCCTTGTTAGCCCAAGTTACCTCTCAAGGTTGACTTCTTAGATTCTGTGATGCAGTAACATATGCAGTGAACATGCACACAAGCACACGTGGGCCAGTTTCATGAAGCTGACTTAGCTAAGTAATGCCTTGACTACAATGACAACACTTTGTAGAGTTATGAAGTGCATTTCCCCCGCGCTCTGCCCGGTTTCCACCCACCATAATGCTGGTCACGGTCATATAAGTGAAATTTTCTTGAGTACGGCGTAAAACACCAATCAAATAAATAAATAAAGTGCATTTAGCCATAAAGGGCAACTTCATGCTAAGTGCACTTCATGAAACAGGTCCCAGGTCTAAAGAGTCCATGTCAGTATATATTTGGGGCAGCTGTTTCGAGAACATCAGGCATCAGGCCAGTGTCTGGCTGTTACCAAGAAGATCATGCCCCAGTTTCACAAAGCGGCGTACAACATTCATTTTTATCGTACATCTGTTATACAATATTTAGTGTCACTATTCCTATACCATTGTCCTATGTGTGTGATTATCATACATGTAATACATCTCTGTGAAACTGGGCCCAGGTGGTTAAAATCCTTAATCATGCACATTGTACCTGACATGATGCAGTGCTTTTTGTCTTGGCTCTAGTCTACCTATGGAGTAGTCATATCAGAGCAGGATTGCTCTGCTGGGCATAAACACCAATCAGTTACATATACATACAATACTATCACCATAACATTCCACACTCAAGACATTCTCAGCTTAAAGAAATCTTGCAAAAAAAAAATCATTAAACAACACTTCTTTTGTCAAACATCTTTTTACTTACAAAGATAAATTTCAAGCATACAGTTCAGAATTCACGATTTGGCCTGTTTTTAGATTCTGTCCACCAATTGTGGCCATTCAGTAATCAGCACTGGTCAGTGTCAGAGTAAATGCACATATAATGTAAAACAATAAATCTGAATGATTGTTTACACGAATTATACATAATAATGTGTATAATGTTAGAAAATTTGGTGGAAATAAAAGCCTTGTTACATACAATATTAAAAGCATACTGCATGTTAAGGAAGACTACACACAAAGTACTGTGGCATAACAAGCACAATTTTGTGAACAAAAATTACAGTGTCACAGAATGAGATTCAAAGTATATTCTAACTGACTTGTCGCTGTATAACTGACACTGATCTGATTGTCTACTCACATACAGTCTTGTCTTAACCTAGTTACATTACTTAGATGTTCAGACGACGGAGACACACATACCAGTAATCATTATCTTGCACTTAAATTTTAATTAAATTTACTCATTAATGGTGATACATACATAACACTAAAAAGAAGCTAACACTGTGTAAACAACTATTGACCACTGGGACGAGAGGTTCAATGAAGTCAATGAAGAAAAGCTTTCTTCAACCAGTTCACCTTATTAGGTAATAAGCATAGGTGTGTCTAAGCCATGCAAAACTTCCCGAACTATGGTATCTCCCTTAAAACAATGCGGCAGGTGTCAAGAAGCGACACTGATGTGTGATAGGGCGTGCTGGCTACTCTATTATCATTATTTGGGTATGGTGTAAATGAATCATTCTGTGTCGACTGATATAAACACTTTTTCTTATACATGTAAATGTGCTTGCGCTTATTTCTTCTAATCACATTTCATTTCGTCAGGCTTAATCATGAATGGTATACTGCTATTGTTCTCAGTCAGATTATTTTTCTTTTTATCTGACAAGTGGGTTTTTTTTCGTTCTGCAAGAAAACTGTATGCCAGAGCTGTTAACTTTCTTCGCGTGTTCATTACCAAATCACTGCAATCAGATCCAGAACCGCTGATCTGATTGCATTGAAGATTAATGTGAATGTACATGACTACTGGTGCCATCAGGATTGAAAATTTTATGCAAATAACTGCATGCAGTTCTAGTTTAAGTAGAGAACTAAACAGTGCATTGGAAGTAAGTTCCCTTCAAAACTGTATTTGACATTTTCGAAGATAAATTTCCACACATTGTCTCAGTAATCAAGTTAACACACTGTAGCAAGGATTACCTTGTAGATACAGACATGTGCAATGAGCATGCGCAAACAGATTAATGGTCGGATTATGAAATTGTGATTCAAGATAATTCTGTATTAACAAAAGTGAATTAATCACTTTCAAAATGTCATTGTGGGTGTCTCTGTGGTCAGTTATTGATGAAACATCGTGTAACCAGCAGTAAAGGATACAGTGTGGGTCTCCAAATGGTGTGGTGGTGCATGATGGACATACTACACATCAAGCTGAATCTATGCATTGCCAACTGATATGCATCAGACGATGTGATGTCCGTTTTGGTCAATAAAAATGAGAAGAAAACAAAACATTGTACTACCTGACAATGTAAGTATCACAAGTCCCATAAGGTCTCTGAACTCTTGCTTTGTTAACCATGCCTTGGTTGTCAAATGTGGATAGGGCTATTGCAATTGGGCAGTTGGAAGCAATCACATCAGTAAAACAAGTTGCGCTTCCAATGGAAGTGAACCCAAATGCCATTCATAAATTAGGTGCAAAACTTTTCAACACTGGAAATGTAAGGAATGCGCCAAAAAGTGAAAGGCCCTGGGCAACAACACAGCGAGGAATTGTGGACACAACACTCGGGAACAGAAGGTCATCTGGTATGAAAGTAGTTACAATCATAAACTTCGTGATCCAAAGATCATTCCATGCATTTCGTTCAATCAGTGTTTTAAAAATGGCTGCAAAATACAAAGAATGAAAACAGAAAACGTTTTAACAGCCTTAACAAGGGGAAAATGCAACCAAAGTAATGTTTTCAGTTTAACTTTTTGTGACAAACACTAAAATCGGTGTTTCCCTGACTAGTAACGGCCTTTGGTGGTGGCAGCGTCCTGGTCTGGGCAGGAATAAGTGCTACTGGTAAAACAGATTTGGTTCCTCTTGAAGGAAACTTTGAACCCCTATTGAACGTAAATCGCTACACTGACACTATTCTCCATTCTCAGGTTTTGCGAGCTCACTATCTCAGTGCGATACAAAATGGTGCTTATACCAGATTTTAACATTATCTTGTCATACACGTAGTCAAAAATATCTTGAATCTTTAATAGTAAACCAAGAATTCGTTCCGCATGCTCATTCAAGCACATCTGTATCTACAGGGTAATCCTTGCTACAGTGTGTTCACTAGATTACTGAAATGCTGACTGCAAAATTTAACGACATTTTGGCAAATATCTTGGTAAATGTCAAACACAGTTTTGGGGGGAACTGCTTCAGGGTTTTAATTGCAAAATGTTACCAACTTCAGCAAATCCATAATTATTTTATAAATCTTATAAAATAAACTATTTATAAGTAACTTAGTTTCATTATTTTCCCAATTGGCTTCCGCTAGCATTATGGATAGCAACCCTTGCAGAATATATGGCACACTAAGGGAGACTACTCTTCACATTTTATGAAGAGCATGCTCTAAGGATCTAGCATGCTCTAATGCCTGCTGACCGCCATTACTTCAAGTTAAGATGGACACAATTCAGCAGTTCCTAAAACATACTCAAAAATTCCAAAGTAATATGGCATTCTGTGACATGCAGAAATAACATGATCAGCTATAGGCCTAATCAACTTCAATGCAATTTTACTGCCTTGCAGAGCCTTCTTTACAGTAAGCACACCCAGATTTGCAAGTTTCTGGAAACAGACAATAACAACACATGCCGGTCCAGCCGGTTGATACACATGTAACAAACATTTGAGAAATACAGTTCCAGCCTTGATGACTCCAAACATAAGTACTGCCTTTAATAGACATGATCAAGTGTGTGTCCATATATGTGATGCAGGTGGAACACACTGTGTGTGCCCATATCTGTGAATCAGCCTGAACAGATTCTAGTGTATGTGTGTGTCCATATATGTGAATCAGCCTGAACAGGCCCTAGTGTATGTGGGTGTTCGTCTATGTGAATCAGCCTGAACAGACTCTAGCGTATGTGTGTGCCCATATCTGTGAATCAGCCTGAACATACTCTAGTGTATGTGTGTGTCCATATATGTGAATCAGCCTGAACAGGCCCTAGTGTATGTGGGTGTCCGTCTATGTAAATCAGCCTGAACAGACTCTAGCGTATGTGTGTGTCCATGAATGTATATCAGTCTGAACAAATCCTAGTGTATGTGTCTGTATGTGTGTGTCCATGTATGTGAATCAACCTGAACAGACTCTAGCGTATGTGTGTCTATGAATGTGTATCAGTCTGAACAGATCCTAGTGTATGTGTCTGTATGTGTGTGTCCATGTATGTGAATCAGCCTGAACAGACTCTAGTGTATGTGGGTGTTCGTCTATGTGAATCGGCATGAACAGACTAGTGTATGTGTATGTCCCTGTATGTGAATCATTCTGAACAGACTCTAGTGTATGTGTGTGCCCATATATGTGAATCAGCCTGAACAGACTCTAGTGTGAGTCCATGTATGTGAATCAGTCTGAACACTCTAGTGTGAGTCCATGTATGTGAATCAGCCTGAGCAGACTCTAGTGTATGTGTGTGTCCCCATATGTGAATCATTCTGAACAGACTCTAGTGTATGTGTGTACCCATATATGTGAATCAGCCTGAACAGACTCTAGTGTATGTGGGTGTTCGTCTATGTGAATCGGCCTGAACAGACTAGTGTATGTGTATGTCCCTGTATGTGAATCATTCTGAACAGACTCTAGTGTATGTGGGTGTCCCTGTATATGAATCAATCTGAACAGACCCTAGTGTATGTGTGTGTTCATGTATGTGATTCAGTCCGAACAGACTATAGTGTACAAGTGTGTCCATATATGTGAATTACTCTGAACAGACTTTAGTATATGTGTGTCCCTGTATGTGAATCAGTCTGAACAGACCCTAGTGTACATGTGTGTCGATGTATGTGAATCAGCCTGAACAGACTCTAGTGTATGTGTGTGTCCATGTATGTGCATCAGTCTGGACAGACTCTAGTGTACTGATACGCTTCCCACCGCCAGAAGAACAATCCAACAAGTAATTGCATGTCCACGAAAACACAGCTTTTTGGGCAGCCAATAATGCATGCAGTTACTGTCTGTGCCCTTTACTCAGTAAAGATCACCAGTGGTAGTTTCAACCCCTGCCATCATGTTATAGTCTTGATCAAGCAGAAAGGATCAATCTCAATTAATACAATAGTTTTGTGATACCCAGGATATCGTTAATACATAATCATAAAGTGTGGGCGCAACGGTCAGGTACAAAGCTGACCAGCAGACTGCTCGGCTGGGGAGCCATTGTGCAGGTCTAAGATCAGAATCTTGGCAATATAAAACTGACGGTCAGTAGGCACAAAGGTAGAGACATGATTTACTACTATTCAGGTGATCAAAGAAGTACATAGTTATACACAGGTGTAGTTGAAGTGGTTTATATACCCATATAGGTTGCCAAGCATTTCTCAACTGGGGAGTTTCGAGTGAAAACTCTTTTTTGTTGAAGGTGAAAGCAGTCCTCCTGTAAAATGTGACATGTGAAAAATGTTAGGCAACCTTTGTAGACATTAATTTACCACTCATTTGCCCCACTGTGTTCTAGAGGCAAAGACACTCCTTTCCTTTACAAATTTCTCAAGTTCACAAATGTTCAGCTCCTCAATTTTCTCCATCGTTTGTCCTCTCCAAGTAATTAATTTTATATGAAACTTCTTTCAGACACTCATGTTATAGTAAATGTGATCCCACAATAGTTGGCTAACATATCTGACAGGTCACATGAGGCAGAAGGACCTTATTTACCTTTAGCAGTAAAAGAGCTCGAACTCAAAACTGACCTATTGGTTAAAGATCACTGTAACTGCATTTATGAAGAATGAATGCAGCTCTTAATGCGAACACACATTTGAATTAACACGGATTAATTAATCTCTGAGAAATCCTTGCGAAAAATTTGTACAACCTTCAAGAAGCTTTTCAATGTGTTCCAACAAACACAATGTCCGATTTCCATGTGTACCTCTGTAATCATCTCTTCTAACGTACATGATGTAAAGGTATAATGGATGAGCTGTAGTAACATTCTGCATTGTAACTTTATCACCTGTACTTTTAAAACACTATTTCACACCAAGCATAATTACACCAGGAACATCCAAGATGGGTGATATGTTACAAATACTACATATCACAGGATAAATGTATAAGGAAGTTGGGATTTGTTGTATTAACTTCACAAATACTGGTATACATGCACATGGATTATTGAGGCAGTTTTCACCAGCTTAACAGCATAAGAATATGCAAAGCATTCATCTTCTGTAGTAGAGATCAGGACCCACTTGCATGAGGCCCCCTTAAAAGTTAAGATTAAGTAACTACCACGGCGACATAATGCCTACAGTGTTGGTTGCCAATTTTGGTTACGTGCTCTTAATGTTAATTGGGCTTCATGCAAGCAGGCCCAGACTATTTGGCAAGTACATTTTTATAGTGTTTGATTTAAAAATGTTCTGGTTTGCTGTTGTGGTTGTCGTTGGGTCAAGATGAAATACATGTAGTTTATTTGTCAAAGCATATCCCAATGCATGTGCTGTATGAATGTACATGTCAAGCCAACAAACAAGCATCCTGACAAGGCCAATGTCAGGTATCAAATCCCATCTTGTCAGGTACAAACAGCTTGGTGCCTGACAAAGTGCACATGTAGATAACTCAGGTTATCTTCAAAGTCCACTAAGTGGACTTAATGGAGTTTGAAAATTGTTAGTCTCATCTCAATAAGTTATTTGTAGACTAGAAATGAACACCATTATATGTGGCACTAATGCTGCACTCACATCTTTCTGGAAGATAATACTGTTTGTAGCATAGCCAAAACTCTACAGATTTTTACAGATGTTCAAATTCTTTTGGAATTGTTCACATTACTCAAAGCAATAGTTTGGGACATCATATAACAGACAAGGTCAATACTATGTTTAATTATCAAGGGTGTTCCTTGATAATGAAAAATGCCAAGTTTCAATAGAATGTACCTTATTTCAACACATACACACACACACTCCAAAAAATCACAAAATATTTCATCCAAGAATTCACCCTAACAAGATTGCATTAAAACATTATCACACACACCATCAACTGTGGTTATGTACATATTAATGCCTTGTATAATGATCAAATGATGAAATGATACATTGTGAGAGTAAACAGTAGATAATCTGTTACCCCAACAGAAAGCACCATATGACATTTAGTATGAAGATCCACAGTATCATCACCTGTCACAATGACAGGCCGAGATCTCCTCTGTCATGTCATTCATTAACACAGCACAGTATGGGACTATCACAAAATAAGACTATCAATGAATATATGAACTATAGGATGAAGTATGTGTTATCTGATTCTACCCAGGAGTTTGTTAACAGGTGTGAGTTCTGACTTGGGATCGGGCGACAGAGAGCTCCACGAGGTGGCCTCGCACTGGTCCAGGTATGGGCATGGGTCCAGGACCCCGCCTTCAGAACAGCTCCCCTCCACTCGCCACAGCTCCCCTACCAAACTGTCCACCCACACCTCCAAGTCTTTGCCAGCTTTCCTGGCATTCTCTCCAGCCATGTGTTTGGCTGTGTCTACATCATCCAGCTGAAGCACTGTGACAAAGTCTGAGAAATCCCGACCCGCGTAAAGTCCCGAGGGCCCGTTGTGGGTCAAGGCCGCCTCCACGACAGAGATGGCACGTCCCTTATACACCGTCAGAGGCACGACTAGAAAGCAGGTCTCAGCAACGACCTGCCACTTGTACATGACCTTCACAGTCCACACCCCTGGCCTAAGGGGCTTCTGAAGGTCTGGCTTTTGGCTGGCTGTGTTTGCACCAGCTACAAGATCCACATCATAGGAGGCAGCCACAGTCTTGGCTGGGTCTACCCAGGCCACAGACAATGTGTACGGCTCCCCCTCCCCCCACACGTGCTTAAGCACCACATCACTGTATGGTCCTAACAGGCCACCAAAGTTCCGGAACAATCTCTCCTTTGGATCAAAGTTTTCTCCTACCTGATAAAAAAAACAACACAATATTGTACATTTAACAATCCTAATGCCACCTTAAGACACAGGAACAAGATATTATGTGACTCATAGTTTCCATGGACACTGCTACCAGGAACAGGTCATGCTTTCACAGTTTATCAGTCCATTTTGTCTTCATTTTTCTTTAAATGAACACGACTATGGTGACATGATTATGAGCTACAACAGAGGTCAAGATAAACTGATTTACTAAGACTTAAGACACTGGAACAAGCCAACACCTGGTACCCACCTGTAGTGTCTTGAGACGCCCTATGGGCCCCGTGGGGCTTAACACTCTGTAAATATGGACAGGGTGAAGATGGCTCTCTAGAGTGTACATTTTGCCTGTGCTGAGAAGCTCGGCCTGGAACATGACCAGCAGGCCATGGAAATGATTGGACTCTGTGAACAAGGTGACCTGGAGAAGCTTGACTGGGCGGAAGTTACACTGACTGCTCCCTGAGCCTAGGTCCCTCAAGGCCAGCCTCATGAAGGAATGGTAGAAGGTGAGATGGGAATCTTTGGTGTTTGATGGCTGGTCAAGGTGATGATACTCATTCTGCCAGTAGCTGTTCAAGCCAAGGGTGTCTGTCAATCAATCAAGAGATCGGCATTAAGTGAGCTCGGGACAATTTAGGGAAACCAACATAAAACATTATTTTCTTGTGACTCACTCAAAGACAGAATCGCCACAGAACAGGCATAGCTGTATTCTACGAGGTTACGTTACAGTGGTGAAACCTCTTCTAAAACATGAATGTCATAAGACACTGGGTTAACTCGTATAAACTGGGTGAAGAAGATTTATTTACTAATCTGAATACAACATACATAAGACTCAATCATATGGCAATTGTCATGTTTACAGATGGTGGAAACCAGGATAGATAAACATAAAACCCTCCATTTCAACAAGTAACAGACATACCTTCGGATGTATGATACGAGTTGTGCCAGCAAAAACCCGAATCAAACACATACCTTAACCAGGCAAAGACTTGGAGAAAATAACTACAGTAAATACATACCAGAGGCATAAGCTCCATACAGATAAGCATCTACATCATTGATGATCTCCTGATTTACTATGGCCTCAAATTTTCGGGCAAAAAATATGGGTTTCTGCTTCATTGACTGAAAAATAAATGTCAAATGTTTATTTTTTTGATTGGTGTTTACCTACTCTCAAGCATTTTTCACTTCTACTATTATTAAAAGGATGGTCAGTGTCACCGTAGAATAAAACCTGAGTGTCGAGAGTAAACCACCAAACTTTGGCAAGTATCTGACTAACATTCCTATGCCTGATAAACAGATTTTCCCCAGCAGAGTGAGCTCAAGGAGTATGCCAGGTTAATAGAAGACATGTGACCTGCAATAAACTCCATGTATCAACATGCACACTTTAAGATACCAGAACAAAGTGACATTGATTTGTGTGATGTCCACAGTTTATAGAATATAGAACATTGATTAAACAGGATTATATCAATCTTCTGAATTATGTTTTGGGTGTGTTTGGGTGTCAAATACTGCAAAAGTAAATTAATGATATTCTACTGATAGTTTTATCTCAACATATATAACAATATCTTGGGTATTTATCACAGGTAGCTCTGTCAATTTACAATAAAATTGTTCTTCCCCAAGGCCTTCACAGAGAGAACAATATATAGGACACATGTACTTCCAAAAAAGTCCAATCCAAAAAATACATATCAATATACATAACACCAGATAAAGCACTGTGTAGTTTGAAAAGTGAAGGTACATGCATTCATACATACAAAAAGCAACAACACAACCAAAGTGCTGTCCTCGCAATTGTCCCAGCCAGCAGGAGAAGTAATGTTAAAAGATAGGCATTTCATGTACCATTCCATGATGAGGAAACATCATTTTGCACTGGTATTTTACTTTGCTGTCATAATGACAGAGCTTGAAAACTACGTATGAAAAGACGTATGTATCTTTGGCAAAACCCTGTCCCTGAGAAGAATATTCTGATACGCTCTACAATCCTGTTAATGATGAAGTCAAAGCATCACTCCATTTTTAGTTTTCTGAAACTGAGACATGTAACAGAGCTTTGAAGTTAGAAACTACAAAATCTGATCACTCACCAATATCTTTTCAAAGTCTTCTGGTTTAAAATCATTAGGAGAGCACCCACACCAGTCGACAATATGTTTATACTGACATTTGCAACCTTGTTTCCTGCGCCAGTTGGTGAGGTGAAGATTGTTGTCAATCACAAACTCACAAAATTTGCTATTCTGTAACACTGTATGGAAGAAAGACTGGAAAATAAACCGCACACAATTAGAACTGTTGGCTTTATTTCAATATAGAAAGAAGAGACATGTTGAGACATGTTAGATACAGCTCTCAATTCATTAATTTTTGTTGCTTTAATACATGTATATTATTATTTATTTCTTCATAATATTATATGAATCATTTAAAGTCAATGAATTGTTATTATATCAAGATTTTGATGAAATTGATTGCAAATAAAACAGTCTTAGGGCTTGAAGTCTTGTTAGAAGACAAAGTAATTCTGAACAAAATCATAAAAAGCAAACAAAATCACACCAAGATAGCTGAGTGTTTTTGATTCTTACCTCCGCTGGCAGGAGAGCAAAGCTATAGAGATGCCTGAGCTGAGTAACCAGCTCATCTGTTGAGGTAGTAATGTACTGACAGAAGTCCCTATGGAGGCCCACCCAGTCACTGCCCCCATCCATGCGGATCCCAGTGGGCAGTGTGCGAGATCCCAGCCTCCACATGCGATTCTCACACTGGTAAAACGTCTTGTCTAAACCCTGCTTCTTTATAAACCTGACAGGATAAAACAACTGACTTAATTCAGTTCCAACACAAAATTATCCATCTACATGTGCATCAGTGACTTTTTAAAAGCATACAAAGACATCTGAACACATTGAACAGAAAATCTAGAGCTTTCAATGAACAATTATATTCATGCTACAGGAATATCATTAAACACTCTTCGTTAGCAGTTGCAGGGGCACTTCAGGGGTGTTCAACTACATCCGAGCAAGACCAATGATGATGTAATTTTTTGAAGAAAAAAAATGACCGTTGACAGAAACTATGCATAATATAAAGGGGTAATCAACACGTATAAAAATACACCCACAATGAAATGTTTTCAACAAAAATTCCAGGGCATAATTTTCTTCATTTGGCACAGAAACATAATCTTTGTTTCCTTTTCATGTATCCTTTAAATCCTTTAAATATGTGGTAAAGAGACATTTTGTTTACAGACACTAGCCTATCACAGTGTCCCACAATCTCAGCAATGGAAGTTTATTTTTGTCCTTACCTTGGAGTATCTCTCCCATGAGATCTTAGAAAATTAAAACCACGATAATTTGTTAAAAATGCCACTAAGTTGGAGTCTGTCCTGAAAATAACAAATTAATAACGTCGTTATTCTTAAACAATGCAGAAAATGAAAGATGCGAAGAAAAAGCTTTTTTTCATAGGCTGTGCATGAATTATTCAAACATGTCTATCAATCGGGTACCGGCAGAATTTCCTCCCGCAACAGGTGGCTCTAGTGTGACTATAGGACTTGTACATCACACGTCTCTTGTTGCACGACTAGAAACATGTTGCGTTCTGCTATTTCATCTGATGCGCTGTTGACCCTGGAGTGGAATGCCCAGCGTCACTGATATGACATAATACGTCCCAATTCGGGCTTCTGCCGGTATCCCTTTAGGTAACAAAACTCAAAATGGCTGACTGTAACATCCATGAAACTTTCCAGCAGATAATCAGGTGAGAAAAGATTACTTTTCCTTGATTGTAAGTACTCCATCAGTTCTCTGTGAGAAGAAAAAGGGTTATTAAGTCCACCTACTGTATGGGGAAGTCTGATTCGCTGAGGTTAACAAAGTAGTCCCATTTCCACTCTTTGATATCCAGCAGCTCCTTCATACAGTGTAGTAACATGGTTAACAGACTTGCCCCTCCCCAAATGGTGGCGAAGCGTTTCTGAGATATCCTCACATTCGGATATACAGACAGTAGACGGGACAACTCTCGATGCAAATATTCTTGACGCTGAAAGTACAGTTGTCTTTAGCTGTCAAACAAACTTATTATGCAAATTAGATGCATACAGATTTGGGAAATCATGCAAGGATATTTGAACAACTCTGTGAATGCATATCAACAAAACATTTTACAAGTACAAGTAGGGGGACTCCGTGGCTCAGTTGGTTAGCGCGCTTGCGCAGTGTAATGACCCAGGAGCCTCTCACCTATGTGGGCGCGCGTTCAAGTCCAGCTCATGCTGGCTTCCTCTCCGGCCATAAGTGGGAAGGTCTTCCAGCAACCTGCGGATGGTCGTGGGTTTCCCCTGGGGATCTGCCCAGTTTCCTCCCACCATAATGCTGGCCGCCGACATATAAGTGAAATATTCTTGAGTACAGCGTAAAACACCTATCAAATAAATAAATCAAATAAATACTAGTACAAGTGCGTAAAATTCAACATGCAGAATTGATGATCTACAAAATTTTACCAATGCTAAATTACTAAATATATATCACATGCAAAGAAAACACTAATATGGAACATTTAAACCATTAAACACAGTCCATAAAAATGGCCTGATTTATTCTTTTATAATTCTTTCAACCCAGTAAACTGCATTTGAAAATTTGGAACCTATGGTGGACTATTTCTGACCATATTGGGACCAGTGATATCACATCAGGTATTTTCCATTTAACTCATACAGACTGCCAGAATTCACCATTCAGGATGCACGTACATATAGATCTATGAATACGTTCGCAGAATGGACTTTGAAATGTGCTATTTGAAGCAAAAAATATGGATGCAATGCCACAGAAAGCCTCTGGTTCGTTACAGACCACCCCAGAATCTCCTGTTTTAAAACCATTTTACTCAGTTGGAAAACTTCTAAAAAAAAATAAATCAAGTTAATTTCTTGGAAAGTGTACAATGGGCTTTCATCTGCTGTATACTTTATTTTAGTGTTTTCTTTGCCTTTAAACAAAATCCATATTCTAGCTTCCTCAGACTAAACATCGACACAAACCAAAATAACCATACTTACAACATCTACATGGATGAGGTAGTAATGGTTGACATGGAAGATAGCCTTGAAGAGTCGCAGCACTTGACGGAGTGCTCTCCCATTAAAGGTGAGAACATATGCTATTCTGACAGCATTGACAGGATGGGTTCCACCGCCTTTCACAAAGTGAGAGCCATGTTTGATTTTCTCTGAGAGAAAAAAAAAAAACATAACAAAAGTGTAATCTCTGGAAAATGTTAGCAAAAGCTTCTCACAGATTTTATTTTAAGAATCACCGACCATTTTTTAATTACTGTTTATTTCAAAAATTTCACAAGGCATTTTTTAATCTTAGTTATTTTCCTAGCAACAACATATGACATGCAAAAACATTAACTAACATTTCAGATCGTGGATAATTTTTTACACGAATCTTTGGCCTTAGAAACCCCAAACTGAGCAGCTGAATGGCAGAGGTTATTCCTGTAACACCTCCTTCATAATCATAGAGTTCGCCTCATGCATATATTTTAATCTACATTGTGACAAATTTTGTGATAGAAATGTAGATGTAAACTTACGGCCTAGCCCGGTACTGAACACCCTCATGGCCAGATGTCCTCCACATTGCTCTCTGATATCATGAGGACAAAGACTTGAACACTTCCCCTCGGGCAGGCTGCCATGGTTACCGTAAGTGTCACCACACCAACATTCCCTCCCATACTGGACTCCAGCGTACTTGAATCCTTAAATGACATAAAGGTTGTCAATAATAAAATATTTTCTTGGAAAAGGATGAAAATAAAACAAAAAAAAATTAATTTATAGTGATATATCCTATTTAGCATAACTGAATCAATCAATGGTATATACGCATATATATCTGGTGAGCATAAAAAAATGGGCCATACTTTAACACTCAATATCTCTGAAACCCTCTTACGTGAGCTTCTAAAAATTTACACTCAAAAGCCATTGTGTCCTAAGTATACAGACCAAATTTCAATTTCATCCTTTAAGATTTCTGTTCATGGGACCAAAATCAAAATAGAGTCAAAAACGCATGTTCCAGACATTTCAAAAAGGATGTTCTACCTTGTTTTACTTGAAAAGGTAATCAATTCCTTGTATGCCGCAGAGAAAACCATCTTGATTCAGCAAAACTTGAGCCTATCTGGCACAAGGGTTTCTCTGACACTAGAGCCAGACAATTTTTCCAGACGACACTTGATTGGCACGTGTCACACAAGTGCAGCGCGCTCTACTCATGACACGACAGGTGACGCAATGTGGGTCACTGGAACGTGCGTTTTTGAGGCTGTGTTTTCATTTTAACCCTGTGTACAGACTACTCAAGCTATGACCTTGAAAACTGGTCAGTATATTAACAAAATCATGCCATTTGAATGTCTAAAGTTTGAAAGGGTTTGAACAAAGGATAATGGAGCAATGCAGCATCAAAGTACGGCCCATTCTTTAATGCCCACCTGAAATATATATGACACATGATATAACTAGCAGGTTAACATGCTACGAACTTCACTTACAATGAAGAAAGCCAGTATCAAAGCGACGTTATCTAATTAAAGAATTTCATATCACATCAGGGGCCTCCGTGGCTCAGTTGGTTAGCTCGCTAGCGCAGCATAATGACCGAGGAGTCTCTCAAAAATGCGGTCAAAAAAAAATGAGTTCAAGTCCAGCTCATGCTGGCTTCCTCTCCGGCCGTACGTGGGAAGGTCTGTCAGCAACCTGCGGATGGTCGTGGGTTTCCCAAGGGCTCTGCCCAGTTTCCACCCACCATAATGCTGACTGCCGTCAGTGAAATATTCTTGAGTATGGCATAAAACACCAATCAAATAAATAAATAAATAAATCATATCACATCAACTTACATGAAAATCATATTAAACAATGTCTATATCACAATAACTTAAATTTTCCTTCAATATTAAATCAAATATGATTTACATACACACAGGAATGAAGTAGCATAACCAATCTGTGATTTAGCTTTAATTAGACTGTCAGTTTGTTAGTCTAAAAAAGTCTGGCTGCCTTTGCCATAGAGAACATACCTGCCTGAAGACAGAACATAGCACACTTTGTCGGGGAATTGTCCAATGGGAAATCAGCATGATGCCCTGTCAAGTCACGATTTTTATAACTGTCTTGGAAACAGCCTTTGTACTCCCCTGTGTTGTTAGCTAAAAATGGCAAGACAAAAGGTCACCCATATCATGAATCAGATCTCTGGAAAAAGGCTTCTAATATTAGCCTAGAATTCAGATATTAAATGAATCATTCATCACAATCAAACCAAACATATGCAACTCTGAGTCTCTCACATGAAGTACATATTTGGTATTTATGTCTCTGCCAAGTTACACTTAATTACTTCCCCAACTCCAGATGTGCGGGCACAAAATGAGCGAGAACATGGCAATTATCCCATTCCATCTCTCACAGCATAAGGGTTAATCACACCCACCCATGGTGATTAGAAGGAATATTGCCTTAATAGCTGAGCTAAAGAGACCATTTAGTGTACACCTTACGCATGTGAATCCGCACACCACAGTAATGATTACAGTACTGAATGACTTTACAGACAGGTACATATATGGTACTTTAGAGAGAAAAGACTTATAAGTCCTTTTGCTAGACAGGTTTTCTGTATATTTGCACACAAAGAGTAACTGGCCCAACCTACACAGTGAGCAGTGTATTCAATACTACGGGCCCACGACTTTACTCAAATCTCTGAAATGAACGTGTAACCCTTGGGAATATTCCAGGCTCTGTAACAGATAGCCTGACAATCAAAATGATCAGCTGCCTAATACCTCTCATATCCTGTCATTTTTTTTATGTAAACCATATAATATCTCCCTCAAACTTCATGAACGGTAAAACAGTTGCAGGGCCAAAGAGCTCTAAATCACCAGAATACATATGTCATGATGTACATGTAATCATGACACCAATGCACAGTCAACCTTATAGCATGTTATGATTTTGACTTTTTAAAGCATGGTGCAGCATTAATAGATAAAAGTCAAAGTCTTCCCATGGGAACTATCCCATATGTGCCATGTGTCTCTTGTAAGCTTCAAGCAAGACTACACAATATAGTACCGTTGACTATTTATTTGCCTGAAGCTTATCAAATCTGGTGAATTCAGAAAACTGACTCTGAGAATTTGTATGAGCCTATGTCTTGCGTAATCTATCCATTCACAAACACCTTAATAACTCAGTTATGCATACATATCAGTCATTTAGTTATTTACTTATTTAATATCAATTTTCCCTTATAAATATGATGATCAGTGAAAGAAACTAGAGTGTCAAGCCTAAAGCACCAACCTTAAGTTACTGATGAGCTTTTTCACATGACAAAACAGACATGCACACTATCAATTCTGTTGACAAAGTATTCCCAATATAATCATCCTAATGACTGACAGGTGCATATATATGTACCTTTAAGGTGTTGTTACCTTTAAGAGGACAGAACCTTGGTAGAGACTTGGGGTAGAGAGTTCCTGCCTGAGCCTGACACACAATATCAGCAATCTCTTGTTTACACTCCGCTGTTTTGGCACGGGAAAGGGCAGAGACTGCCTCTGGGGTGGATATGTTACATCGTGGTTTATAAGTCTTTATCACATTCTCTGTGTTCTTATCTGGTCCGTTTGGACCATTGTCTCGCAGATGCTGCACATTTCTCACATTGTAGCCTGCTGGAAGGGCCTGAGAACAGATCACAAAAATATATAACAAGATTACAAAGATGAGGAATCTCAGACAACTAATTACAGGTATGTATATGTACACTGCAAGGACAGGACTTCATGATATGATCAGTGTAATTCAATACTGTCATTGCAATAGCCTATTATAAAATGTATTACCCAAATTTACCTGTAGCTATATAGCTACAGGTAAACACAGCAAACAAACATAGCAGAGCATGTGCCAAACCCGCAGACCAGTCTCAGGTGGCAGAGTACCAAGCACGCACAGAATATCAAACACATTCCAATATGATAAGACACGTCATTAGTCACAGTAAATAACAGAATAAACACTGCTGATGCCCAGACTGACCAGTCCCCTGGTATATTTACTATGCTGCTAAGCCATGAGGACAGATTTGCAAATATCCGCTGATCTGATAAAATATAAATGAATCAGAGTAAACAAAAGAATAAGGAGTGCTAAAGTCCATGAACCAGATGTGTGTGTGGCACTGGGGATAGGTCATTTTTAAACAAGACATAAAGTGACAGGATACATAACTTCTCACTAATAAGAGTACAAAAAATGTTGAATTCATGTATAATGCTGCCCAGACAGACTGTAACATTTCGGCTGAAGTATGCATATATATTCATGTGGACATATGCCATACACTAACTCACTAGCAATTATCTAGATATACATGTAGAACAAATAATACAGTTTTCTGCAGTTGAAATATAGCGTTAATTAATGACGTCTCATGAAACCTTATAACACAATAAAAATTCAACAGGGCCTGGCCCGTAGCTTTTATGGGCCCATCAAAAAGATTTGTAGGTCAGAAGTTCGGGATCCCAAATAACAAAATTTTCATATTTTTGTGCTACAGCTGTATTTGCATATATAAAAATTGTAAAACTCAAACATTTGGGAAAAGGGTGCCCAAACTATAAACATTTAGATTAACTTCTGTTTAAGTACAGCATAAAGAGTTTCTGGTCACCTTTAAAACAATAACCATCCATCCAGAATGTTCGTACTGTCCATACACTGTATGATATGTCACTCAGCTTCCAAATTCCAAATAAAACTCCTTATCTTTCCATTATGAGTTCTTGTACTTCATTTCAACATTATGGCTGTTTGAACTATATGTCATCCTGCAAACCAATGTCTAACTATGTGACAACGTGGTGATGTGTGCATGGAGTTCGGCTGTATAATCTCTGCATGACGGATTACCTCACCCTAAGCCTGTAAAAGTTTGCACTAACCAAGTCTATGTTCAGATGAAGTCTAAGTCAATAGCCATGCATACTGGCAGGCCATCAACCAGGTGTTCAACATGCTACAGCAGCCAGACTTGGCACAAAACCTCTGTAGTCAATAAAGCATCATCCCCTCAATTGCATATTACCCCTTTACATGTTAGTTCCTGTCTAAATAACTTAAGATATATATACATTTTTAAAAGCAAGGCAGCTGCCACTCTAATATTCCTGTCCCCATATGTCACAGAGGCTGGCATGTGTAACAGACAACATCCGCTGATGAGATAACAGGTGCAATTCTCTTCAATCTTCTAATCACCAGTAACACAAATTAAAGTTAACACATGAAGGGTTGCTGTATAGCCATTCTTCACATGTTAACCAAGATGTTTCAAGAAACAAATTTACCCCAATCAGTCCTAGATAAATGTATCGCCACAATGATCACTAAATTTCATTACAGACTACATTTTATAAGAAAAGTTCACAGATGTGTATAGCTCACTATAAAAGAGTGTGCAATTTTGGAAATGTTTATATGTGTGACCGAGAATAAAAACAAGCTCCTTATGCACTACTCTGTTACAGCCGTTAACTTTCTGCTTCCCATTTTTTGAAGAGTACAAGTAAAACAAAGCTGATACATGTATGTTTTTTTCTCAGCTTGTCATAGCCATTTATTTATTTCATGATAATTGTGTGTATTATTCCAAATACAACAATCTTATCAAGCATGATATTTTCTATCATGCCCTGTGTTGACATCAGTACACAAGTAAGATATATTCACACGATTCACAAAAGATCTGAAATGACTGCCTAAGGCCATCAAAGATATGCATCATAAAACTTTACTGGATACATTTTTGAGGCCATTATCACAGATTTAGACAGAATTTGAAATCAGGCCATCTCATTTGCAATTTTCAGCTACATGTATTTTCCCTATCTCTCCTCTGTTAATTTTGTTACAATAAGGCGCACCCATGGCTAAACCTATGGCCATTAATATGTGCTCTTAATGACTATCATAGCCTTGCTTCTGAAAAATTTGGTCTACTCTGTTTAACTGTTTAGTATGATGTTAAACTGGTCTATGACTACTGTTGAAGTCTGGCTGTCAGACTGACGTTATATCTGTTCTGTGTTTAGCTTCAATATCAATATATAATCTACAGTTCTCTCTTCCTACACTTATGTCCTATGAAAGTGTCCACAAAACTGGTTTACCAAGTCAACCCAATGTTGCATTGTACATAACATCTGACAAATCAGTTATCTACACCTGTAAAAATATCAAGAATCCTTCTGGCTTAAACAAGTCATTAATTATCCTACCCACCACAGAGATGACAGATACCACCACATGACCCACCATATATGCTACACTCATCACAGTTTAGCATTTTTTGCAGACAGTGGGCTTTTCAGGTCTTAGAACTGGTAGAGAGATTATGGTCACCAGCCCTGTAAGGTTGACTCATTGAGCACATGTATACTGGAAACAAATAGAAACATGTCTTGACCAATCAGCCAGGCCCCTTTAGCACAAACCATGTGTGGACAGTATACATATACTGCAACATGTGTTTATATGGAATGCAGACCTGTCTGGACTTCACATTGAGAACATCTGCTTACTTCACATAACATAGGACAAAAGACTCCTAATCCTAAAACAAAAATAGAGACTAGCTATTATAGATTTCATATTGTCTAGTTTCACAAAGAAACCAGTGTAGGGCATGATAACAAAGCTAAAATCTCTCAATTGGGGTAAACCTGTAACTTTCTGAAAAAAAAAACATTACATTAAAAAATCTAAAGATTGATTAACAATTCTATATAAAATTATAGTTAAAATGTAAAACACTCAAACCAAATAATTAATACTCACCATTGTAATATCTTATTTTTTTTATTAAAGACAAGTTTTAAGTGTCATCACATTCTCAAATTTATATGTTAAACATGTATCACAGAAATGAATTCTTACAAGGACTGCTGTGTTAGATATTTAACGAGCTCTTTCATTCTTCTTGTTACATAAAAGAGTATTATATCAATCGTTTCATATTTATACATGCCTATGTCCATGCAACAGTGCAAATGATCTCCTACATTGTTTTAGTGCAACTCAAAATGTTACTGTTCAATTTAAACAAATGTACAGCACTGACACAGTACTAAGGTAGAGTTTGAGCATTTTTTTTTTTTCAGTGAAATTGTCTGTTTGGAAGTCCATATGACTGAAGTTGGGCGTTACGGTAGAAACGTCCAGCTTAGCTTTGGGCTATTCTGTCCCAACCCTTCCCAGAATTTTCAACATATGTAAAACCCAGGTGACAAAGAATATGGTAATATAACATGGGATAACTGGGTAAAAATCATTTCATGTTTCCACAGTTGTAAAGGCTAGGTTTGTCCTGGGCCTCTTCTCAGATCGTCATTGTGAAAAGCTGGCACTTAATGAACTGACGTTACTTTACCAAGTGATAGCAACCTCAAATTTCAAATTTCATCACAAGAGTTCAATTAATTAAACTGAACACAGGATTTGAAATTTACCTGCATTAAACATCAACTGTTGAAAATGGACCTCAACATTTAATTTAGTTGAACCAGTCAAGAGTTGGTTGACTAACTGTCAATACTCTAGTTCCGAATGTGTCAGTGCATTTGGTTGGGGTTATTCTACCAGTCATGTTGGAAAAACTAATTTAACTATCTATATCTCAATAGTTTTTGTTGTACCAGAATCATGAAGTTTACACTCGGCGCCTTATAATAACCCAAAACCCCAGCCATGGACTGTCTCTGTTTGTAAGCCTTTGATGACACTTTGTAAATGGGTCAGTTATATTCTTCCTGTTACTAAGACTGAAAACTGGAAGTCCAGCCTCGGCAGGTTAGAGGACTGTCAGCCGTGCTGGGCGATCCGCCGTCTGACAGGCCTTACCTAGCTCCGAGGCCGTCCGCCCGCTGCTTACACACACGTACCTTCACAGCGCTCACCGAGCTATCAGCCAGCCCACGAGATTCAAAACCAGTTTCTGAGTCCCAGCTCGGTTCATACTTCGTCCGACGGTCGCTCGCCGCGTCCTTTTGATAAGTACTATAAAAGCTAAATGCCAGGAACAGCTGTGTAGCCAGCATACAAGAGGCTACAAAGAAAAATCGTCTGTACCTAGAGCAAAGTCTCTGTGACGAGACCGCTCTCGATGCTGCCATTCTGCAGGCATCGACCTTTCTCTACCTCCGCACACTGAAGAACGCCTCTTTACAGCTGACGCGAGCGGACAGAAGCCTGAATAGCGGTATCATATATCGCCCGCAGACATCATTTCTCTTTATGAATCGTTTATAGGAACACAGTTCCTGTGTACGTGACGTATACTTCGGGGCTTTGTTACCTTTTTTAAAAAACTGATTTTATCAAAGAATCCAGTTGTAGACGGAAAATGAAGAAATCAACATGTGGTTCACATTTGACCATTACTACATGGCCTATATAGCATATAGTGATATCAAACCTTGGCCTACGTGTAGGCCTATGCAATCTGATTAAAATCACATCGTGTGTATGCAGCTTCGCTTACAACGAAGCGAAATACATGCGATCTGATTTTAATCAGATTGACATGTATGAAGAGTTTTTTAGTACTTTAAACTACGCAGGTACCAAAGCTGTTTTAAGGCACCAACAGTTAATATATGGATTATTATATACGGTACTATAAATCAATAGATTTACAGACTGCTGCACTTGGTCTTAAGTCTACCTTTGTTATTTAGACCATAACATTGTACATATTGCACATGTACATTGTGGAATATTAACCAACATAATCAACATTTGTTCAGTATAAAAACAATCACGATGTTCAACACAAATAGCATGTGTACGCTGAATTGTAGGAAAGGAAGA
This sequence comes from Liolophura sinensis, assembly GCF_032854445.1. Lineage (NCBI taxonomy): Eukaryota > Metazoa > Mollusca > Polyplacophora > Chitonida > Chitonidae > Liolophura > Liolophura sinensis. The sequence goes on from NC_088295.1 coordinate 17,809,376, forward strand.
AACTAAGCTTGTGGCCTGCAAGAAGACGCACGCACGCCCTCAGTTTGTAGCCTGCAGTATATGTTTGTAGGCCCACATATATGCCTCGCCTAGTATAAAGAATGTGTTTTACAGATGAAATATATGATCTCAACCAGCGTTCGGTTACCTGTTCTTTTCTTTCTTCTGATTGTTGTTTAACGCCATCCACACTGTATAATATTTCACTTACATGATGGCCTGGAGTAAACCACCATGCAGTCTTTCTTAAGCAGTCTTCGTGGTATAGGCGCTGAAACGTGAGTAAAGCTAAACCTCTGTGAGACTACCAGAAAGAAATTTTTAGAGCTGGTTTAGTTGATACGCTCGACTGTTACAAATTAAACCGATAATTGGTATTAATTAATTGCCTTCTTAGGCAAAGTACAGGAAATGTCCCTTAAGACAGGTTGATCCTAACTGACAAAGCCACAAAGCTAAAATAATATTTTGCTACAAATATGATGGCTGTACTCAACTATTCTAATTAAACCGAAGTCCAAGTCTTATAAGACTTCAAGACCTTTGACCCAAACCTTGATCGGGCTATCATACCCGAAAGCAAATAATAGTGTTGGTTTGGTTGCTGTACCTAATCGCGATGTGTAGTTAAGCTCAATACTGGCGCTAATTAAGGCCCTTCTTAAGTGGACAAAGTACAGGGATTTCCACTTAAGAAACATCGACCCTTAATTACCATACATTTAAATGTATTTTAGCATTGGTTTGGTCGATGTATTCATCAATGCTAATTAAACTGATTTGAGGTTTTTGGTGGCAGTGCGTAGTCTAATTAGTACAGGATATAGAACTCAAGAAAGGCCGTTTGGAGGTCTTAAACGTTTTAGTATCTCCGATGATATATATATACATGTGTCTGGCCGTCGTCGTATAAATGAAATATTCTTGTGTACGACGTAAAACACAAATCCAATAAATTATTAAATATTGACAATACGAGAGATCACTATTAACTATTGCTGCCAAGAACCCGAGAACAATTAATGGAAGCCAGGGAACCTTAAGAATTCCCGGTCCGAGAACGGCATTGACCCCATGTCTCATGTGAGCTCTCGATTAAAAGGAAACACCTTGATCCACCACGGCCGCTCTGCTCCCGCCATAGACTCAGTGTTATACGTCCAATATTAGCGCATATAACACCTGCTAATTCAGCCATCTATAAACTTTTGGAATATTTGTCAAATCCGTTTCTATTGAAATATGATGTATATATACGTTTTGATTCGTTAAGAGTTCATAATTGTATAGTGATTACATAAATAAAATCTCAGATCCACTGAAAATATCTTCAGCTGAGATACCAGTCTTTTTTTAATCATATCAATTCGTTTCTACTGGATAAAAATGTTACCACGTACTACTCAAGCTTATACAGTATGAGTCGCATGATACCGTTTTAAAGGCACCATTCAGCTTTATTTTTTTAAGGAACTGGTAATATTCAATTCGTTTCGGACATTACTAAATTCTAGACAAAACTGCATGTTTTGCACACAGTTGGTAACTGCAAACTTCTATATATAATGGACTTCAGCTAATACGAATTCATGCAGATTTGTCTTCATTCTTCTGCCAGTTAACGTTTACACCTAAAGTCTGGTATTTATACAAAAAAAGAAACTTTTTTTTTCTTTATACAGGATTTACCACTTATACCTCTGCTTAGCGGATTTCGTATAGATCTTCCATTTCTATACCTTCTCATCTTATTTTGTCAAAACTCTCATGATCAGTTGGAGTGTGTATAATTTTTTGCTTAGTCAGTTGCACTTGAACATGTGTGCATGAACAATCTGCAATGCAAGATGCATCCAGCTATATGTTCCGCTATATGCAGTGATCCACGTATCCCGCGCTCATCTATATATAAATGTGTATGGTATTGGATATGACTACACTCTTGGTGCCCTGCTTCGTTTTCGCCCATGTGAATACCAATCGGTGTACAGTTCTTTTAGAATCCCAGGACACGTTTACCAGTTTACATAATGAGGACGGCGCTGTCGACGGATGGTAATAGTTTGATCTGCCAGATTAACCATGGGTCCTTATTGAAGGCTAGACTGATTTCCGGCCTCGATGGCTGACTGACCACACTCTCTAAATACCCAATTCCAGAATCGATAAAAACTGTTTACCAACTTTGAAGGATCTGCATGACGTTAATAACAACATGTTATCCCTTCTGGTGTGAGATATCAGAGCTTCCCAAAAGGGTGGCGAAAAAAAAAATTAAACTAAGCCCAGAGTGTGATTTCCAAAAAGAAACCTTTTGAAATAAAATAAGGGTATCTTGTCCACACGAATGGAGTTGACATGCTCGAAAAAGTCTGTAGCGGTGGCATCCATGGTGTGAAATTCATCCCACTGGCCACCGGAAATTCAGCCAGACATCGAGGAGTTTGGATTATTAAAATGCTAAATATAGTCAATGGAAATGTCAGAATTGTAATAAAACTGGTCTTTATGGACATGGAAAAACGAGAGAACGTCATACAGCCGTGTTAGACGATACAATACTTCAGATGACATTGAGTGAATTGATAGGAAAGCATGAAGCAGTTTGTATGATTTGCCCAATACATGAATACTTTGGCCATGCAAAAACGAAGGTCACTGTCCTGTATAAATCTGGTGACGACATTTTAATATGTATTTAATTGAGAAAAAAAGTTCTTCCGATATGGAGAAAGGGTACAGGAAAAACAAACAAAAACCAATATATCGACGTATTTAATACATAAACCTAATTAAATCATGGACGGAGATTTTCTACTGAAAATATAGGATATATACCGGTAGGTGTCGTTCACAAAAACGGGCTCAAGGGTTTGATTCCTACCATGCATGTGGCTCTGTGGACCACTAGCGATCTGATATATACACGTGTGGTTTGTGTATACATATATGGAGTGTTTAATAAGGGTTTAAATTTAAGAATTGTTCTGATTTGAAATAAACAAATAATGGTGTCATTTTGTATTCGTTTCACGATTCATCCGTATATACAAATTGTAACTGTTTTGGAGATAGGTATATAAGGATGTTGGGATTATATATCCACCGCAGAGAATGTGTTTGTGACGTCCGTGCAAGTTTAACACAAGGCCATCCAATCTTCGTCTGTATGAAATTCTGAACACTTCTTCATAAAGCTATTCATATCCCGTTTCCGGTTTATTTTCTCTGATCTATATCTAGACTTGTATCCAGTTTTCGCTCCTTGAGTCTAATCGGCACTAGTGAGATTAAGATGCTGCTGTTTATTTACAAGGTACGTTGATGGTGATTAGATAATTGATTAAAAATTAGCGGAAAATATATATTATTCCATAACCTTCACGAAACAATGGACGTCTTAGGCAGTTTATGCTCTTAGGAACAATTCAGAGAACTTTGGACATATACACATGGACCTAACCCTTCTACACCGTTTCAAAATTATCCATTGACATTAAATTTATTTCTACATACATATGTGTATTTTTCTTGAGTAAGGCTTAAAACATCAATGGGATAAATACGTCTATATATATGGGATAAATACGTCTATATATATATATATATATATATATATATATATATATATATATATATATGGCATGCTATGTACATTACATACAAGCGACACATTGGCGCGCTATTTTCCCATGCATATGTGTGCCAGGATTATCTTCGCGTTAACGTTTGCAAGCTTCGTACGTGCAGTTGTCCGCGACATACAATTTGCATGTTTACTGTGAATTCTAACGACTTTTATACAGAAACAATATATATATATATATATATATATATATATATATATATATATATATATATATATATATATATATATATAGTATGTATCGATTATGCTGTCCAGAAGATGTCCAATCTCAAGGGTGTATCAGTTATCATGCATGCATACAAAGGATGACTTAAAATGCTGGCGACGTTGGATTCTTCCTCACATATGTCAATACCTTCAGTCATACATATTATAGCAGGTCTGGGACATCTTATTCAGAAACAACGGGATGTTGCCAGCTTTCTTCCTTTTAAACTACTATATGTTTGCATGCTGTGCCATCCGTATTCTGCCGCCCGTCCTCTAAGCCCAGTGTAAATAATGGGTAAAGAGAACATTCATCAGACACTGTATTGTTCTAAGCTGCAGTTATACCTTCACTGAGTTAGACACCTGCAAATGCATAATCCACAATTTTCTTGACATTGTTACATATATAACCGCTGGCGTCCAGTAGAATGGACAAACGGTTTCAAAAGCGATATAGTAAGGTATAGTAATAATAACACAAACCACCAATGCGCCATCAAGCCATAGAACTGTCCAGAACATATGCAGTATACCTGTAACATGCAAGACGACTTTGTATTTATACGACGACTTCACTGATGCCTTAACATGTATATTCTGCATACTTGGCTTTATACACGGGTACTATATGGATAAGTCACTTGATAGAGGAAGAGATCTTGTATTTGGTGCTTGCCGATACATAATAAATCATTTAATTTTCGTGTATATACATTGACAATAGGTAGTATATACGGTTTTGGCACTGTGAGAAACCAGGAAGGAGAGGGGGGCAGGAGAGGGGGACGGGCGAGTACAGAGCTTTAAATAGGCTTAGAGGATTTGGTGGCGTGTAGCGCAATTATGTAGGCATAGATGTCGATCTGAACAATCTCCTGGCTCCAATATATTTCGTCTGTGTCACCATGCCCCCCCCCTCCCCGCTCCCAGTTTGTTCTGTATCAGAATAGCTTTAAGCAAAACAATTCACTTCCTATACTGCTTTGATGAAGATGAACAATCTACTTGAAGCAACGATTGGACCATGTAACATTGTTATTTTATGTTTTAGAAATCCAGGAAAATTTATATGTACTAGTAGGCCCTCTAGCTATGCAGAAAATGGACATTTATGAATACAATACTATTTGCTGATATGTATACGTTAAAACTGGAGTGGTAGCCTTACAACGCCTTGGCAATCAATAGGGAACCAGGTGGGCAGGATTAAAGACCCTATTGGGTCCGATTTCAGATCATTTTAATGTTTATTTTTAGGTAGCAGAAGTTAAACTTCGGATAAATATTACCTTAGGACAAATTTGCAAAATGTTCCACTTCCAACATCAAAAACCGAGGATAGTAGGTTTTAAATCCTGATTCTGTCGGAAATGGCTTTGTGCAGTCAACTCAGGGAATTTAGACACTGGAACTAATGTTCTCACTGTCCTATTTTAACAGATTAAGGCAATACTCCGTGGCTGTTTTCTGTTTGGACCTATACCGATGAGAATCCTGATAAATGTGATTTAACTGTCAGTAAGAACACTTCAAAATGTACACTTACCACCAGCCATTTACAACTTTCTTTCAGACTACGGTCTAAGGTTGGACAGTGATCCACATAGAATGAAGGAGCCACAGATTTTATGCAGTATGTAAAGCCTTTGGAGGATTGGTATTGGATTTTGACTAGACAATAAAGTGACTCATTTGTATTAAGGCTTTCGGACGGTGAGCAAAATCTTTTGGTCGAGGCAGATGGTGACAGGTGGTCATTGATGAGAAATGGCCATAAGCGCAGGTTTGACAACAAATAAATAAATAAACATAATATTCACTATGGTGGTTCCATCATTTGCTGAAATGTTTTCGTCATTAACTATGGCGATTCCACCATACTTTTAGAACTATCTTGCAAAGTGCCATGCAAGAGACTAGACACTGGACTCATTAAAGAACGAATGAATGAATGGATGCCTGGGGTTTAACGTCATACTTAACAATTTTTCAGTCATATGACAATGATTTAATGTGTCTTCTTGTGGCAAGGCGAGTCTGTGCTGCCAAAGTGCTGCCACCACTGAAGTATCATGCCGAAGATGACACCTCACCCAGTCACCAGGGCAATCAGTCCTATTTCCTTGCTCTAACCTCTCAGTGTTGAGAGGTTAGAGCAAGTATTTGCCAAACAAGGTACCATTTTTAAAGTCTTTGGTATGGCACAATCCAAGTTTGATACCTGGCCTCCCGACCTCGAGGGCGACGCTGTAACAAATTAGGCCACTGAAGCCGTCGACTCATTAAAGAAGAAGACACGCATGCATACCACTATTAGTCTTTGGTATGACCTGGCTTAGGTTGAGACACCCAATCCCATACTGGGTCAGGAACTCACATGTTAGTCATAAACGGATAAATGGTTGAACCATGCAGGGACAAAGTGATATGGTATGATCCTTCCAAAAGCCACAATGAGTGTCCATGGGAGAAATATGGGACCTTTACAAAGAAATAGCATTGTAATGTCAAACCAAAATGAAGCTCTTTGATTGCTCACATTATGACTAAGAGAACTTTGGAACTTGTGTCATGAGGTTAGAACATAAAACATGCTGTCAGATGCTGACAAGTGTTAATACGAGAAAGAAACTTCTTTTATGAAAGACAAGGATGCATAATATATTTATTTATTTGATTGCTTTCAGATGACGTACTCAAGAATATTTCACTTATATGAGGGCGGCCAGCCTTGTGCTGTGAGGAAATCCAGCAATGACATCAACAGGCTGGCAGACTTTCCCACATGCTACCATGTGAGGAAGCCAGCATGATCTGGACTTGAAGTGATCCTGTTGGCGAGATTTGTCTCCTAAGTAATTGTGCTGCATGCATACAACTCCCTTGGTCACTGCAGCTCTCAAGGCTACATTAGAAAACTCTATTAAAGCAACTACCAAGTGAACCTATTTAACACACTAATCAAACAGACATGTCTAATATCTTTGCCATAAATAAATAAATAGAAGCTTTGTAATTTCTGTACTGCAAGACACTGAAAAAGATTTATTTTATAAGCATCTGTTGGTATACACAAGTCTTTTCTTGGTTCAGTTTTTATAGACATATATATCAACAGATCGTTTTTGTAGTCCTGAAATTGCTTTCATGCTGGGTTCTGTTATGAACACCTCAGATATTAGAGAAAACAACACTGTTCTAATAAAGTCAACTTACATACTGACACATTTTTAAAGACCCCATTGGCAGCTTGGAAACAGGAGCCTGTGCGTGCTAGAGTTTTTCCAACTACATCCTCTTCACATGTACATGAAAGGCTGATATTCATAAAAGTACAAATTCAAAAAACTTGTTACTGTATGTTTATCACATTACATTGTCAAAGATCTCAGATACTTCAATGCTGTTCCTAATTAAATATTGCTAACTGAATACCAATATGTCTACCTCAGCAATGTCTCAATAGAATGTAAACTATCCATCAAAAACTTGCAAATTTGATGAACTATAAGTTATCTAACATTACAATTTATAAAAAAAATATGAGAGCACATTTCTTTTTTTAATTCTGAGAAGTGAATGTTATAAAATAGGTACCAAAAACTTCTCATTTCTGATATGTGCATTCAACAGACAAGTGTGAAAAAATTGAGATATTAAAAAAAAAAAAGATTACCCTAAACAAAAAGTATTTTGAAAAGCTGAATGTGATATACGCAATCCCATCGGCAGATTGAACAGCTTTATATGTGCAAAACTAAGAGATAGTAATTTACTATTTTCAGTTGGCTGCTTTAATAAACCAGAAATCTGATCCGCTGAGCTGTATTTGAAATAGGAAGTTATTTAATCCCCACATGAACCTGAATACTGAAAATGGAATCCTTGTGCAAAACTGTATACTTTTATATTCATGTTCACGTCATCTTATCTGAAGTACACATCTAAATACGAAATCATTGTCTGAAGCTTCTTTACTTCCATGATGACCTTACTGAAACTTGATCAAAACATCTACAATTTAAATAGGAACCTTGTTAATCTCAACCAGCATACCAAAAATGAAATCCACATCTGAGGCAGTCTTAATTCCCTTGGAATCACATCACTGAAAGTTTTTTCACCAGTTTTTGCATAGACATGTTAAGTATTCTAGAAAATGGTAAAACTGGAAAATGTCCTTATGAAAATAGTTTTTCAAGGACCACTAAAAGTAATACGCATATTGAAGACTTGTTCAAATGTTGCAGTCAATACCAAAGTTCAAAGTACAAAAATACAAATAAATGACTAATAACATCTATAAAATGTAAAAAATCACACAACATATTTTTCAGAAAACTCAATAAAAACATTTCTTATTAAATATATCTTCAAAAAAAAATCAAAACATAATACACATTTTGCAAAATAAGTGAATTCTGACACAAGATTCAATAATTATATCAAATCAATTTGATTTATCCGATTTACATATGCAGACTTGATAATATAACATTAAAGAACAGACAGTTGCAGAAAACAGCTGAATTTGAAGTTTTCTCAATAATTTTATCTATTTTTTACTTCACTCTTTACCCATGTATGAAAGTAAATTTTTTTTTACATTATAATGATAATACAGGAACATGTATAAACACACAAATGCCAACAAAAAGATCTACTTTCAAAGACTGATATCATACACATACCCTTGGCATCCTAGTAAGCTAATAAGCTACATTAGTGCAGTTTTCATAAATCAAACAGAAAGTTCTACCTGGAAAACAAAACAAGTGTTAAACAAGAACCTGTTGCATGAGCTATCCCTTACCTTTACCCTGAAAATTAAACATGCTAATATGTAAATGACAGGTAGCAGGTTTATACCCTTGTTGGACAATAAAACACATTTAAAACTAATACTCAACTATATGTGGCTAGATTACAAACAGATACACCTGTATAGACACCGTCTGAAATTGTGTTTTCATAAAACCGATGAATCTATTCAACATATCATGCGAATATGTACACCAAGACAAAACTATTACATTTTATGATTTCATCATAGTCTATCAGCCCTTACAACCAATGTTGCTTCCAAAACTCTAGAGCCTGCTTGTTTGGATGCAGCTTCAGTCAGGAGGTTTGTCAAAAGGCCTAGTTTTCAACACTTCCTAGTTTTTCCAGCTATAAACCTAACAGTCATATGTAAAATTTTCTTAAGTATGATATAAAGCCCCGATCAAATAAATACATAAATAAATAATTACAAATTTGAAGCAGATACATTTGCAACACTGACAATACAAAAAACTCAACAAGTGTCTGCCACTGTGTTCTATCCCATATGCTAAACTCTTAAGTTTTAATGAATTATAAAAATATCACAAATTCCTGGTAGTCTTGGATTTTCCTGTTGTGCCCAGTAAAACACTCAATGCTTTCCTCGCCTCCCTGGAAAAAAAGGAGTTTTCCATTAAAAATTCATGTACTGGGACTGATTAAATGTACACTGAAAATAAGACAGCCGCCATTCCTGAGACAGGAACTTGCAAGCAGTGAAATCTTATCCCGAAATGATCACATACACTTAGTGAATATCAGCAGAATTTCTCAGCAGAGGCATGGCAGTCTGAACACCATGGTGCAGGGTGATTTAACAGCTGACAAGTCACATCTGACACTTGTACCACATTTTATATATGAGCTGAAGCACAAGTAACATTCCACAGTAAACTGTGAACTGCTCGGCCAACTCCAAAAAGCTAAAGCACATCGGTAAATTAGGTTTAAATAAAAACTTTTCCCCAGCAAGTTATGGCTTTCTTTCCCCCCAATTTATGGTGACCTAAACTATTAGTGAGAACTCATGACATCGATAGCCTGGAAGTGTTCATACAGTAAATTATTTGTATGTATAAATAACAGACTAAGCAAAAGAAAAATACAAAATACCAGAATCCATACTGAACAGATATGTTAGAGTACCAGATGTTCTGCTTTATGTAGTTTTATATATACTACTCTCAACAAGCTGAGAGAGACCTACTGCAGAGTGGATAACGTATAGCTATATGATAGAAGATCAATAAAGATATAAATAAAGTGTGACAAGGGATCAGACAGACAGCAACTATATACATAACTAGGTTGTATAGGTCCATCATATTACCACTTCTTTATAAATTAGGTTTAGGTTTCTGTATTACTAAGAAAAAAAAATCACAATACTTTTAATTATAACAACTGCTATGATTTCTTGTACAATTTACTTGAAAACATACAATCAAAATGCTTACATTAATATTGTTTCATTACTTTACCAGTGCTGGGAGGGTGTCGGGTGGGGAGGCCAAGGGCTACAAATTCACTCCAGTTTGGTTGTTACATTTATTTATTTATTTGATTAGTGTTTAGCACCATACTCCAGATTTTTAATCAATTAATTTATTTATGGGAGGAAGAGACAAGAGTGTCTGAGGTAAACCACAGACATTTGACAAGTAATTGTTGAACTTTCCCACATGTTACCTACAAACTCAAATGTCATACTGGTGGAAGGCGAGAGATCTCCCACAAACTTCACCTACCTAAAGGGCTACACCAATGCTGTTGGTTGCTTACTACCACATAAAAGAGTCTGACAGAAAATTAACCAAACCTTGTGCCCTAGCGATTGAAAAACAAGTATTTTAACCATCTGGCTAGAAATGCCAGTGGGAGCCTTTTTTAAAATAAAAACTGATATAACAATGTCAAATTTAACTCTTTAATTTTCTGAACTCCTGACTTTTACTCTTCATATCAGAGCCAGTCTAGGGTGCTTTTCAATACAGTGATAATACAACACAGTTCAGCACCACATTTCATGTTAGCTGCAGATACTAACTTCTCCGTAACAATTACACCCTTGTAATCTGTGTTTTACACTAACTGCACCTTAAAAGCCAATTTAAACCATCCAGCATGGGTTCTATCTCAGGATGACCCATATTATATATACAACAATGTGAGGCTTACCAGACCTGAAACCTCATGCAGTGGTATAACAGCATGTCGTCCATCAGATCATATCCTGTCATGGTCAACCACTGCCCTGCACTTTATAACTGCACAACTGGCATACATTTCCCAGCAAATAAAGTCTCATAAGGTTTTCATGACTTTTCCTCATAAGGTTCAACTACATGTAGATTAGGAAAATGATAGCAGAAAGAATAAGTTGATAATTATGTCTCAGTCTTTTAATCCAGTATGAGTATGAGAACACCTTTTTGACCTACACTGATGCAAGATTTTTACCTAGACCGAACACCACACTGACAAAATTTAATTGCGAAATATAGTGCAAACACCGGATCTGAATTCTGCATATATGATTACCAGTGCTTACACTGAAATCATTAACACATATAATGTATTAACATGCACATCTGTTCATCAACACACACACATTATTCAACCAAGCAAATGTGTGGTTAAAAACATGTTCAACATTAAGTGCATTTTTTCACACATTAACCACAGAAGAAATGATGCCTTCTGGACATATCCCTTTTTTGTAGTTGAAAGGAAACATATAATTTATGACCTGACACCTGATCATATTATATCACTATTGCTTGTAAGTCCTAAAATTCCACATTTTCTATCAAAGGATATGTGTATTAATTAGGGCATCTATCCTCTAAAAAGTCTGATAAGCCCACGTGTGTCTCATTGATATTGCAGCCTATTCGATCTGGTCATATCAATGCTAGCTAGATATTAAATTTGTTGTTCCCTTCTCTACAAGCTGGTTGTCATTATATCTTCAGGCAAACAGCAGCAATTAATAAAGGAAGCACTGCTGAGCACAACAATGGCCCATCACTGCCAATCCAGAAGCCATAAACACCATTCTAAAGTGTGCTTAACAGTGATACCTATCATAATATACAAACAATGAGAGCAGCTGTTTGATTTCCTGAAAAGGCCTGCATGGGCTTAGGATGTCTGTTTGTTTGGCTATGCTGATGTACAAACAGGGCTGTTGGGGGCAGACAAGGGTATGGAAGTCATTAGTGTTTGGGGTATCCCCCCCCCCCTCTTTTCCTAGCACAAGAGAGGAACCTTGGAACAATGACTCTACCACCACAGCTAACATGTAACAGCTCCCAAGCCACATACATGTAGTGTGGTTTATCAGTCCACAGAGAAAATAAACCCACTTATGATTGGTTGTAAAACAGAAAATTTCAAACATAATGTTTCCCAGGACTCTGCCTAAATACACTTACCCTAAATGGCCTAAAATTTCATCCATGACTAAGTTGCACATTTTTCCAGATGCTGGGAGTTCTATTGATTTTAGAAAGGTGCTTTGAGAGGTGTTTAGAAGGTAGGAGAATATCCTAGTGGAAAAATGTACATTTTAGTACCAGAAGTAATATCTCATGACATTTATTCGCCTTCCAAGATGGTCTTTTGTGGTTGAATTTTTAAGTCATTTAGGGCACTCCAAAAAAAAAAAAGAGAAGAAAAATGCATTTCTTTACTTTTTTTCCTTGTACTTCACATGTCTGAACTCCTGAACTGTAACTTTCTACCTCTGCATGCTGAAGTCTGACTCTAATCTTCTCTGCCGTGTAGAGTCATACCCAGTCTGGTCCTCACTGGTCAAGGGCTGATGGACTCCCACCATAAGCCATGATCCTACTACTGAGTGAGGTGCCAAGTTCACATGTAAAACAGCTGGTTTCATCATATGGCCCAATGAACACCTTGGCTGGAAGAATCATTCCATTTCTCAGTATGCAAAGCACTATAAACATGATACATTCATATCATGCAATATCAGTGCTAATCTAATAAGCAAGTTATGCAAGTGTGCATGTTTGTTAATTATTTCACGCAAGCTTTTACAGTCACAATGTAAGTTCCATCACCTTCACTAATCAGCCAAGAGGTGCTCCCTACAGTTTTTGCTTCTGAGTTCCAGACTTATTTGAAAATGTACGACCAGACTGGCCTATGTAAAGTTAATTTTGGGGCAAACATATGAACATGTAGGTAATTTACATATGATGAGGCCTGATATTTTTTGATATGGCAATATCCTAGGAAAACGTTAGTTTCCGATGGTGCTAAAATCCGTAACACTTCTTACTCTCTGAGAGGTTAAAAAGTGAACATAATATGACTGAATAAATAAGACTAGACCTGCAGATGTACACATAAGTGTGCAAAGTTATTTTGTTGGCTTACAAATACTTTTGCGATAATATGTTAAAAATCTGCAAATCTGCATGCTTCTTGCAAAATCTGCACAAATAGTAAGAGAATCTGCAACTGGTAACATGCATGTCACCAAACAATCTTGTCAGTGTAGGTAAAACACAGAAATGCAATGGAATCCAGTGGTTTTTAACGAAAGTTTTTCACTGTATATCATGGCCAGACCACATGGTCCAAATCGGTAGAGTTACACAAGTTTTCTTTTGCCGACAAGTAAAAAGTTCATGTTTAAGTGAGACAAATGTCAGTGTTAATCAGCATGCTTCCAGACACATGTTACAGGCTGGAAGAAGTTTGCGTTCTGGTTAGATACTCTGACCAAGTTAGTCTGTCCTGGTTTGATACTCTGCTCTCTCAGCTGTGTCACACCACAAGCTCCTGCTTTCTTATCAACACAAGGGTTGCATTTTTATCTGTCCTAAACTAACACATCTAATTTATTATCAAAGGTAACAAGCTGAGGGTTTTCAGGGCAACCTCTATATGTTTCAATTCTTTTTTATCTCCATTAGAAAAAAATCTGCTGAGGTCCCTAAGTAGATGAGAAACACATGTAGAAGACGAAACAAAAAATTGAGGAATTTATCCAAAAATCGTTTATAGGTTAACTTTACTTCAGAACATTAAAGAAATTATAATTTTACCCACTTATCCAGGATGGTTTTCAAACCATAAATCATGTTTTATATGCAGTTTATAAGTCCACATGTAAACAAATATACTCAGCAAATGATAGGGAAGGCAGATAGACTCACAGAAGCACAACTCTTGCATTTATTTATGCAGAATAGATTAAAATTTTCATTCACATTTTGTTTTCTTACTCAAACAGGGCACTATTATGACAAATCCGTGCTTTAATAGCTATTGTGTACAATGATCATTAGGGGATGCATCTGATATGATTTCCAACAATAAACAACATGTCAAATAGCAAAATGCCACCAGAGCTGTCAAGTCAGCTGGGAATGGCTTATTTATTAGAGCCCAGATATTACAAAATAGTCCAACCTTTACAATGTAGAAGAGAAGTTATTCAGATGTTAAATTACCAGTTAACTGGGATTGGAGATTATCAAAATGGTCCATACAACCTACCCTGGAATATCAACATTTCCTGCCAATTAAAAAAATTAATTTGTTTATATCTTGAACAAAAAATAATTCACATTTATAGCTTTAATGGTGCCCCTTATTTCACTTATTCTAGTCCTTGAGTCATCTTCACCATCACAAGATATTATATGTACCATATTAGGCCTGGGGAAAAATGCCTACAGATATTGGCTAACACTTGAGCTTCATGTCTCCATATACATTTCTACACAAAGCTGCTCATTCTCCAACTACTAGCTGGGGGGCCATAATTTGGGACATGGGAACAGCCATAATAAACCATGGGTCATCAACATGAAGGAAATCTACAAAGGGCTGAGTGTTCAGTCTTGGAGAAGTTCTCAACAGTAGAGTTATATATCTTATGTGTGGCAGTCTCACACATGGTGTGTCTGCATGATCACCACGCTTCAACCCCACACCTCTCTTTGGGATCATAGACCCTCTGCCACAGGAAATACACCCTCATTCCCATGTTGCTTCATGGGGTAACAGTTTTTACTTTTCCCCATGCTACATGTATATCAAGCTGTCAACTACAGTAATAACATTAAAATGAAAATGAGAGGAAAAAAAAAATGCCATTCCAAACACTTCGTAAGAATGTTTCCATCCACAAGAAATGTGGGAATGCGGGACATTTCATGGGACAAAAAATATACTCCTATTAGCCTACACAAATACTGAAATGATTATCATCACAGAGAGTTGAAGACAATATCTCGATTGATAGAAGTCAAATTATACCAGTGCTAGGTGATCAAACACAGATGTGACAATACCATAACCCTATAAGTACCTTGACCAAAACCTTTGCACTTATGGTTTATTACACTGTTGCTGCACAACAGCCCTTCCTTATGAAAGAGAGCAAGAGTGCAGGATAAAGCTGTACAGGAAAACCCGTTCTGTTAGCAGCCTACAATACTGCTGGCTGGCTGCGAGATTTCACTCCATATCTCAGTCAATGGTGTTCAGCATCAACTCCTCAGGGAGTGGCAATACAGTTAACACACAGTCCTGAGTTAAGGGACGAGCCTATCAGTCTACAGATATGTGCAATAATCCAGATTTTCCCCTGGGGTCTGCTTTCATACAGATAACTGTATTAATCACTGACAACAGTGACCTACCAGCTTCATCTACTCTACCAGTAATCTGATTACACAGACCAGGGAAGGATAATCTATACGATATACTCAGAACAGATCTGGAATAGATACGTTTCATTAGTTACCACACAGTTAATTACTTCTTGAGCTAAAGAAATACCCCTCCATTTTAATCATGCATACATACTGTTGCATATGGATACATGATTTATTAATTTGACACTAAACAGTTACAGGTTTCAAATATGTAATTACTCCAGACAATATAATTCAATTGTACAAACTACTTTCATATAATCCATATATGTCAGTTTCCCTCAATAAAGATTAGACCTTACATATCTCTAAAAACAGATTGACAGATCAACTCATAACCGACAGTTTTAAACATACATATTTCATTGAAGATTAATCAATAAAATATCAACAGAAAAACATTTAATAATATATCTTTTTACAGCCTCAAGAATCTGCAAGATTTATTTCTTTGCTTGATGTTTAATGCTGTTCTCAACCATTTTTCACTTACATTATGGTCAGGTTTATAGGTGAGAGAGACTGGAGTAAACCACCACTGTTCGACAAGTACCTGCCAAACCTCCTGACTTAAAGCTGCAGCGCAACCAGCTGGAACTGGATTTGAACATGTAATCCATAGCCATATCAATACTTAGATAAAATCATATTTTAAGTTTTTCCATTCTTTTTAGATCTGTTTTGTCAGAACAAAAAAAAAATGAAAAATGAATACTCAGACTTGTATATGCCTTAGTTTACAAAATAGCTGATACATGAACTATCGTGTCTCAAAGTCCATTGAAATGGTGAACATGTGCTTGCCACAGTTTGACACAATATATGGCATTTTCTGAACCATATTAGCAGCGAGTGGCATTATCTCTCTAGCCATCTGTGACTGGCCTGATACAAATGAATATTTCCTGACATGTACAGGGCACTCTGATAAATGAGGAAGTAAACTGCTACAGGACCGTCATCACATTGATTTATTCTCTCTGTTTCAATCCTCCCCAAAGGCTTCCAGTAAATCAAACATGGCCGACACCATCTAGCAGCCAGCGGGTCATCTGGTCAGACCTTAATGGAAGTAAGCACGACCAATAACCAGTTAGGCCAAGCCCTAGACTCAATTGAGTCGTATTATATTGGATAAAGTAATGTGTACCACCAGTCCATAAATTAAAGAATCAAGCTCAATGAAAACCCTTTTAGTCTTGTGTATGTGGCAGCCTCCTTATAAATAATTATAAAACACACCTGCAGAACACCATGTAACTGGTCTCCACTGATCCACTTTTCACAACTGTCAATGATGATTTCAGAGATGTCAGAAGGTACATCTTGTTACAGTTTTCACCTGACAGAATCTCTCCTAGAGTATGGTCTTATGCTACAAGGTATTGTACAAGTGCATGGAACATTCTCTAATCAAATGATACATTATTCTCAAAGGTACACTTGGAAAAGTGTTCAGGTCAGAATTACACATGGTACATGTGTCACTATTCCAATGTTTTCCCTCAAGGAACAAGCATATTACTAAGCAAATTTTTTCTGCATTTTAACAAAGTGAATTTCATGTATGATTACAACCATGCATAGTACTGTATTCAAACATAATTTTAGTTTAATTCAATTTTAAATCATTTGTCCGATATAAAGGAAAGGAGCCTTGGCTGTGTAGTCCATCTGTGATATCATCATTAACATAAGCCAGAAAGCCATGTCTTTGTCTACTAATGAGGTAAAGGGTTCATTGTTATTCCTCAAAGAGCAAAACGTTGAAAACATTTGTCAAAGCCTATTAAGAACACAGTAATTAGTTTTCACAAGACCTGGAACACACCTGCACCTTGGTTTATTAGGTGTTGTTTTACGACTACAATCCTTCTTCTGACTGGAAAAGGCTAGATTCTGGTTAAAAAAAAAAGTGCTGTCATAGTCTATATTTATGAGTTTAGGGTGGAAGTTTGTTGTTGTACAAAGCTGTGTGTTGACGGGTTAGGCATAAAGCTAGGCCAATCCATAGATCAATACTGGTCTCTCTCTCTCTCAGAGATAACAAAGTTAAGGACAGGACTTGGGCGGGCTCACAGGGGAACGGCATTGCCCCCCAGCAGGGGAAGAAACTCTAATCTCATTACCTTAAAACAATAACCAATCTTTGGCGACAGCCAAAGTCTCCCCACCTCAATTTGTCCTTTTAGAGAAGAATCCCTAGTTCCGCTACGAAGCCAATTCAATCTCTCATCCAACCAAGACCACCACTCACCACTTTCATGAGGTTTCCGCACAATTGAAAAATCAATACAAAAAATTCAACTCTTGCTTATCTCCACTGCAGAAAATGTTTTCCACTACCTAGGGAAATCTGTAAATTCGCTCTGGACAGACAGTTTAAGTTTATGGCTTTTTAGGACTCTCCCTCTGGTATGTCAGGCAATGGCTAGGCCAAAAGTGGATAAAACAGTTTTCATATAAAGCTTTAAGGTAGAAATGGAGGGGACAATTCAATTAACCACCCTGTTATGAACAGAACATATCACACTTGACATGTATTTTAAAAATTGTTTTGTTTACACAGCACTTTATCCGGATAAAACTGATGACTATACAAAAAAACAGACATATAAGGTAATTTCGTCTATGTTTTTCACATGTACTGTACATGTTCAACCTTTTCAACCACCAAAGCACTTTTTTCAGTGGAATTTATGCCTACAACTATTTTGGAAATGATGCTAAAAATGATATGCTTGTGTCATTAAAGATGCAAGTTTCATAAAAGTCTACACCCCATAGTTCTCTCAAAATGTTTAAAAAATATTGGTTGCAGAAACAGTTAAAGAATTAGGGTATTCAGAAAAATATGGTATGTAACGTCTACCCAAAAGGAACTTTGAAAACGAAGACAATGCACTGTGGCATATAAAGCCACAAACCGGAGTAAAGTATGCAGTCTCAACAGTTTTCTCAAATTAACATTTTTATCAAACCATACTCATGTCAGTAAGAGATTTTGTTTTACATGCTAATTTATTCTGTGATTAATCTTGTCATACAATATCTACAGCTATTAATATTTCTGACCTGTGTTCCACAGCTGATCATCGCATGATTCTCACGACAAACTTTTATTTTAATTGTTACTATCGAGTGGAGCAAAACTATGCTAAAAAATCATTTCTGATAAATGCATGATTTCAGGGTACCAATGGCTAATTAAGGTATTCATGACATCAAATTTTAGTTATTTATTTATCTGATTGGTGTCTTATACCATATTCAAGAATACTTTATTTCACCTAAACTTAAGTTCTTTCAAGTGACACATTTCCCTTGTCATAATTCTGACTGATTCATCCACCTTACAGGGCCATTTCAGAGTTTTCAATCAAGTCTGATTAGTTTCTTATCAGAAAAACTTCAGTATTGACATTAAAAATTGCATTTTAAGGCCTTATATTCAAGTGTATTTTTACATACCAAAAATCAGTATATCACTTATATGATGGTGGCCAGCATTATGGTGGGAGGAAACAGGGCAGAGAGCCCCGAGGACACCCTCAATCATCAGCAGGTTGCTAGGAGACATTCCCACGTATGACCAGAGAAGGCAGCAGCATGAGCCCGACTTGAACTCACAGCGATTACATTGGTGAGAGCCCCCTGAGTCAATGTGCTGCACTAGAATGCTGCCCATGCAGCCACTGAGGCCCCTCATGATATCAGATAATTCAGTGACAAACACAGAAAATTCAATGACAAACACAGAAATCAAATTGTTCTGTGGTAACTGATATTAGCTACAATTTATTCTATGTGAAATCCATTAAAGCTGTGTTTTTGTTAAACATCAGGATAAAAGCTAGCCGTCTGGGTACAGAGAATTTCTGCTTACCACAAACTCAGACAGAAACAGGACTAAGCTGAGAGACATTGTAATCACAGTACATGGGGTCCGTGGCCACCTGAGGCCATCTACAGGCTCTGCCTGGATAACATGACTACCATGTCAAAACCAGGCACTACTGGTTTAATACCAAGCACCCAGTCGCAGATATGGCATACATCCTCTACTTGACCTGCATATCATCTCAGTCTAAACATGGCTTCCTGTTTTGCAGGCATTGCTCATCATTTTTGATGTGTTCTGCAAAAAGGCCAGCAACAATACATCATGTTCAAAAGGAAACACTGTGTTTTCTTAATGATCAAGTAAAGAAATAAATCAACATTTAATACATACATGTAGTTGTACAGCTAACAGATGAGTAACGTGACAATATAAAACGAAGCCTTTTAATCAAATGCATAAGATATAACATATTGAAGAACGCAACACCTGTGGGTTTGTCAAAATGCATGTTGCAGGAGAATTAACGTTTGACTAAAACCTAGTCTTAAAGTTTGTCTTAAAAGTATACCACTCCTCCCTCAGAAAATACAAATTCTGTAGAGGTCAAATCTTATGTTTACCATATCTCTCCAAGTGACCACATATTATGATTACCTTCATTAACAGATATCAGGTGGGCCTACATGCCAGAGTAAAGGTTCTGGTGCCAATAAGCATTGTTCTCTGGGCGTGCAGTACCTACACTTAATGAGGTTAGGGACTAAGGGGTTGGTTAGGAGTGTCTCCATAAATATGAGCCACTGCCGCAGTCTGCAGCTGTAAAACAGACCATGTTACATAAATACTAAGCTCTTACATCATGTTCTCAATGCCACTCATACAAAAGGATGAACAATTGACATTATTGCATCTGGTCAGCACATGCCTGTCTGCTATACATTAAACCAATGACACAAAGAATCCTTACTGTAGCATGCAGCCTTAAGAAATGTCAGAAGAAGAAATAGTAAAGCAATGCTCTCCATATGTCAAGTTTTATCGGATGCCCTTTTTCTCCCAGTTATAATAGCCCCTGGGGTAAAACAGGAGAGAGAATATCAGGTAACTAGGGGGAGCTACTGAAAGATGCTAGTAACTGAGCATGTCTGTCCTGCTTTTTGCAGCACATGTTACACCGGGATAGGACAGTGTAATAACCCATAGCAGCTCACTATGCAAACAAAAGTGAAAGGAGGAAAGTGTTACTCAATTACAAGAATGTCTTAAACCATTCGCATCATAGTCTCAAACAAGATTTCTGCACCTGCTTTGTATTAAAAGTTTCTCTCAACATTAATTTTGCCTATTCTCTTTACAGGTAGTTTTCTGAAAATTCCTATGCTGTAAAATTTACAGTGCTGCCTAACTAAAACAATATGCCAGAGATTCCTATCAAGAAACCCCACCTGTCATAGAGCTACAAGAAGACCAGCCCCAATAAAATAAAGAATCTCAGAGCAAATGGCCTACTGGCCTTTAATATAATATAGAAAATATTTATCCAAACCAAAAACTTTACAAATTAGATGAGGTATTGTCATATCAGATGTGATTTTTCTTTGTTTTGCCTGCAATAAAACAGAACATCTTAGTGTTTAATTTTATGACAACAGTTTTAAAATGGTAGAAATTTAATACATATAAGGACACTCTAGCCCAAAGAGTAACATACGTTCTTCATGTACTTATATCCCACAACAAAACAATGAACACACAAAAATGTGTCAAAGTGTACCAACTCCCCCCAATCAAAAAATTAAAAATAAAAATAAAATAGAGAGTATAAACCAATAGGACTTACATGGCCAAGACTCCTTCTGACCTCTCTTTTTCCCGAAGCACACGAATGATGCGCTTGTCATTCCAATTCAGAGTATTAAAGGTTCTCACAATCTGCAAGATAAGATCCAAATTTTCTCTCTGCACATGTGATTTGCAATTGCACCTTGCACTTTTTTACATGTATTTATTTGATTGGTGTTCAATGGTACTCAAGAATTCTTTACTTTTATGATTGATGAGGGTTTGGTTTATGGCTGGAGGAAATTTTAGCTGGGTACTACCATTCTTTGTCAGCTACATGTACTTGACAAACCTCTTCACACAAAAGAACTTTCGAGGCCACGAGAAGTGGATTTCCACATGTGATCAAGGCGAGGCAGTCCTAGTTAGCCGGCGCTTTAACCGTTAATTGGGAAAGTGAGGGTCCTCCATTTTTCAAGCACATCTATTTTGTGTAAGATGTACATTTGTACAGTAATTTTATTCTAATGGCATTCTGCATACTAAAACTCACAAGGGTTGCAATATTATAACACCATTATTACAAGATTGTAAATAAACATGGTTTTGATACAATATATATGTATGCACGCTTGGAGTTTAAAGTCGTACTTAACAATTTCTCAGTCATATGACAATAAGGAGTCATTAGGTGTGTGTACATATTTTGTGTCTTCTTGTGCCAGGGTGAGTCCATACCACCAAAGTGCTGTCGCCACTGAAGTATCATGCTGAAGACACCAGACATGACTCTCCATCCAGTCAAATTACACTGACACTGGGCTGACCAATTATGTTTCCACACTCTAACTTCTCAGTGCTGAGCGCCAAGCGAGGCAGCATAAAGTACTGTTTTTAAAGTCTTTGGCATGACCTCACCCGGGTTCAGTCTTGAGATTTCCCGACTCCGAGGCAGAGGCTCTAACCATTAGGCCACCAAAGCAGTCTCAAGACAATAAACTGTCATCTTAAAAAGTCAGAAAAAGTACAAAATGAAAACCGATCTTGTGTTAAGGCTCACCATGATACGGACATATTCACTGGAATCCAACTCAATCATCTCTAACAGTTGTCGGATGATTTTCTCGCTCTTCATACCCAATGTGCCCTTATGTTTTTCAAATAAAACAATTCAAACATTTTATTGATATGCCTAATGGAATATTCATAATTACACGCCTGCTATAATTAAAAATAAATCAATCAAAATAACCAATCATCGAATAGCTGGTGGTTTACTTAAAGTTGCCTGAAACAGTGTTAATTGTTGAAACTTAATACATGGACAGTATTAGTATTTATGTTTTCAAGATGTATAACAACCCGCACATGTTTACTGTACTATATTTAACTAAACTCTCCTGTTGAAGAATGTATGCATCACCTACCAGTGATATCACAGCCTGAGCTCTGATGTTTTCATCAGTATCTTCTAGTCTCCTATAAATATTTATAAACAGCATTAAAAAAATGTGTAAACAACAGAATTATTGGTTTACAATAATGTCTCATCTCCAGAGACATCATGGGTGCTTTAAAATTAGTATACACAATCAACACAGACTAGTGCCACACCTGACAATAAGAATCCTATAAATACTGAAAACCTATAAAATAACATCTCCGACAGTTTAGCAATGAAAACCTTACCCAAGGGTGAACAAATAGGAATACTTACTGTTCAACTCTTTCACTTGCTTTAGGGAACATGTTCAATGCAGTGATTGTCTTAGCCACTGATAAACGCACCTCCTGCAGAAAATGACACACAGTAACCATCATCTAATAGCATACAAGCTTTCTACTTCTTCAAGTGTTTTGCTTCTTTGATACAGTGCTTAATGTGAGCTAAACTGGTCATGTTTTCATTTTTCAATACAATAAATCGTGCCCTTTATAGTCTAAAGCTGATTGAAAAGGTTAGTTTTTTTATTGCACTTTGTTTTTAAGCATCTACAGAAATACACTAAAAAACATTCAATCCATGACAAAAAAGATTTGTGTTGTGAGTTTCAAACAATAATGTGATGTTGTTGTCAGTACTTTTTCAGTTGATGTATGAAGCCTCCTATTTAACTTCACCCCAACTCTGTACTTTCTTCAACAATGTTAACATATGAATACACTGAACAAATAAACTTGATTAAGTATGTGTAGATACATGTTGGCTTGATTGAGAAATTAAAGACTCTGTTGTACAATGTTCAACATTCAAGATTAAATTGGTGTGTGTTTCTGCAGATTTACTAAACGAGATTTATGTATGTATGTCATAGGAGTATAAAATACTACTCTAATTCTTCAACCTTTTTGCATGTTTGCAGGATGTTTATTTCAGCACATTCTGAAGGCATTATTCTGTGTGGACTGCTAAAACTATAATTTTTTTGAAGCCCAGAAAATGGCCAATCCCACTAATGTAGTTTTGTCTCCAAAATCAAATTGAAAATGTGCATAAATTGCACTGAAGTTGCTCTTTTATGTGCAAAAAGGTTGAGGAATTAGGGTCGTATACAACAAATAAAACGAAAAAAGTGAGTTTGGCACAAACAGGAATTCATGAACGATAATATGCTGCAAATATCAGGTAAAAAGTAGCTCTATTGGAATTTTCCTTACTTTCAGTTGGCTGCTTTAGCAACTAGAAGTGTACACACAACATTCCTACGACATATCTTACTCACTGTGATTGGTTCATCCCACAACTTCCTCTCCAGCAGATCATACACTTTCTCTACTTTCTCATCCTTACATACAGAATGGATCCCTGTACGCATAAATTACATTAGTGAACAGACATGGAAAAATGAAAAAAAAAAAAAACAAACATTGGAGATACAAAATGCAGCAACCGTGATTTGAATTGACATCTAAATCTGATAGCAATGAATAAATCTGCTGAAGGCAAAGAAAACACTACAATCAAACATATATCTGACAAAATGTCTTTCACATGATATATGGATCAAGTTTAATAAAACCTAAATGGACTTTATCATCTGCTTCCTGCACTCACCCTGTCACCACTTGCAAAATGCAGACAGAAATTGTGACCACCCTGAGTGAATATGTACCACTATGTGTCTCAAAGAAACTGTACATACATACTTATTAAAGAGAAGGAGGAGTTTTACTGCCAGGTGCCTATACTTTCACACTGGGGACATTCTCAGTAACTCCAGCACTTCCTCCACCACTGCCTAGATGTGTGTAATATATTATGTGTCTCTATTAACAAAGTGTACACATTACCTAAGAGAATGAGAAGTTTTGCAGCCAAGTCCCTGTATTTCCACACTGGGGACACCCTCAGTAACTCAAGGACTTTCTCCACCACTGCCTACATTGTGTATAATTATGTCTCTCTATTAACAAAGTGTACCTAAGAGAATGAGAAGCTTTGCTGCCAAGTCCCTGTACTTCCACACTGGGGACACCCTCAGTAACTCCAGCTCTTCCTCCACCACTGCCTAGATGTGTGTAATATATTATGTGTCTCTATTAACAGAGTGTACACATTACCTAAGAGAATGAGAAGTTTTGCTGCCAAGTCCCTGTATTTCCACACGGGGGACACCCTCAGTAACTCCAGCACTTCCTGCATGATTGCCTGGATGTGTGTAATACATTATGTGTCTCTATTAACAAAGTGTACACATCACCTAAGAGAATGAGAAGTTTTGCTGCCAAGTCCCTGTATTTCCACACTGGGGACACCCTCAGTAACTCAAGGACTTTCTCCACCACTGCCTACATTGTGTATAATTATGTCTCTCTATTAACAAAGTGTACACATTACCTAAGAGAATGAGAAGTTTTGCTGCCAGGTGCCTATACTTCCACACTGGGGACACCCTCAGTAACTCCAGCACTTCCTCCACCACTGCCTAGATGTGTGTAATATATTATGTGTCTCTATTAACAGAGTGTACACATTACCTAAGAGAATGAGAAGTTTTGCTGCCAAGTCCCTGTATTTCCACACTGGGGACACCCTCAGTAACTCCAGCTCTTCCTGCATGATTGCCTAGATGTGTGTAATATATTAATTGTCTATTAACAGAGTGTACACATTACCTAAGAGAATGAGAAGTTTTGCTGCCAAGTCCCTGTATTTAAACACTGGGGACACCCTCAGTAACTCCAGCACTTCCTCCACCACTGCCTAGATGTGTGTAATATATTATGTGTCTCTATTAACAGAGTGTACACATTACCTAAGAGAATGAGAAGTTTTGCTGCCAAGTCCCTGTATTTAAACACTGGGGACACCCTCAGTAACTCCAGCACTTCCTCCACCACTGCCTAGATGTGTGTAATATATTATGTGACTCTATTAACAGAGTGTACACATTACCTAAGAGAATGAGAAGTTTTGCTGCCAAGTCCCTGTATTTCCACACGGGGGACACCCTCAGTAACTCCAGCACTTCCTCTACCACCTCCCAGTCCGTACAATTCATCTGCTTGATCAAAATCTCTATAGCCTGTCAACAAGGGGAAATACAAGTACTGAGAATGTGGAGCCTGTCAACAAGGGGAAATACAAGTACTGAGAATGTGGAGCCTGTCAACAAGGGGAAATACAAGTACTGAGAATGTGGAGCCTGTCAACAAGGGGAAATACAAGTACTGAGAATGTGGAGCCTGTCAACAAGGGGAAATGAATTGAAAATGTGAAGAAATTATAGTGATTTTCACTGACCAACCACTCTGCTTTAAGAGACAAACAAACTTTCCCCACCCTTCCCTTTGTGTTACAGGGTTCGTACAGGTATATGAAAATGTAATTCAAGGAGTTTTCCAGGAATTTTTTGTAATTTTCAAGGCTAGTTTAAACATACGATGGACCAAATTATAGACTATATTTTAAGTCTGAATTATAGACGATTTAATTTGCCTGCATGTATATTGAATAGTACACTTGCTTTTGCAAGAAATATCTGCCCTTCACCTCTGTAATGCGACACATTCTTTAACCCGGCCTTGGCTCAGTACAAAAAAATGAACGCCATATATCATTATGCAGGGCTTCCTCTGGGTCAGTATTTTTTTTTTTAGCCAGTCACTTTAGCCACTCATCAGATTTTGTAGTAAATACTATTTTTCTTTAGCCATGCTTCCTTAGCTGCCATGACTCTTGTAGGTCTCCTGTAATTCGTTATCTGCCTTGGTGTAGCTGCTAGAATCAGACTGGTCTCTTCCAGCTATATCTGGAGCTTATCAAACATTACATTTAGAGCAACTGCCCTCAAATAATGGACCAATGCTTGGCAGCATGTTTTTGTTTTTTGAAAAACAATCAATCCTTTTTTCAACCTATCTGTAACATCCCAGTAAAATGTAATATCCTCTAGCAGAAAAATTAATTAATTAATTTTAGTTACGAAATTAATTTAGTTACGAAATTAATTTATAAATTAAGTTTATTTAAATGCAACATTATGATCAGTACATTGGAGTAACACAGTCTGACAGGAGAAAACCAGAGGGCATACACATTTATATAACGGCACATATTCTGAAACATTTAATTTACTTCAAATCCCCCCCAAAAATTTATTAAGTCGAAAAGTTAAAATTTTTCATGGGAGGTAACCTCATTTACAGATGTAACTCTACCCTGATTTATTTCCCCTGGTAATTTTTCTTTGTTTTTTCACAATTGGCGATGAAAGGCATCCCCCAAAATGCCATGATCCTTATTCGTTATTTAACAAAAAAGATTTCAAGCATTATTTAATGTAAGTCAACTTGCAACAATGCTGAATCCCCTTTGTAGATTTCTGTCAAGTAATTGCCATACAACTGTGTTGTTGTTTCCCCGAGATGAAGCCATTTGAAATGAAAGTGGATTACTTTCAAAAGAAAAATTGCGAAAATCTGCTAAAAACCCCAGAAAATTCTCATGGTGATTTTGTATAACTTTAGTATTTTTTCTTCAGTAAATAAAATTGTTGCCAAAAACATTCGCATTTTTTCAAATTTTGTCACCATTTCAAAAAATTGTTCTTAATTTGCGACAATGGCGAGTGCCAGCGGAAGCCCTGATTATGGGAGAATTATCAGCAAGCTCCCGATATACAACAGACAATATTTAAGTTCGGGACAAACTAAGATTTTCAAGGAGTTTCCAGGAGTATTTGTCTTTTTTAAGGACTCTCAAGTATTTGAAAATGAAATTTTATTTTTCAAGCATTTTCAAGGAGTTTCAATGACTGTGCGCACCCTGTGTTAGACTTGAACAAAAGGGAGACAATTTATATACGACTTTCCGATGCATTTCACCTGACAACAAATGGTGATGAATAAGGTCTGCTGCTGTACCTAAGCCATGTGAGATATATTTCATACCTTTAGCTTTATAACATTAGTACCCTAGCTTTGTGACGTGTATTTGTACATTAGCGTTGTGATCTGTATTTATACCATAGCTTTGTGAGGTGTATTTGTACCTTAGCTTTGCGATGTGTATTTGTACCTGAGCTTTGTGGTCTGTTTTTGTACCTAAGCTTTGTATGTGTATTTGTACCATAGCACTGTGATGTGTATTTGTACCTTAGCTTTGTGAGGTGTATTTGTACCTTAGCTTTGTGAGGTGTATTTGTACCTTAGCTTTGTGATGTGTATTTATACCTTAGCTTTGTGATGTGTTTGTACACCTTAACTTTATCATGTGTATTTGTACCTTAGGGTTGTGATGTGTGTTTGTACCTTAGCTTTGAGGTGTACCTTAGCTTTGTGAGGTGTATATGTACTTTAACCTTGTGATGTGTTTGTGTACCTTAGCTTTATGATGTGTGTCATAGTCTTGATGTAGTGCAGACTTCAGTCGAGCCTTGGCATATTTATCAGCCACACACATTTTCCCCAACAGAATGGCAGCATCAAAGGCTATCTCATCTGGGTCTGGATTTCTGCAGAAATGACTCAATACCTTGACCAATTCAGGGAATGACACTGTACTCTGAAATTAAACACAGCTACATGAGAGCAATCATGAAATAATTACTTTAAGAACAGAAACATAATGTGATGTAAATCTAAAATGTTACTTTTTTTTGAAGATAAAAAAGACACGTTGCGTAAAAAGTGAAGTAGACAACAGGCTAAACCAAGCAAAAAGAACAAAGGATTTGACTCACCATACACAATGTGGCAAGAGCAAAGTCAGAGACTCACCTTACACAATGGGATAAGAGTGACTGATGTGACTTATCCTGTACAATGTGGCAAGAGTGAAGGATGTGACTCACATTGCACAATGTGGTACGAGTGAAGGACGTGACTCATCTGGCACACTGTGCTCAGAGAGAAGGATGTGACTTCTCCTAAACAGTGTGGTAAGAGGGAAGGATGAGACTCACCCTACACAATGTGGCAAGAATGAAGGATGTGACTCGCCCTGTACAATGTGACAAGAGTGAAGGATGTGTCTCACCGTGTACAATGTTACAAGAGTGAAGGATGTGTCTCACACTGTACAATGTTACAAGAGTGAAGGATGTGTCTCACACTGTACAGTGTAACAAGGGTGAATGATATGACTTATCCTGCACAATGTGGTAAGAGAGAAGGATTTGACTCACCCTGTACAATGTTACAAGAGTGAAGGATGTGACTCACCCTGTACAATGTAACAAGAGTAAAGGACGTGACTCGCCCTGTACAATGTGACAAGAGTGAAGGATGTGTCTCACCATGTACAATGTAACAAGAGTGAAGGATGTGACTTATCCTGCACAATGAGGTAAGAGTGAAGGATGTGACTCACCCTGCACAATGAGGTAAGAGTGAAGGATGTGACTTATCCTGCACAATGAGGTAAGAGTGAAGGATGTGACTTATCCTGCACAATGAGGTAAGAGTAAAGGATGTGACTTATCCTGCACAATGAAGTAAGAGTGAAGGATGTGACTTATCCTGCACAATGAGGTAAGAGTAAAAAATGTGACTTATCCTGCACAATGAGGTAAGAGTGAAGGATGTGACTTATCCTGCACAGTTAGGTGTGACTCACCCTATACAATATAATACTGGCGACGGATGTGACTCACACCTCACAATGTTGTAAAATTGAAGACTGAGATTCATCCTGCACAATGATATTAGTGAAGGATGTGACTCACCCTACATAACGCAGTAAGAGTGAAGGATGTGACTCACCCTACACAATGCAGTAAGAGTGAAGGATGTGACTCACCCTACAGAACGCAGCAAGAGTGAAGGATGTGACTCACCCTACACAATGCAGTAAGAATGAAGGATGTGACTCACCCTACAAAATGCAGTAAGAGTAAAAGATGTGACTAATCTTACACAATGTCATCAAGCCGATGGATATGACTCACTTTACATAATGCTGTCAAACTGATGGATGCGACTCACCTTATCCACATATTGCAAGTTTTTGCCCTCAGCCATGGTGTTGATGAGATCAGAGCGAATATCTGAGTTCCCAATCACCAGAAACTGTAGAATAACCTCCATGACATCATCATCCCAACAACCTGTAAGCAATGTACATATCTAAAATTGCCTGTAAATCATCCAAAGATTTGGCTTGATTCTGACTCATTCATATACCTTATATATGCCTTAAGGTGTTTTGCTGTTTGATTAATTTCTCATCTTTATTTTCTTCTGAAAGTGCATTTTAACATACCAATATTCTAGTATAGGGGAAATACAGTATAAACCAGTGTTCAAGGTTTTCACATGAAAAGTTTAAAACTCTACTTGACGAACATGATACTTGGGAACATACATGTAGTGCGCATAATATGAATTGAACTTACAGAGTATATTTATTGATTCTTTCTTTCAAGTACCTATATCCAAAGATTAAAATATCTATATTTCACTTTTTTATTACTTTTGAAGGTAAAACAATCTACAGACGCCAGTGATGGCAATTGGAAACATTTATCAAGTTGATGACAGTGTGGTGAAAAAATATTAACAAAAAAGTCAACTATACCAATAAGAACTAGAGACTTTGCAGCCTCGTATTGTACACGTTTCTCTTCATCTTTATGGATTCTCTCTTTGAGCGCAAAAAACACCATGGCATCAGAACATTTGAGTAGTCCAAGATGCTGTGAAAAGTAAATAAAACACAAACTCTGATATAACATAATGTGATGCCATCAAGGCCCTGATCGACAAAACAATTTCAAACTGATTGTGACTAACATATGCCATAGTTTTTGCCACAGATTACAACCACCATAGATTACAATTTTTTGTTGACATTTTCTAAGCATAGGATTAATTATGCTCAATAATGAACAAACAGCAACGTACCCTTAGTCTTCTAAAATTTGGGACAGATATTATTAGTGTTGAAAGTACAATATTACATTTCTTTACCAGCGTTTTGGAAAAGTAAAGATATGAGTATGTTGTTCATTAGATGGCCTAACTATGTAAGGAAAAATAAACTCAATTTACATATATATAGGCTTAAATGAGCAGACCTGGCGTCACAAAAATTACAAGAAATTGGGTACACCAATATTGCTTAAGATTTGAAGGACATGAAAAGCCTAACGCAAATTGTATGTTCCACAGAGCAGACAGAATTAAAGCTTATCTTCGAAAACATGTAACAACAGGAAGACTGGTAGAAAGGCTACTGAAGAGCTTGCCTGTAGGAGACACATGAAATACCACCTTTAACATTTAGTTCGACCAAGCCATGAGTTTTGTGATGTACATTAATTAACATCACCTTCATGTTATTGTGCTTACATGTATGCAAAACTAGAACTCAAAACATTGAATACACAGGACACTAAGAGATGAAGTTCGTAATTTTTGGTAATCAATATATCAACGACCAAGAAAGAATCATCACCCTCATATAACCGAGCTTTGCTTGCATGCAAAACCTGCGCTCAATACACGCAGTACTGTCTGAGATACCACCATTAACATTTACAATGGTTTCACTGTTCTGACACTGACGCCAAGAAAGTGCACTACACCTAAAAACAGCTTAAAACTTCTTTCCTCTTTTATAAGAACACATAATTACCTTTGCTGCATCTATTCTCTCCTCTACTCTCTCTGATACCAGGTTTATATGCACAAGAGTCTGAAAAGAAATAAAAATGTAAAAATTAGAATTTTGACTGCTAAATATAAATGACTTATAAACACAATAAATGTTACTAGATGCAAGTACTACAGTTTGAAATAATTATTCCTTAGAAAAGGTCAAACAACTTTTGAGTTACCTTGACTCTTTCCCACTTCATGCCAGAGTGGTCCATCCCACTGCCTTTGGGCTTCAAAAGGGTCCATTTGTTAGCTGAAAAAAGGAGGTAGATTTGTCAAATTTTAACAGTAAATAAAGACAAAATAAATAATAATAAAATGAAAACATACATTGAGACTTATTATTTAGCCATATTATAATGATTAAAGCCAATAACCCATCCCATGGAAGGCCACCTGAAATCATAGTGAGATACACGTGAGCTAAGCTGGAAACTTTACCTGGGCCAAATCTATAAAGAGATGAAAGAGAGACAACTTTTCAGAACACATTACAAAAAAAAAAAAACATAAAAAAAATCACAGGGAACAAAAAGCTCTTACGTCCTTTCAGTTTTGCTACTGCCTTTGCCACAGCAAAATGAGACTTGATCTTCCGTCTGTCAACAAATAAAATGGCACATTAATCAATGAAGTTCTTAACAAATAAGTTAAACAACATCAAGCAATAAAAAAGTGTAAATTTGCAATTTGTAAATGATCCCAATGCGCGTCAGTTCCTCTTAAAATTAAATAATGTTCTCTTTAACACACAAGTTTACTTTCATGTACAGAAGAAAACTGAATGTTTTACGTCTTTGCGTGCACATGTAATCAGGGATTGAGATAGACGTCTATTTTAATCCCAGATGTAACACAGGAAAAGCGTTTAAAAAGCATTTAGATAGAGAAACAAACAGTCATACTGAAAACGCCCAAAAAAAGAAATGTGAACAAATGGTTGCATGCAATGACATGCAAACAAAGGGAAAAAAGTATAACATATTTAGTCACCTTTTCTTTTTGTAGTGTGTACCTGTTTAAGAAAACACAATGGCCTGTCCCTTTAATTATAAGTGATACAAGTTACTAGTAACTTAGATGTACACTTACTGCAGTGAGGCAATGTATGTATATCTTTATCAGCAATTTTACCTTGCAGAAAGAAGACTGAGGGCATCCAGATCACCTACGACAGATGCACTGCCACCATTATGGTTGGAGGAAACTGAGCAGAGCCCAGAAAAACTCAAAACCATCTGCAGGCTGCTGGAAGACCTTCCCACATACGGCCGGAGAGGAAGCCAGCATGAGCTGAACTTTAACTCACAGTGACCACATTCGTGAGAGGCTTCTGGGTTGTTACACTGCACTAGCGCGCTAACCAAATGAGCCATGGACCCCCCCCCCCCCACGCTGTTTTATAATAGCCTGACCAACTCCTGTTAACACATGACCAGGTAATGTGATTTTTAACAGTTATAAGAGACAACAAAAATCATGCTAGTGACAGAACATACTTGGTGTGACTATTGAGTAAACACATGAAGTATAATCATGCACATGTAGTGTGTGAATGCATCCATACACCACACTACAATACATCAGCCTTCAACACTGCATAAAAATCTACTGCATTGTAGCACTCCACTACCAGGAAGAAATGCAGGTGGAACATGCAGAGAAAATGTCAACTACCATGAAGCAAATATCACTGATGCACTACTCCACATCACCATACAAGACAGATTTCAGCGTAGATCGTGCACTATGGAAATTGTCACAAGGCACTAAACCACCACATATAGAACAGAATGATCCACAGGTACATTGGAACTATACACAAGCAACATGTATATGTACTCTATATACAGCTATACAACACACAAGATACACTGTCAAGCCATGCATCACTAATGTAATAGCAGTATGAAAGATTTCTAGATCTGCAGGCACTACAAGAGTAAATTTACCTTCGCAACTTAGAGAGTTCCATTGGTGAGAGAGATTTGGCACTAGAAAGTGCCCTGAAATTGTAAATATCATGGTAAAATGTAATACTCTCTTAAACTAAAAAATACTTAATACAAAAACAAACTACGTGTCAAAAAACAACCAGTCTGAGGATGGATCAAGGGGGATAACTCATAATGTGGACAAAATTCTACTACAAAGTAATGCTATTGAAGATCTTGCTGCGCTATGTTGGATACACAACTTAACTGAATTTTAAATCATGCCAAAATAATTCTCCCCTCCTCCCCTCCCCATGCTTCCTTGCAGGCTTTTGAATATGTCCATATTGAATATACTACTATTATTGTGGGCAAACACTGGGTGAGACTTACGAATCTTTAGATCCACATGTCCTGGCGGAAGCCGTGACTGTGCATGTGCCATCACTCTCCAGTAATTTACGAAGACGTTTTTCTGTTGCACTAGGACCACCCAGGCTTCCTCTGGAAGATTCCCGATACAAACTGAATTTTGTTTCCTCATATAAGTTATGTTGATCTACGATTCTCTGCGCAGGTTTCCTCTTGTCATCTGTCACGTCACAGTAATAGCTGGAGAGGCGAGGAAACTCCAGCTCATGGTTCTGTGCGCAGAATGTAACACATACAGAAGATACCATCACAGAAGCAACTCAGAATGGATAGAGATAGAACTTGGCATTCACTGTTTTCATGACTATTCTTTACAATGCATAAAGCTGCATTTTTGTTTTTTGTATTTACATTAACATATCTTTTGGTGTTAAATGATTTTCTGTTCTCACAAATCAAACTTTTCAATCATGGATATTTGTACATTTCTAATATCATAATAAATACTAAGCATGTGAGTATAAATGTTCTAAAGCGCTGATTTTAAATTACACATAAATAAGTAGCTTTGTTTTCCAAAATTTCGGTCTTATTAAATACCCAGTCTTCCAAGTTTTATTTTCTTCAACATCAACAATACACTACATGCATTAACAATATATACTAGCTGCATTAGAAGCTCAGAACTTACAGTCCTGGTAAGTGGTAGTTTTTGTGGAGGGGGTATAGGGTTTGGGTAGTACACCATGCACCCAGACCCTGATGTGCCAAGTCTCTTCAGCTGTAGTTTGGGGAGGGAACTGTTCACATCTGTCTTTTCACCTGATGGCACATCAGCCTTCTGAATACAGGTAACATATAGATGACTAATTACCGAACAAAAAGTAGGACAGCAGAAAATCTTTATTATTTATATACAGTGTATTCAGTATTAACTCAATTCAACATTCAATTTTGAAAAATTCAAGAAAAGACCATGGCTTAAGTTGAACGTACATTATGTTTACAATATCTTTAAGTACAGAGACTTTACTAATTCCCAGGTAATCAACGTAAGTGTAACCTTAGAAGTACATATATGTATGTAGTATATATGAATCTTAAGCAGACTTCTGAAAACTTACATTTCGGTCATCTGAAGAGATCTTACTCCCAGCTGTTTTGCAGAAAGTAGAAAAGTACTTCATTTACTTAGAAAGCAATGGGGGAAAGACAACTTTCAACTTTCACACAAAAACACTGATAAATTCACAGTCAAAAAGTTAATGAAGATGTAAAGAAAAGACAATTATATTCACTTGAGAATGATTCAAGACAAGCATCCTTAAAACTGCAAAAACATTTCAGATTTGTTTTCTTTGTATTTGTTCCTGTCAACCATCTGGCATCAATTTAATCCATAGCTCCACTTCCTCAGAAAAGGTATTGACAAATGAGTTATCAACATTTGGATTTCAAATCACTGAATAAGTGAGAAGAAAAACAGAATGAACTACACATTTTGCTGCTGAATAATCAATGTTCACCAGTGTTTAATCAAGTACATGTATACTTACTGTCATAACTCTGCGCAAAGCTAGCCTCTGGCTTCAGTTCTGGTTTTGTCGGCTTTGACTTGACAGACAACATGGCAGCATTGTACACCTTATCTGACATCTGGTTCAAGCGAGCCATCAACTTGTTGAGAGCTATTTTCTGTGAACATCCAGAACCATTCAAACTCAGATATTTCCTTCTACACAGCAGACACAGTATTCAGAAATACATCAACTATAAGTTTAATGAATGTAGGCCTGTTAAGGTTATGTTACACAATGCATCACTCAATATGACTCTATTAATCTTCAAGTTAGATCTTAATGAGAACAGTAAAACTAAGTGTCTCTTACATGTATGTCTTGAATGTCACTGCCCTTGCGATGAGGTCTCCAAGGTAATGCCAGCATGTCACTCTGAGCTGAAATATCAAATAAAAGTATTACATGTAGAATCCTTCTAGTACAATAATAGCGACATTATTAAAACATGTACCTCATGTATATTAGTTGACACACAACTAAAACAACTACAAGAACATGTAATTAAAGTTATACTTCAGTGAAAATGACATGTATAGAAATGGAAAACTGTTACACTAAACTTGCTGTATTATAAATATATAGTACAAATATATTTCCAAGGTCAAAATGGCATCTGCCTTTTGAGGCCTCAGGGAAAGTAACTTTGTATAAGATGTTCACACCATATCAAAAATCACAGGCCTCACTTTAGAGGGGAGTATAAAACTGGGGATGCATGCTCAGTTGTCAGGGGAATGCTTTGGATACTCCATTATATGTGGCACTTTAATGTGAACAACAAATTTAATTCAAACTGAATATGTCTAACTGAACATCAATATGCACACTGCAAACTAAATGACAAGTATCCATCGAGCTAAACATCATGTAAACGTACTTACAACGAGACAAGAAAGATCCTGGAATGGCTAATGCCATCTGGTGGTAAGACAAAGGATCAGCATCACACAGTGCACGAGAAATCTCACTGGACTCAAAGCGGTGGTGTTCGGACTGCCAGTACTTCATAGCCTCATCTCTATCACTTTCTGATTTAATTTCATCTGAAAAAAAAAAAACACCACTTCTTATGAAAGGCAAAACACACACTAGCGTGAAGTTCATGTCACATGAAAGACTATTAAACACTGTCCGGGAAAATAGTCTATTTTTTTGGAATATTTTTCGATTTAATGAAATGCATTTAAATCTTTAGATCCTACTGCGGCCTTTTCTGACCATATTGGGACCAGTAATGTCACTTCAGCTTTATGCCACTTCACACACATAGATTGCTATATTTCATCATTCAAAATGCACAATTTTTATATGTTGACTCACCACTAGCTGTACCTCCCACAGGAACAAGACTGACTTGGCTTTCCCGGACACTTGACTTGTCTATCTGGCTAACTGAAATATCATCAATAATCTGACTTCCCGGGTGACTTTCACTTTCACTTTGTAGTCTAATTAGAGGATGCTCTCTTATGCCTACATCATCATCCTCTTTCTAAACAGACAAAAGAATATAAAAAGTTATTTCCACACAGGTGTATATTCACCCAATGATGTACACAATCTATTTAGTATTTTGACAAATAGTCATTGAAATCATCATTGAATTCAAATTTAAAAAACAAGATGAACACTTGCAATTTGGGATTTCATCTTACACATTAAATAACATGTAAGCAATACTTGTTGATTGACAAAAAAAATTTGCTGTATTCTTTTTACATGTTTGCAAGGAGTTTATTCAGGTGTATTCTGAGGCCATTATTCTGTGTACACTGATGACATTATACTTTTTTTTGAAGCCCATGAAAAATTGGTTCATCCAACCAATGCCGTCTTGTCTCTCAATTCACATTTAAAAGGTGCATAAATCATACTGAAAGCTGCTCTTTCAAATGCAAAAATGTTGAGGAATTAGGGTATTATAAGATACTAAAAGTTCTTACAGGGCATGCAATCTGTCCAGCAGGAGCACTGTGAATTAGCCTGGGCCTTTCACAATCTTCAGAGAATTCCTTCATACCATCTGAGGGTTCACAGACTGTCTGCTTTGCAGGAGACTTGATTTCCACATGGTCAATCTCATCTCCGGTGTGCAGGGTGCTGTTGTCAGCTATAACTGAATCTTCTTCATCGGCATGAACTGACAACACACTGTCTGATGCCTGTGTTATCTTGTTCCCAGCAGAGCCATCATCATTGAAAGACAGGACCACTGCTGATCTGGTATTTATGAAATCCTGAGGAGCTGCTCTGTTTATAACATCAGTGCTTGATGTCACTTTCTTTGGTGAAGAGATGTATTGCTTGCACACATGTTTCTACAAAGTATGATGAAAACTTGCATAAAATACATGCAACAAACACAGAGTCTGAAATATAAGCATCTCATGGAGTAGTAAAGAAAAGACATTGTCATGCAACGTATGTGAAAAAGCATTCCTACCTTCAAAAATCAAAAAAAAAAAATCAAACTCACAGATAATCGTTGTTTCCCCATGACCCTCTCCATTCTCCCCTCCAACCATGCCACTCTTTTGCGGCATGCAGGGATATCTCCTCTCCCTGCAAGTGCCCTCTCTAAGTCAGCTCTTGTATGGGCTAACTCATGACTGATTTTGCTAGCAACCTGCAAGGTAATGGCAGATAGGTTTCCGTTTAATAAAAATTATGTTCTTGAGGCAAAGTAGACTAAATTTGTACATGATTACCATATACTCTCAACACAATGACATCAACTATGGGAGTGGTGATAAACTTATATTACCTGTAGTTTCAAAACTTCATATTCAGATTGCTTCCTCAACTCTTCCACTTTAGCCTGGATAACAGAAACTTCTCTTTTGCTGCGGGTTATTTGTAATTCAGTTATCAACTTATCAAGTTGATCCTGAGTATTTCTTACATTCTCCACCTGGAACAAAGTGTAAAGACAACAAGAGTTCAGGTAAACACGAAATACACCCTGACAAATGCATTAGTTTCAAATGAAAGAGTATCAGCAGCAAAGTAGTGAGCATAACCCATGAAGGGAATTTTCATGGGTGTTGATGATAGGTATGTCATTACCATGACAACCATGCAAGTGGAAAAATGTGTCCACCACAACTGAAAACTTTCTGTGGAAATGAGTTGGAGTTGTAGCAAGAATGCAGAATCATTTGTATTTATATAATATATATAAGGAAAATGGTTATCTGGTTACCATGACAATCAGGAAAATGGACAAATGCCAATTGTGACGCATCGTCATCTGTGTATCTATGTATCCACCATAAATTAAAGCTCTATGTGGAAAACTGTTGGAGTTATAGCCTGCACACGAAATCATATTCTATTTTAATAATCTACACAGGAAAAATGGCAATCTGGTAACCATGACAACCGCACTAATGGAAAAATGTGAGTCAGGACACATCATCATCTGCTTATGTATGTATCCATCAAAAATGAAAACTCTGTGGAAAACTCTTGGAGTTATAGCCCGGACACAAAATCATATCTATTTATATTGTATACTGTATATAGGAAAAATGGCTAATAATGTGCTCCAGTTAATGTTGGGCGCGAAAAAAATCAATTACCACATTACCATAATGTTTTATATCGTTATAATCTAAAACCATATAATTATACAACATTCTAGCATACAATAAAATTTGACATTTTGAGCTGATGTCTTTTTATAGGTTCCCAGTCTAAAAATACAATGAACCATAAACTTACCACTGACATCTGTATATACATCATGAAACATCGGGGCAGGGATTATCATTAGCCATCAATAATATTATTTAAAAAATGTACCAACTTTTCACTGAAGCTATTATACAAATATGACAGTCAACAGGTATATTAGTGAAGACCAAGCCTAGAAAAAAGCTGCAGGACAAGGTCTTCCAAGTTTGGTACATGATGAAACTACCAATAACATGTAAATATATAACAATAAATAACTCTTTTAATAATGTGGGTAGTTTCAAAATTTGTCAATCAAGTCAAGCACCAGCTTAACACAATATTTTCAGGCTTGAAGCCTTACCTGTTCTTGTAATAGAAGGTCTGACTTGTGTTCTATGGTGTACTTCTCTTGCAATGGTATCCCACTCTGGACAGAGCTAGGGGGCTCAGATAACACAGCTGCTGACATTCTATATTTTTGCTTCAAAATGGAAATACAAATTAATCTGATGATACCTAATAAACTTTATGCCATCAAAGATATCTTGCTACAGAGATACATGTGAGTAAATGATATCAGTGTACTGCATTATGACAAAAATAATTCACTATAATTCAAACATGAATTTGTCATTATAAATTTAATCAAGAACAAACCATTAGCCATTGTGAGAACAAGGTCAACAAAAGTATATTTTGACTGAATAAACACATTATTCTTCAGTTTATTTTCCATTCCCCTATGTAAAAAGATTTATTCTGAAACAACTAGGTCTATATACTGTAGAGAACTTCAGATGCTAGCACAATTCTAGGACTAGCCTTCATACAGTCTAGCCCTACCACATTGTATGCTTTAAACTGGTGGTAGGCGAGATCGCATTGTAGCACTTGGAGCATTCGTCAAATCTGATATACATTAAAACTCCGCCTCGACGTTCTCCTCCACCACCATGATTTGGCTTTGTTTTGGCTACATGAAAATCTCCATTTCTACCCCTCCCATACATACCCCTGAATACTGGAACATTCAGAGCATAGGTTTGGTAGAGTGCTCCAAACGTTTGAGTGCAATCTCGCCTACCGCCAGGTTAAATCATAACGATGTGGTAAGGCTAGACTGTAAAGCTTAGCCCTAGAATTGCGCTATTTAGAGGCCTACCATACTTAAGTAATATAGGCCTGTAGAGGCCTAAAACATTACAATCTGATTCGTTGAAACGCAAAAAGTTGAAAGCGTCAAAACAAAATTTGTACCTTCTCTCAATTCTTCAAAGTTCTGGATCAATCTTTCGAAAAACAAGCATCTACAATTAAGTTGTTAAGTAGTCTATACAGTTCGAATGGACGTTGTTGTTGTAGCAAAGGGATGGCGTCTTGTTGCTAGGCAAACTTTACCTACAAGTTTCATACTTTAAATGACGACAGAACAATATTAAAATCATGGTGATATACTAATCTGTCGCCCCTTTGGATGATTTCCGAAATATTAATTAACCCAATCGACCAAATAATAAATGATTTACTAATTTCAGTTACATTGTCCTACCTAAACCTTCGCGCACTTGTCGCTACCGGAAGTCGACGAAGGTAGCCTCGTTGTGGGTCTTTTTACTCAGCCATCTTGACAAGGTACACGCCGAGAAAATAAATAGCGTACAAAATCCTAGGGCATCCTGGGTCTAATAACTTATATTCTCTTCGTTTCACAAGGCGATGATTCAAATAAAGAATAATTTGGTTTGCAGCGATGCGTTTTGAGCGTTTATCACGTTGGATTGTCAGATATACTAATTTTATTGCTAGCACTATCCACCACCAGCTGCAACAACAACATAGGTGTGAGTGCAAACTGATCAACGCTCTACTATGGCAAGGTTTTGTTGATCTTAGCAAACGCTGTTGGTGGAAAGCATCAGGTACAAGGACAGAAAAATGTCATATATTGTTTGAATTTTAGCTCTAATCTTAGGCTTGAATGATCTCATGTTTGAAATATGAACTTGACAGTCGCTGAATGGATTATATGATATTAGTCTACATCTTCTGCTCCCTTAGGCAGTCGTTAAGATTTGTAAAGCCGAGAGTGCTTTTACGTGACGTCAATTTTTTTTTGCGAATTTGATTTTCACAATGAACATTTGAGAAATGGGTCTTGAACCAACACCAGGATTGACTTTATCTGTACAACTGCCCCCAATTGCAGCATCTTAAACATCTACCTTCTGTAAAACCACAGTCGGAAATGGGGTAACTCCTGCCGAGTTGCGGAGAGGAACAGCCCAAATGTGTCTGATTGACGGTAAGGGACATTTTCCGCTGTCCACAGACGCAATAAGTCTTCACTAGCAAAGTCAGTGTGTTCTTACAAATTAACTAACCCGTTTTTATTTTGGCCTAACCAAAAAAGTCAATCCCATTAACACAAATTGACTAAAAAGGGACATTTTCAGAGTTAACCCTACTGTGGCCGCCATCTGAATAACTCGTCAACTGCTAGGGTATAGGCTTAGAAAATGTGAATATTGTTCATGGACAGACGTGATTGCCTTGGAGCCTTTTGGTTTGCCAAGGTTAGTTTTCACATCAGGTTAGTTAATAACATAGACCACAAGGTTGACGTTGATTAATTCTACGGAAGATTTAATGTGTATTCGAACAGCGGTAAATGTTCCTTAATGTCAATCCTACCCATGCCAGTGCTGCACAGTGACTCAGGAGCCACCAATGCGGTTGTTGTGAGTTCAAGTCTACCCCTTGTGGCTTCCCCTCCGGCCGTATTTGGGAAGGTCTGCAGCAACAAACATGGGTTTCATTGTATAAGTGAAACATTTTGAATATGGCATGAAACACTTGTCAAATAAATCAATTTTATGCAGATAGTCCAGTAGTGCTGTGCAGCCACAAAATCCTCAATGCAGAATGGTGCTTAATACGCTGTAGTCACTGAAGGAGCAGATTTTTCAAGTGATTTCTTCAAATGAAGTAATGCCTGCATCCACTAGTATTTTTGCATTGTTATCAAGCACTTACCACTGAGAAAACCCCTTCGACAAGATTTATTTTCGCGTCTCCTTTTTCTGAAAAATCATTTTCTCTTCTCTGACTATTTGGCACTGCTTCTGAAAAAGAATTCATTTAAGCCAATGTACATACTCAAATAAAACTCCTTTGCGTAGATACACCGAAAATGTCCTATGACACATTTGATATTCTGTCACATTATAAATTGGGTGGCTGCGCCACTGAAATTGGGGTAACATGTTGGCTGAGTAGGTCTGCAATGTTTTGAAAGTTACCACTTGACAAAGTCCCATGTCCAAAGTCTTGTATGCAGAGAAGTGTTCTTACCTCTCAATGTGAACAGCACTATAGCATATTGCCCACACCACCATAAAGTTGGTGCAGGGCTATAGGTAGTTCACCAAGTCCGATGTTCCAATGCTTACTTATCTGCCATGTACGCCAACAGTGTAACATTTGATGACTCAACCCAACGAACACTTTTCTAGTTTAA
This sequence comes from Liolophura sinensis, assembly GCF_032854445.1. NCBI lineage: Eukaryota > Metazoa > Mollusca > Polyplacophora > Chitonida > Chitonidae > Liolophura > Liolophura sinensis. Next base: position 17,851,568 of record NC_088295.1, read on the forward strand.
CAGTAGGGATAAAATAAACATACTTAAGTCAGTATCTGCCTCATGTGCCAAGAGAACATTGTGTACTTGACTGCAGTTTGAAAGAAAGAAAAAAAAAAGACCAGTCATACTACTAATAGTGCAGATAGCCCTATTTGTCATCTTTTATAAAATCGCCAATAGGTGAAGATATATCTTTGCCTTCCCTAGTTAACTTCCATATCTGTCTGTCTTACTAGAACATTATACATTAAGCCATTTTACAGGAGACCAATAGTATTCAGGGACTTACCCATGGTGGAATAATTGTTCAGAAATGGCACCCCTTGACCTCATGTCTCTAGCAGTTTCTTTATATTTATGATTGTTTGGTTTGTTTATCTTTTAAGATGGTGCGCATGAATGTCCTGGCAGATGCCTTGAAGTCGATCTGTAATGCAGAAAAGAGAGGAAAGCGCCAGGTGCTTATTCGGCCATGTTCCAAAGTCATTGTCAAATTCTTGACTGTCATGATGAAACATGGTAAGTTTTTTGTGTTCATAATGTGGATCTGTCAAAGTTTCTGGTTTCTGTGATGACCACTATACACCTAGCTAGCTTGGAATCTCTGAAGTTGAGATGGTGAAGAATGGTATAGTTGTTAAATACTTTTGGAATGTGATTTTTGTTAGTATGGGTGAAGCAAGCCTTTGTGACCTGCGTCACTGAGTTTAGTCAGCCGAAGTCCTTTCAGAATGTATCTTATTTTGGTAAGACTTTTCTTGTAGTCATAAAGCTAAGTTCACATGCATTCCAGTATCACAACTGAGAATCTCTTTTAACACCATAAATATAAATGTTGAGAGAGTGTTGGCTGTCCAGGAAGAAGATCTAAACTGAATGATCTTTGCATTGAATTTCTGGTAGAGTCAGTCTTGTTCAGTGTAAGGGGATGGGCTGAGCACTGGTTAACTTGGTATCTTGTTTTCATAGCTTGTTGGATCTTGGTAACAATAGGCAGTCAGCTGTGCTCATTGGGCCTTTTGTGCAGCCTTAAAAGGTGGTTAAGAACATTTGTTTTCAACCATTATGATCCAGTTGTGGGTTTGAGGCAGTTGAAGGCCAGTGGCAAGATTACTTTGTGCCCTCGGACTCCGCTTTCCTGGGCACATAAAACTGACTGCCTGTGTTTAAGGGGAGTATTTCTGGGTAGAGTGTCACACCCCAAAGACTTCGCTTCAAGAATTTGCTTTTTTAGAGGCAACTAAACATAATATATTACTTTTGGTAATATCCACCTAAAATCATCCTACCTTCAAAATAAACCTCAAAACATCTAAGATCTAAGAACTCGGATAATCGGGTAAAATGTGCAACTTTGTCTTGGATGAAATTTTCGGGCATTTACCATATATGTAATATATATGTCAAAGTTGCTGGTTTCTGTGATGACCACTATACACCCAGCTCGCTTGGAATCTCTAAAGTTGAGATGGTGAAGAATGATATAGTTTCTGAGAACCAGTTTGGAATTTGCCTTCAGTGACTAGTATGGGTGAAGCAAGCCTGTCTGTCCCCTGTCGCTGGTGTAAAGGGGAGTAACTCAATAACCACATATATATACATGTAAATGCACACAGGTCGTATGCTTTACCAAGGTAATTTCCCTTGAATAAGAAGCGCATGCATGAACTAGTACAGACTGAACATTCGTAAGTTTGGATTTGATGATGGACAGTGCAGAACTCCCAGTCCGGACACAATTGAATATAAAAGAAAATGCTTTGAAACCAAATATTTTTGTAACACGGTAAAATGATACTGTTTTGCCAAGATGGCAAAATTGGAAAACAATTTCACAAAACTGAAATTATATTCGCAAAATGCTCAAATGGTGATCGGTAGCACTAGCACAATGAATAATAGAAAATTTAGGTACACTGTACATTTGTATGATGGCTGACTTCGGAGAACATCTGCAGGACATAAATGTACAATCTATATTTGCATCAGTTGTTGTTTAGCTAAAGGGGATAGTCCAAGAAATGGTCAACCTGTTATCTGTACATTGTAACTGGGCGGTTATGCTTCATGTTGTGTCTATTGAGTGTTTTACAGTGAGGCAGCAGGTATGTATGTGTTGAACTTTGATGGGTATTGTACCAGTGGTGGTGCTATGTGACAATGTTTAAACCTAAATGTTGATTCCCATATGGTTGTCAGGTTACATTGGGGAGTTCGAGATCGTGGATGATCACAGAAATGGAAAAATTGTTGTCAACCTGACAGGCAGAATAAACAAAGTGAGTATACGTTGGTTCACCCCTGATTTGAATGTATGTTTAGTTCATTATGAATTTTGTTAAAGTAATGTAAGACTGATGACAGAGGTTCAAAAGGAATTACAGTATTTGGCCTCAAAAATCTTTGATGATGAAATATTTTATACAGTTGCCATTATGCAGAGCACGTTATGACATGTTGATTGCGTCTGATTGTATCAGTGTCCAAGCTGTGTCTTCCAGGGTTAGAAGTGTGCAGTTTTTCATTATTTGTGGATACAAAGGCAGTGATGTATGTGCCTCACATTTCTCCAATATTGCAGCACTACAGTAACCAGATTACCATGAACTTCCAAATCAGTAGGATATCAGTTTACCTTCCAAAGAAACCTCAGAGTTCTTTTTTTTTTTAAAGCTCGATAGAACTGTCAGGCATATTGAACAACCTTGTCATAGATGAAATTAGGTCAAATGTAGTGGCTCTGTTTTTTTATTGCCAATAGTGAGTTTTGAACAGTTTCCATGGTCCTATGTTTATATGAAGACTGAAATTCTATTTCTTGTCTTAATAGTGTGGAGTTATCAGTCCAAGGTTTGATGTGGCTCTGCGAGACATGGAGAAGTGGACCACAAACTTGCTACCATCACGACAGTTTGGGTGAGTATGACACTGTCAGTATGCACATTTTAGATTTTAGCTAGTGCAATTCAACCTTTCGGAATGTTTGCAAGGTGTTTGTTCAAGCATATTTTGAAGGCATTACTCTGTGTAGTCTTGATAAAATTATACTTTTTGTGTAACCCTGAAAAATTGGCTAATCCAACCAGTGTAGTTTTGTCTCCAAAATCATATGAAAAAGGTGCATCAATTGCTCGCAAAGTTGCTCTTTCAGTTGTAAAATGGTTGAGGAATTAAGGTAGTTGTGGTTTTCTAACAAGGATTAGTTACCTGATGCATGTCAGTTACACAAAGTATTTTTTTTTTTTTTTTTGATTGGTGTTTTACGCTGTACTCAAGAATATTTCACTTATACGACGGCGGCCAGCATTATGGTGGGTGGAAACCAGGCAGAGCCCGGGGGAAACCCACGACCATCCGCAGGTTGCTGGCAGACCTTCTCACGTACGGCCGCCAGCATGAGCTGGACTTGAACTCACAGCGACCGCATTGGTGAGAGACTCCTAGGTCATTACGCTGCGCTAGCGCTTTAACCGACTGTGCCACGGAGGCCCCTACACAAAGTATAGTACACGGTTATTTATATGTGTATAAAGACTAAAGATGACAACCGGGTTCAAGTCCTTACACAGCGTTCAACAAGTGGGTCTTTGACTTCGTAACCGTACTCGGTTCTACTGACAACGGCAGATCACTGCAAAAGGAGCCACCATTGATCATACTCAATGCCGCCACTGAAATGAATGGATTCCACCTTTCAAGAAAAGAATATGTATTAGGGTCGCAGAGAGCTATGAAAACCATAGGTCATTCTGATTGAGAGCCATTAGTTGTCATACATGCCGTAACTTGCTGAAGAAAAGCCGTTTTCCCTGCGAACGGCATTCACCACTGATGAAACACTGATGTGGTTCTTCATGTAACATTTTATCAAGTGAAAAGAGCACATGCGTGTGTATATTACTTAAATATAGCAATTTCTTGATGAATGTACAGGTATGTACAGTGCTGTAAGATGATTCCTGTAAATCTCTTTCAGATTTCTGGTATTAACAACGTCTGGGGGAATCATGGACCATGAAGAAGCCAGAAGGAAACATTTGGGAGGCAAAATGCTGGGCTTCTTTTTCTAAGTGATATCCATTTGCTGTACAGAAACTATGGAATAAACCGAGCGAGCCGTGAATGGATGAAGCTTGTCTGTTATGAATTACACCGCTGAAATTAGTGGAAGTCTGCATAATATGTGGGAAAGAACACCAGTTACTTGCCAAAGGTATTGGTTTTCTCCACAAGGCCATGGATACAACTAATGACTGTATTGGTGAAATATTCTTCAGAGCCTGTTAAGCTGCAATGAAATTCATGCGTTAATAGAAGCTGTCAGAGTGTATGAATCTAGCCTTAAACTAAATGGCTGTGTTGTTTGGGTGTATGAATCTAGCCTTAAACTAAATGGCTGTGTTGTTTGGGTGTATGAATCTAGCCTTAAACTAAATGGCTGTGTTGTTTGGGTGTATGAATCTAGCCTTAAACTAAATGGCTGTGTTGTTTGGGTGTATGAATCTAGCCTTAAACTAAATGGCTGTGTTGTTTGGGTGTATGAATCTAGCCTTAAACTAAATGGCTGTGTTGTTTGGGTGTATGAATCTAGCCTTAAACTAAATGGCTGTGTTGTTTGGGTGTATGAATCTAGCCTTAAACTAAATGGCTGTGTTGTTTGGGTGTATCCCTTTAAAAGGGGCCAGGTTCAAGTCCTTACCTTTAAAAGGGATACATACTTAATTCTGATTGGCTGGTGTGAGAGATAGGCAAGTCCGGGCTATACGTTTTTTTTTTTAGCCTCGTATGTGTATTTAAAGCACACTACATCATTCCATTTTAATCGTCCAGGGTATTTTTTTTTTTTGTTTACACGCAGTACACCAATAAGCACACAAGTTTGGCAATTCATCCTGAAACTGATTATGAGAATTTGATATTGGGATACAGTTCATGTGATGTAAAATTCTACTTCTCTTTGTGGATTTAACTGGAAATGGCAAGACTGATGAACACAGACCTATGTGTTTATGTGCAAATCTACCTCCAGGGCCAAATCCAGCCATTTTCAGCATCCAATTACCGGACACTGCAATTTCCTCGAAGCATCCAAAAAATTGTCCCTTGGCCACAGTGGCGAAAGCAATGGATGCCTTTCAACTTTAGCTCTCTAAGTTCGTAAATTTACTCAAATTTAATGTTAGATCAAGAATCAAGAAGGAATATTTTGACTTCAGTGTGAAAGAACTTGGTTAGAAAACAACGAAGTTTTTAAAGAACATTTAAAATCGGAAATGTATGCCCTAAAGCAGGTGACGAAAGTTGGACCCGTGATAATTCAATTAGCATTCAGATTATGCGGGCCTGGCATTACTTTCAAAAATAAAAAAAAATGCTGACGGACCAACCGACCCGACATCATGGCACATGTCATCTGGGATGGCAGAGTTCTCCACATACCAGTAAATACAAGCCATCCTTAGACTGAATTTTTGGGCTAGGTATGTCTTGTGGTTTGCACGTTGGGAAGGAGGTCAATCATAGGAACTGAGGCCGTCAAAAATGTATGAGAATAGAAATATTCAACAATGAGGTGCCCTTCACCGGTGGTTCCACACCCCGACGTTCTGAGGCCAGATTAGGCCCTGACCTCTGACATGTCTAAAGTGTGATTTCACCTTGCATAAATTTCATGCCTTGATATTCATCTTTAAACTTTATTTCGAACCACTGTAAAAGTTCAGCCGTAAACAAATACTCTGCAGGACAAGAATTTGGAGAATTTGATAAGAAATTTAAAATTAACAATGGACAGCAGTTGTGCAGAGAATATTTTCGTTCTTTTAATACCTGGTGTTCTATGCGGTATGTGTACAAAAAGTGCAAAAGAACGCACTCAAAACTATTTCGCATTCTGAATGGGCGTGGCCCAATTCTTTCAACCAAGCACCACAGAGGCTGAAGCAGTTGAGCATTTTTATTTTCTCATGGCAGTCGATTTTAAGGGTGAATGAAACTAGAGAAATCCAGATATTGGAGTATAATATACATCAATGCATTGTGAATTTGTTGTCTGCTGGATTCAAAGAACGTGTCTAGAGCCGAACACTCAGCTGTGGGATTCGGCTGTCTGCTTACTGTTCAGACCACTTGGCACTATGCCAGCCAATATGGAATACCAGTGGATGGAATATAGAGGTAGATGTAATATTTAAAGGTATATACATGGGTCAATTTTAAGGGTTTTATTAAATCACCCACCTGGCGAGTTGCTGAGAAAGTTACACGTGACGTACAGATAAATATATACATCATGCTGATGGAACACAAGTGGTTATAAACAACCATAAGACTCTGCAAATGGCCATGAGAACATCTTTAGAAACAATAGATTGTCACTAAAGCCAACATAAACAGCCCCAGCGAGAGAATCTACCAATGCCCTGTCGAAGGCCGGTTTTGAACACGCCTCACCTGTCTTGGCAATTGAAAGGCCAGGGCCCGGGATTACTTAGCGATCTTAGGTTTAAGTCAGAATTTCAAATCACTACAAAAATTGTTTTTTCATGTGACATGGTCAAAGTATTGCCTGGCAATGTAAATTCTGAGTAAGTTATTGTAAAACAAATTTCACCCATTAAAATGTCACTGATATACTAAGCTTATAGAGTCACCTCAAAGTTTAATGTGAAGTTTGGATAATTTATTACCAGAAAAACTTCAGTGATGGCATCAAAAGTCTCACTGAAAGCATTCATGTGCTTCTGAATGGGTATTTGTTTTTGGAAACTTCAGGTGAAGTACGATCAAACTCACAACAAAAGGATATGTAAATTCACTGAAATAATTTATTCTTGTACATCCTACATTTCTGTAAGAACTTCAGACACATGATGATAAAATAAAAACCCTGCACACACTTATTACTCTATGTGCCCTCATCTTTTATGACATCTGGTAGAACATCTGGGGGTAGGTCCAGATGCTACAGAAAGCTGTCTCATTTTAATGTCTCTCGACCATTATTGAATTAAACAGAAAAAATCATGCTGTGCACCAAAAATTCTACAAAAAATGACATGCAAGATATCTCCCTTTATTACAAAATTAACAATTCACTCTCATACGAAATAACTCAAAAGGGAAAGCTTACAATGCAACTTAGAAGAGGATCAGTTTACTTTATAAAAATTCCTTTCTTTCTAATCCTGAATACTGTATCGTAACCCATAGAAAAGACATACCAAGTAGTCTCACTGATACATGTGCTTTCAGCTGAGATCTGTTACCAGATTTGCTTCCATCGTCTCTTAAAGCTAAGCTGGGAAGAATGAAACAGCTCTCATATCTAGTGCTGTTTCTTGTGCAGATTACGGACCTAACAAAGCTTTATAACATGCAGTGTCCATACGTTATGGTGTTGCCAGTTTATCGCAGATAAGCACTAGATTGTAGTCTGACATCTTTGGCTAATACATGTACACTCTAAACGCACACAACTGTCTCTTTTCTTCAATTGTAGGGATAAACAAAAAAATACAAAGCATATCTAATGCTACTGGGAGAAGACATTACTGTGAATTGATTGGTTGCAGCACAGCTATGGCCATACCTCTCCCACTTGCAACGGTATGCTTGACATGCCACTTGAAAGCCTTACCAGCATATTAGGTTTTCTCATTAGTTGATACAATGTTTTGATTGACACCAGCATTTGGTCATTGGATTTTGTCCATTAATAAGTCAATCATCTTGGAGAAAGCTACTAAGATGAATGATAAGGATATGTAAATACTGACCTGTTTCTATGGAATTAAATACAACTGAATAAACAAATTCTATGCTACATGTTCCAGTCTTTTTCCACACAAACCTAGTCTGTGTACATAGATGAAGGCCTGTTCCTATGATAATCTGTTTCTGTGGTAAAACTGTCATGGTAAGCTGTTTAATATGATCAAGAAGCTGGAGATCACCTGAGTGGCACAGCATTGTATGAGGCCTGGCAAACTGTAGAAATGAGCCTGGGAGTGAAAAAGTCAACCAGGATTGAGTGATGAAATATATCTGGAAATCTACCTGAGAAGCACAAAGTACACCCTGATCTGTGAGGGCGATGAATACAGCTACTCTCACTCCCACATCCACACACAGTTTTCATAAATACGGCACAAAACCTCTGGACTAAGGGAGATCACTCTGCTGAGCCTGTAGTCTAAGGGAGATCACTCTGCTCGGCCTGGCTTGTCCACAGGCAGAGCTTCTCCAGAATAGTGAATCAACCATCATGCAATACTAAGGAATATTACAATATGGCTTAGGTAATGATGCACTTCCTATAGTTAGCTCTACGTTAGAGCCCTGGCAATTTTGTAGACTATAAACCCAAAGCCTGCTATAACTGCCACACCCACTCCAGCTTTCAAAAAGAAGTGTCTGTCATTTTCATAAAGTCCTTTGAGGTGCCTGAAAACAGATGAAAAAAGTTTTAGAACAATGGACAAAACAAAAGTCAAATGTTTTTCAATAAACACAGTTATCTTCAATAAGTTGGAATGTATTGTGAGGTGTTAAGGGGAAAAAGCGTATACTTTATATGGACACACTCTAGAAGTCTACAGATACTGTCCGTTATTTATAGTAAATAATGAATCAGTGTTCTACACCACCAGGTCATATTGTCTGCAGTTTACAGCTTGTAGTACAGCACTCACAGCAAGTTTAAAATGTAAAGGTCTGGATCAAGCGTTTCTTATTATTACTTTTTACAACAGCTCTAATTGTTGTGTTCCAGTATAGTACAGCACACTATAAATACATATCCATTAACCCTTGTCCACAGGGGTTAATGGTTCCATCACATAACAGGTAACAATCCACACCACGTTAACTACATGTACTGGGAAAACAACACTAGAAGACAGTTGATGGTGAAGGACTGTTGTGTAGAAACTCTCCCATCTATCTAAGCTATACCCATGTTACCATTAGTGGACAATGTGGACAGCATGTCTTTATCAACACACCTGATATGTACAAAGTTCAATAACAATTTGTAGAAATGCAATGTGAAAAGCTTGCCATCCAAAACTACTTGTGACACTTTTGGTATTATCACTAACATATGCAAATTGGTGGCGTGGAGTAAATATAAGAATTAACATGAAACTAGATTTAAACAAAGCAAAAGCACGCAAGTTTCAAAGCGAGAAACGGAGATGAACAAGGGGCATTCTGAAAGCATCCCAATATATTTAATGGTGTTTAAATAACACAAACATGCCTACATAGATACATGAATGTCCAATTGTTTCCTGATCTTGACACAATCTCTCACAGTAAATGTGATACATATGAACACTTCTTGACGTTACAACTCAGCAAAAACTTGTATACAGTTAGTTAAGGCGAATACCTGCTGAACAACTACCTGGATTTGTCAGTTGATGTACTCTGGACTATGAGCACTTTGCACTCAGACAATTATCCATTATCAAATAGCACAGATGGACAAATCTTGTCGACTTTCTATTTCTTCATCATATCAGTTATCTTTTGTTTTAGTGTTAAGTTCATGTTTAAAGTTTTACTAGGCTGCACTTTTGGTGTGGAGTTTACATCAAAAAGACTCATCGTGAACATCATTTACATCTAATCCACAATGTCCACAATGTCCAAGAATGTCATCTAACTAGGAAGTCTCTGGTGGAGGATCAACCTTTCTGACAGCAACCTTCCTGGCAGGACGAGTGAACATGTAAACATAAGTAAACTACACAGATGAAGGGATAGTACGATATTAAACTCGTACAAGTACCACCACAAAAACACAACAGCACTACTAGTATGTAAGATATTCAAAGCTTTTGTAATTCCAGCAGACAACACAGTCACAATGATAAAGACACATAATAAAGATTATACCAGAGAGAATCCCGCCTGTAGAAGCTGATTTTAAAGAATGATTAAAGAGAACATAGATTAATTGAGGCAGAAGCAGTATGTTACACAGCTTTATGCTGCCTACTGTGTTGTGAGGCTGTGAGCTATGGGTGGAGTAAGCAAGGAGTTACGACATTAAACACAACCAGCCAGAAATCTCACTAACAAAGCCACACCACTGGATGAAAACTAAACTAGCTTGACAACACAGCCCAACGTAAGCCTCTCCCTGAGATTTCCAAACAAAATAATCCCAGTTCAACAACCTCAATAAAATGACACCCACAACACATGCTAAACACAAGAACTAAATCTAAACTTTATCAGTGAACAACAGATGGACGCATGCAGTAGTTCAGAGAAATGTTGACAGCAAATTGCAGTGGAGAGAGTGCGAGAGAGAAGATGGGACACCTCAATTTTTCCTCCAACCAGAATGAGTGATGGTGAACCAGCAGCATGTGGACCAGACGTTTGAGGTTGCTGAAAAAAGCAAACACATGGGTGGCTACAGGAGGAAGCTGCTAGCTCAATATTATACCTCCTAACTACAGCACATTAATATTATCTTGTCCCTTGTCCACACTAACAAATTATCATCACATCAGTATAGACTTGTTTCTTGTGCACACTGACAGATTATCATCACATCAGTATAGACTTGTCTATAGTCTATACTGACAGATAATCATCACATCAGTACAGACTTGTCTATTGTCCATACTGACAGATAATCATCATATCAGTGTAGACTTGTCCATTGTCCTTACTGACAGATTACCATCACATCAGTGTAGACTTGTCCATTGTCCTTACTGACAGATTATCATCACATCAGTATAGACTTGTCCATTGTCCTTACTGACAGATTATCATCACATCAGTATAGACTTGTCTATTGTCTATACTGACAGATAATCATCACATCAGTATAGACTTGCCTATTGTCCTTACTGACAGATTATCATCACATCAGTATAGACTTGTCCTTTGTCTATACTGACAGATTATCATCACATCAGTATAGGCTTGTCCATTGTCCTTTCTGACAGATTATCATCACATCAGTATAGACTTGTCCATTGTCCTTACTGACAGATTATCATCACATCAGTGTAGACTTGTCCATTGTCCTTACTGACAGATTATCATCACATCAGTATAGACTTGTATATTGTCTATACTGACAGATAATCATCACATCAGTATAGACTTGTCCATTGTCCTCACTGACAGATAATCATCAGATCAGTATAGACTTGTCCATTGTCCTTACTGACAGATTATCATCACATCAGTATAGACTTGCCTATTGTCCATACTGACAGATAATCATCATATCAGTGTAGACTTGTCCATTGTCCTTACTGACAGATAATCATCATATCAGTGTAGACTTGTCCATTGTCCTTACTGACAGATAATCATCATATCAGTGTAGACTTGTCCATTGTCCTTACTGACAGATTATCATCACATCAGTATAGAATTATCCATTGTCCTTACTGACAGATTATCATCACATCAGTGTAGACTTGTCCATTGTCCCTACTGACAGATTATCATCACATCAGTATAGACTTGCCTATTGTCCATACTGACAGATAATCATCACATCAGTATAGACTTGTCTACTGTCCATACTGACAGATAATCATCAGATCAGTATATATGTGTTTCTCGTCAACACTGAAACATTACCATCACATCTATATATTTAATATAATAATTGGAATTAAACATTGAACAGAAACAAGTAACACTAAATTTCCTTGACCAGAATCACAATGCATCGTACAACCCAAAATAAACTTACCTACCCACTAGCAACTAATACAAAAGCATATGTTAAAGATACATATATACACATATGTACATGTAATAACAGATTCACAATAGAGTTAAACTTGGTTCGGACGTAAAGTCACAAAATCTGTCTGCACTATGTACTGGTCTATTAACAAGACAGAAGCAGAGAGTTCTACAGACAAGCACGCAGATCAGTGAATGGAAGAGACAATCAGGAACATGAAAACTATTCAACTAGCCATGAAAAGCTAACATCCAACTTAGCTTAAGTGACAACCTACAGATTTGAAACATCTCTATGTAACGATATAAAACAAAACCTGGTAAAAACAAATTTGTACCATGCCTTACAACTACTAGTAAGCAACAAAACAGTAAAGAATAATTTAAATTCTAAGAAAAATAAAAAACAATCACTGATTTTGTCCACATCTCATTTTTATACAAAACTGACTGGTTTATATCTCAAGTTTACAAATATAATGCACCTTGGACAACTAGTAAAGCATATGTTAACGACAATTCCATATTTCATTCATTGACACATCCTTGATATATAATTACATGTAATATAATATTACCTTTCAAGCATGTTCCAAGTTTAAAGTCACCTTCCACATATCCTCAACAAAATCAATCAGGGACACAGTACATATTTCCTCATATTAGAGTAATGTCTATTGGATTTATGTGTGTCCATAGTTGAATAGTGCATTTAAGTTTTCAAAATGATGTTTTCCAACTGCATCTAAACTTGCTGGTGAATTTGTTCGAGGACATACGGTAAGCAGTAGTTTGCTGACATCTTTTCACACAATAACTGTACTGGCAGAAGAGACTACTTACGGGTACGCAGCCATCGTGGCCAGCTTAACATAGACATCTTTATTGATCTTCTCTATACATGTGAACTGCTGGGGTGGTGGCAGTTTGAACTTGGTACAGAACTGGGTAGGTGTCAGCTCACTGTCCTGGGGCACTGCTGGGTGCTCACACTTAGTTGCGACCACCAGAACAGGAATACGGCTGTCCTGGAAGTGTTTCTGAATAAGATAACATGAATTATGTTACGCTGTACACTAATGACAATACAACTTAATCTGAATGATGATGACCAGCGCATTCTATTATATGGCAGCTGCCATCTTTTATCAGTCGGTCATTTCAAACAAACAATATTCCCTTGGATTTTCATACATCATGACCAAACCAGAATTCTGACACATAAACAAGGCATTTCTCATTTACAAAGAGGGGTTTTTGCCATACTTTAACATACAATAAATTATCCATTACCATGTAAATCCTTGACACATATTCAAATGATCTTGGATTTGTTGCATCATACAGCAAACAAGCCACATCACATGATCGCACCAGTTCAGCTGGGGTTAGCATGTCACACAGTCCTACATCCATCTCATGCAGCTGAAAGATAGACATATTCCTTAACGAAACATATACATGTACAGTCTATTATTAAATTTTATGCAAAAATGAAACTGTATGAATGATCATCACACACCATCTCACTCACTGTATTATTCTTACCTCAGATAGAATCTTTCCAGTAGCCTTTACAGTTGTTTTTAAACATTCTTAAATATCAACACAAATACCAATACTGTACATGTAAGTTATGTGAATGATTTACACAATATGTGTGCATTTGTACATGATGTTGTATTTTATCACCAAACAAACATGAATGTCTTACCAGCAGATACTTCTCTTGTCCATAAACCTGAACAGTATTGATGGTAAAACTTGACAAGTTCTCCTTATTCAGAGTTGCCATATATCTGAGGTTGCGGCCGAGATGGCCTTGTAAGAAAGAGCTCTAAAAAAATAAAGTGGAATTTCATTTCATTCAATACTCAGCTTTTTCATTGACCAAAACAGAAGAAATGAAACGTTGCTCTTCTAAGTACCTGTGCATGAAATATATTTTGTGATAATAAAAACTCAGCAATATAGACAAGTGACCATGAAATAAAATACTAATTACCTTTCCTGAACTTTTAGAACCAATGACGTGACACTGAAACACATTTCGTGTCGTCTGCCTCTTCTCTAAGTCTGTTTTCTTGTCTCTAGTAACTGTAATAGAAATCAGAAAAATCTTATTGCTGCAAGATCAATAAACACCAACAACAACACATGTCATGGCTAAATAATTACATAATGAAATCTTCCCAAGCTAACAATTCACACAGATAATATTTCAGTCAGAAATGTCAATCCCATCTCCAATTCTTTGATATTTTTTCTAAACTATACAAAAAACCATTAAAGATTCACAGTATCTTTCAATCACAGCCAGTCACCAATATAAAATTTGTAAAACTCCTTGTTGGTAGAGAACTGCCATATAAAGGAGCTAATCATACCTTGTACTGCTGTAGTCTGACTGTCGTAGTAATAATGATAACCCAGATAGGCTAAAAACTCTACTGTCCTTGGACAATCCAACAGTGTGGTGAGTCTGATAAACATACAAAATGTAACAACATTTTAAAAAATGACATTAAAGGCAAAAAAATTATCAATGATTTGTACCAATCATTCACCTTTGTCTAGGTTTGTATAATATCTAATTGGTATTCAAGGCTATTGCAAGACTATTCAGTTTTACAGGTGAAAATACCAGGCCACTGCAACAAACCACTTTACATGACAAACCCACTGATACAAGTAAGGCGCTGAGCCAACACAAACTGACAGGTGACGTTACAGATCAAGCCTACGATATAACCTGGGGTAACCTCAACCCTCAGTCAATAAACTGTTCAGATGGTTTGTATGTATCCCAATTCAAATACTGATAATATATGTACATGTATGTATGTATGTATGTATGCTTAGGGTTAAACGTCATACTTAACCATATTTCATATGACAATGAGGAGTCATTAGGTGTGAGCACATACACTGTGTCTTCTTATGGCAGGGCGATGAGTTCAGGCTGCCAAATGCCTCCACTGAAGTATCATTCCGAAGGCACCAGACATGACACAACACCCAGTCACATTTCCTTCCTTTAACCCCCTTTGGTATGACCCGAGGTCTCACGATGGCTGACACTCTAACCATTAAGCCACAGAAGCAGTAATATAAATAATAAGGTATACCTTTGTTGCTATTACATTTTTCTCAGTCACAAGAAGAAACTAAATGCAAGCTATTTTTGAACAATTTCAGACAAACTTGGATACATTGGGAAACTGAACACTTACGTCCACTGTGCTAAGTAGCCCTTGAGGTTAATCCAGTTTTGGTGATTGGTGCAAACTGTGTTGTTGACATCTGGTCCCCAAGGCATCACAGGACACGTGCTGAACAGGTTCTGTAGCTCTGGAGGGGACAAACAGCCATCTCCATCCTGTGACATAAAAGGGAGATAGCTCTTACAAGAGACCTGACGACTTCCTTCTCCTGATAAATACCTTCCAGTGAACTGAAGTATGCGATAAGCATTACAGGTAACAGGAATCAAGTGAAGATTCCAGTGGCAGTTTGATAAAGTACAGTTTGGCTGACAACCTATTTACAAAGTGTTCAATATTGGCATTAAATACTTCCATGTGATGTTTTTCAACCTAATATCTATCCACCCAGCATTTCCTACTATGGACCCCCTAAGCTCCTTTTTTCATACAAACCTCGTCAAATTTTTCAAATAAGGTAGTTAAAAACTGGAAGCCTAGATGAGACAGCTCTGTTGTGCAGCCAGGCCCAACCGGTATTCTGAAACAGATTTATAGAAATATAAAAACACACATTTAACTTGAACTTTTACAGGAAGACGTATGTTGTAATGTGCAAGAGAAAAAAGATTTGTTTGGCTTTAAAGAGAAACAGAATCAACTCTGGCTGGTTGAAGTGAGAGATAGGCGTGTCCTGGCCATACCTAGTCTAAGCTGAATTCTAGGTAAGGCTGATTTATTCAAGTGTGACCAAAGCTGCCGAGTTAAACCCAGGAAACTCAATCTCTACTCTCAGCCAATCAGCTTCAATTCAACAAATTTCAACAAATAATATAACCTAAGTTATTTAGGAAGAGGGGTGAAAACAGACTTAAATGGCCATAGGCATTTTCATTAATCAGGAGACCATGGGAAATGGCATGTTAAGACGCCCGGAAACACGGAAAATCGTGTCGCTCAAACCCCAACGTACTTATGGTTAGAACTAAAAACTTTTTTAGGTGACTTGAGCGGCAAATGTTGCGTCCTCGGGTTATAGAAACAACCTGCAACATTCTTTTAAAGTGATAACATAGGGGCCATTTTGACGGTCTCAATATGCCCTGCTTATTTTGAATAGCATATCTTGGTTAGATAACATCAGAAAAATTAAAAAAAGTATGCTTTTAAACCTCCTGTGTGATACTTTATCAATGCATATATACGTATGGTCTTGTATTGTCTTTTCAGTTAATACATAACATACACACCTGGGAGACAGAAAATCTTTCAACAAATGAACATTATCATCATATCCAAATTTCCTGAGCACCGTCCATGTAGTCTCGTGCCGGCCTCGCTGTATGAACTGAGTGTGTAGGAACAGAAAACCTGCAGAGCAAATAGCAGAAAACAATGTACACTGTTCTCATTGCATGTGACTAAGATAAATTATAAATCATCAAAACAATATATTCGTAAAGGAAAATTATGATTAATGACCTAAATGTTTGATCAAGGTATTTTAAAAAGAAATAAATGTCTTAAAATATTACCTTTTTTGCTGAAACTTACATTTTTCAAGCAGGATTTTATCCTTCAAACCAAACAAAACCTCACAGCAGTTTTTTTCAGATTAACAGCAACTTAGAGATGAAAGAAATTTTAAGTCATTTATTGTTGTTTTAGATGCCATAGATACAAAGAATAAAAGAATCAGCAGAAAATCACAAAATCGCAATTTTTCCTTCACACTTTTGAAGTCAATTTTCTACACATGCACCAGAAAAACTGACCTTTCACTGTAAGTCCATCGTTCACCACTCCGTCTGATATATGCCTTTTTACAACCATCTTCACATCTTCCAATGCTTGGCTTTGCAATGGCATGTTGAAACACTTTTGCTGAAGTATTGAAAACGTTTATATGTTGTTTAACTTACATGACGATGGTATATGTATTAAAGTATGATGGTTGGAGGAAACCGAAGTGCCTGAGGGAAAAACCAACCTTTGGCAAGTTACTGACTCAATTTCCACAATGTGATATATAAATATGCACATCATATTGGTGAAAGATCAGTAAATTTGGACTGACTTAACACCCATGAATTTCCAGTCCAATGCATGGAGAGACCTTGCACCTAGCTGGAAGTAAGAAAACAAGTAACAGCACTAATACACACATTTATTTTTGTTCGAACTGTGTGCTGCGTACAAATAATATAATTATATTACAGTCAGAGGACTTTTCTGTACTGAATAGGAATTATTCAGAAGAATATTATAGTAAATACATTATTCATTTGATATAATTCCTTTCTTACACGAAAATCAATGTTTTAAAATGGCTTACTTGAAATAAATTCACTTCCTCATCATTCAGTACCCCATCGTTGTCAAGGTCACA
Organism: Liolophura sinensis; assembly: GCF_032854445.1. NCBI lineage: Eukaryota > Metazoa > Mollusca > Polyplacophora > Chitonida > Chitonidae > Liolophura > Liolophura sinensis. The sequence goes on from NC_088295.1 coordinate 17,868,875, forward strand.
GATCTATAAACAAACAGAAAAAAGAAGTTTAATAATATATGTGCTAGTAAGTCAGTTACTAAATATTAACTTCATTACCTTATTTATCTTTATGACCAATGCTGTATGCCATGCTTTATTCAATTTCTCTTATAACGCAAACGTTTGTATATATCATTATGTATGCCTTGGGTTTTATGTCACACTTTACAATATTTCAGTCATATGATGAGCAATGGTTTGGTTTTACAAGTTGTGTAAACCACACCACACATAAAGCCCCAGATGAGACCGCATGAGCTAAAGTCAAACAAGCCATCTTGTGGTGTTAACCAGTAAATGTTTGTTTTAAACAGTAAATAGTAATATACTTCTGGAACGTCCGTAGAAATTAAATAGATGATCATAATGAAAGTATCAATGATCATAATCAGTAAATAAATGTTATGTGAGTTCAAATATATAACAAATTTAAAGAGGAATAGAGGACAAGTAATTCAGAATTAGTGTGAAATTCTAAGTTTAGTCTTTTACACATGTATGAATGTTCAGAAATATATCTGGAGGTAAATTTTTAATTCGATCAGCAGCCTTACCTTAAATACTCGTGATAAAGCTCTCTTGCATTTGTCAGTCAACTGAAAAAAAAAAAGAATTACTGAAATGCATGCGAGTAACAATATCAAAGGATCCTTTCTTTACCCACTTTGACATATGTTTACAATTAAAGACAATGTGTTGTAGTTTTGATAACTGCTTACTACTGACTATAAAGTCAGGCAACATAACAACATGTAGTTCCTAACTATTATGAATGGTCATCATTATTTGAACATAAGAGACCCCTTTCTCACCCACCCAAACACTGAGTACTACCCATTAACTGTACCTCTTTCTCCTCTGCATCGTAGACTGGTGCGGTGGGATGAAGCACTGCCTTCTGGGCATAATAAAACATTTCGCTTATGTTCTTCATGGTTTTTGCTGAACACTACAAAAAAATAATAATCAAAATTATGTTCTATGTCCAAATCCAAATTATTTTCTGACTATTTTCAGGTTTACGAGGAGAAAAACATGAACCTTGAGAAAATCACTGCTCCTGGCCAGGTTCCTGACAAACATCCTCATGTAAGCCGTTTATAAAAAAAAAATAACAAATCTGCAACATTAAGATTCTCTTGACTTCAGTGCTTGAGTTCTAGTGGATTTTGCTCTACGGTGGGAGGAAACTGGGCTTTGAACCCACAACCATCTGCAGATTGCTCTCAGACCTTCCTACATACGACAGGAGACTGTCAGTGATTGCATTAGTGAGAGGCTCCTGGGTCATTGTGATCTTACAAGGTTGATAGATCAATCAGTATCAAGCATAATGCATCAATTGAAAAATTCTAAACTGATGAAGTACAGTATACAGATTTAAAGTCTAAACAGATTAATTACCTCCACACAAGTCTCTACTTCCGCAAAGTCATTCATAATTGGCAAGATTGTCTGTAAAAAAAAATGCATACAAAAATTAATAAAAAATAAATAAAAGAATTAAATAAACTATTAACCGAGTATTTTACTAATACAACATGCCAATATAGTTTAACAAAGTAACCACAAATGCAAAACACTATATATACATATGCAATTACACACTTTACAAAATGTTCAAACTGTGTCTAACTTGTTAACAATGAATCAATGAATGCTTAGGGTTTCACGTCGGACTTAAAGTGAACATAAAGCCTGCCACTACATGCACATAGAAAAAATGATATAGGACACAGTTATTACAGAAAAATATGTAAAAAATTCTTATAAGTCTTGAAAGCCGAGAAGATGAAGTTCAGCATTGAGGATGCAGCACTGACGGATAATTCACTCTGAGTAGCCATGTTGTAGAAGCCCATATGAGCTTGGCCAGTCACTAGCGCTGAAAGTGCCACGTGATTATTGGCTGCCATGTCAAAAAAATCTATTAGCTCTCAATTGTCAGTGTGGTTTCTTATAGTGGATAGACAGATATCGATTTTGCAGTTAGTTTAAGTGTTAAACTGATGCATTTTGGACCACATATTTATGAGCAGAGAACTGGGAATGGCCACCCGTGTCACAATGCATACATGTTGGTCAGGAGACTGCAGTAGCTTGTCACGATGAGCTGGCAAGAAAATCACCTTGGGAGAGTCACTGCTTGAAGAAAAATATTGTGACTTCATTATTTTTCCTTAGCAAAGTTAGCAAAGAAAATATCTTCCCAAAATCTGAATAAAAGCATCTGTTGTAAATCAGAAGGTCCTGCTATGTTCGGTAAATTCCCTGAAGTTGGTACAATCAGCCAGGCCAAGTGCTTACACCCATGCAGGATGAGGACGAGCAGGACCATTAAAACATGACACTTGTGTTCATGAACATCGCCCCGACTGACCCAATCCATGCATGATCACTTCCACTTGTCATGGATGCAGCCGCTGGTGATTGCTCATTGCTGTGCATATATTTTTTAACGTAATTCAGCTTTTATCCAAAAATTTGAACGAAAACACAGAATTGAGTTTTTTTTTTCACCCCAATTTTCAGTTATCAACTGAATGTTACCACCAAATACTGGGGTCTAAAATCAATGTGTATGAATCCCTGTGAGCGCAAAACAAGGCAGCAAGTACCATTTTTAAAGTCTTTAGTATGACCAAACCTGAGTCTCTCGAATTCGAAACTTGTTTACACACAGGCATCTCCTTTGTCTATCCCTCAGTAGATGACATCATTTGTTTAGTTTATCCTCATTCCATAACATTATGATTATCACTTGTGCAGATAAACTCAGTTCAGGTGACAATGTGTTAAGTGTAGATGATATTATGATGTGTTTAATACACTTACAAACATCTGACACTAAAATAAGTGGAACGTACGAGCACTTAGGGAATATTCAGGGATACTATCATCTTTTCATGTGTCCACAGGATACTACTAGGGGATATTCAGGGGATACTATCATCTTTTCATGTGTCCACAGGATACTACTATCTTTACAGTGTGCCACTATTCAGGGGATACTATCATCTTTTCATGTGTCCACAGGATACTACTATCTTTACAGTATGCCACTATTCTGGAGATACTATCATCTTTTCATGTGTCCACAGGATACTACTAGGGGATATTCAGGGGATACTATCATCTTTTCATGTGTCCACAGGATACTACTATCTTTACAGTGTGCCACTATTCAGGGGATACTATCATCTTTTCATGTGTCCACAGGATACTACTATCTTTACAGTATGCCACTATTCTGGAGATACTATGATCTTTATAGTATACTAGGAATCTGGTGATATATGTACTATGATCTTCATAATGTACCAACAGATACTATTATCTGCAGAGTGTACCAGGGAATACTTTGATCTTTAAGCTTACCTCCATACAGGTGAAGTCCAACAGATCAGACTTGTTCCCCACTAGTATGACAGGTTTGCGAGGCATATCTTCACCCACAGCCAGACGCAGGTAGGGAAGCCAGTATGTGGTTATCTATAAACAAGCAAAAACTATCCGTATCAATAATCAATAATAACAATATCAATCAGAAGACAGAAATGTATAGGAATGGTCAACTTTTACTTGAGATATAAACTTGCAGATATGTCAATATGACTCAAACCTCATGTATACATACATGTACAAATGTCCAAAATGATAATCTGTTAATGGTGAAATTGCAGAGGAAATTCCCTACAGATGTATGATGAATAAGACCAGATGTTATAATACCGACCCGTTCAATGGAATCCTCATCGTCCAGACCATAGACAATACACACAATGTTTGCCTGAATTGGGAAAACAAAGCACAAAGTAGTAAATACATGTACTTATGCTGTTTCTCATAGATAGCAGAGTTTAGACATTTCTCAAATCTTAGACTCATAATGCAAAGAAAGGGAACTAACACAATTTAGTCTTCAAAAATATTTTAAATTCACACCAAAACATCTAAAATGAAGTTTTTCAATTCTAATTTTCTTTAATTCCATATTTTAATGAGGCAACTTCATACTTTTTTTGTAAAGCAAATCAGCCCACAAGTGGAAAACTGCCAATCTTATTCAGACATTTAATAATTTATGAGCTCTAAAAATTATTCATGGTAATTTGCTTTAATGCAGAAATCTACACCCCACATGAAGACGCACTAACCAAATGCACCAAGCTCTGCGGCTCATTAAAATGGGGTCCTAAAATCACTAAGAATGTACACATTATTGCCTGGTGACATCTAGTTTTAGCAACGATGTATTTACAGAGTTAAAGGGCCAAGACAATATGAACTCTAAAAAGAAGACCCTAGAAAGCAGGCCAAAGGCAAATCATGCTCACAAAAATCTGGCCAGGTACTGTAGATGCCAACATCAGAAATTACTGTACAGAAAAATGAATCAGTTCTTTAACTTTTTTTCAAACTAATACATGGATTATATATGAATGATATTTAATTTTTGCACATATTAGCCAACATAAAATTACCTTATCGATTTCTTCATCAAGACTTTCCTTAGTTTGCTCTCGATCTGAAAAAAAAACAAAAAACAATCAAATGAACCATATTCATGCAATGCATGTTGGGAGCTGACTAAAAACACTGCACAGCTCTGTGATGTTAATAGTATGAAAGCAGTCTGAAAACCTTGTTAACCATGAAACAGTCAACAATAAAACCAACGTTCATCAGTGATCAAGATAAGAAAACTACACAATATATGTATATTGGACAGTAACTGAATTACATAGCGCTGAAGAAAATCCAAGACAATGTAAATGGCCTTATATTTTATCCTAAAAACTACATATTTAATGTAAAAGCAAGTAATTGTCATAAAATATTACTTTCGATGCTAAAACTTCTCTAATTTTCCAATAGGACATCATATCCAAACAAATCTTGAAACTCCCTTCTCAGATCAACAGAACTGTCAAAATCTGTAATAATATGTGACTTGGTCGTGAGTGAAATTTAAGGCCACTAAACTTCATGACACCCACCTGAAAAATCTACAATGTGTGTAGGAACTTTCTCTGGGGTGACATCCGCCGGTATTGTGATTTCCTCCGCTTTTGCAGGAACCTGCATGGATAGAAATTCAAAATATACACAAAGTTCACATGTATCACAGGAAAAAAGACAAAAACTGTCTCCACTGTATGTCAATACAAAAAAGACAACAATACAACGCATCAGCTGAAAAATTTATCTTTCACTGGCAGTTTTCTCCAATAGCTTCATCATATTTCTGCACACATTAAGCCGAGATATACCAAATGTAATACTTTAAATTTGATCTCTGTTCAATGAAATCATTTCAATAAAATACAAGAAATACATACATCCTCTGGGAATTCCTCGCTCACCAAGGACAAGATCAGAGACGTTTTACCAACACCAGCTGGAAAACAGAAGCATTTCAATGATCACCTTTACCTCGAACAAAACCCAATACCAAAGGCGGTAATATGAAAAAAGTACTAGTAGTCAACAATATTCAATAACTTTTAAAACAAAAAAGTTAATTTTATGCTTGGTGCTCAAAGGAGCAAGAAATAGTTATTACTTAAGTACTTTTGTACTAAAATCAGCATTGCTATAATTTGTACTTTTATGAATTATCAGTCAGGGAATAAAATGTGTCAATTCTGACAGGTTTTAAAACCAACACAAACCCACTGACACAAGAAACCGTTTAACTTACATCCCTCCACATAAATATCCAGCATTTAACATTAGAACTCTAACATATTTTCAGGAAAGAAATATGCTTCTAAACTTTTTCACTTTTGAATTTTAAAATGTTGTCAATGCCAAACAAAAAAGGCCTAATCTTTCTTCCACTGCTTGGTCTTTGGTTATCATGTAAAAAATATTTATAGCTGTGTGTTAAATATACATGTATATACTGCACTGTGCTGTGAACTGATGACCGAAGAATGTTTTTTAGTGCTGCACTAAATCTGTCATTCACAAGACAGTTGCCTACATGCTGGAGAATAGAGTGATTATTAATTTATAGAAAGAAGTTGTTTTCATTCTGTACTTGAATGGTAAAAATTATATAGGTGTATGCCATAACAAGTGACGCAAAAACATGTTCAAAGCAGACTGAATACATTGACATTTCTTCCATTAAGAAAATGCAACAAGTTTAAATGTCCAGCTGCTTATACATTATTCATATAGTATACTGCTCTATCCACCGCTGGCATGTTAAACATAAAAATATATGTCAGTTTATTGTGTTCACTGAATAACATCACACTAATAGCCTAATAAATTATGCTGTGAACAGGTTTTCAACAAATTTGACATTCAAACTATTTCAGGATGGAGGTCATGCTGACACTCCTGGTTGTTATGGACCTATTTAAAATTAACTGATAATTGCAAGATGCTATCCACTGAATTAAGACAGTGACGATATTGTTAAAAAACAATAACTAAATGGACATGAGACAACAAACCAACACAATATCAGGTTACAACAAACCAAACAAATGCTTTAAACTTTTTGACTTCGTAATGAATGAATGTTACTCACGATCCCCAACCAAGAGAATGCGGACGTCCTTCCCTGTTGCCATTGTTAGGTAGCTAAGATGCAGAGGTACAAGGTTGCAAAACCGAGTCCGAACAAAAACTTCTTTGACAGATCATGTAGTGGCGAAAATTAGACCACTCTTGACCCAAACAACGGCATCTACTGTAACTTCAAATCTTCACAAGGCATTTCATGTGTACGTTTTCAGTATACATTTCAATCGAACTATCAGTAATTCTCTGGCCCAGAATCAGAGCCATCTACATTGTTCACAGTTAGATGTTTTCAATCAAATAGATACCTAATTTTCGTTTATCCGGCAAGATAAGAAATACTGTAACTTCCGGTACAAGTCTGCGCATGTGTTAAAGTCACCAATCAGTGGCTCATTGGCCGGAAGCCGAAGTTGTGTGGGAATTTTCGTCTGCTTCAAAGTTGAAAGAAGAGGATCATCGGTTGTAGGTTATTTGTTCGCGAAAGGCAGTTGACACAGGGAGGATCAATTTTCAATCCTAGTTTGATATACTTGATGTAACAAAGGCTATGTACGGATAAGCTGTCACTGTGCACAGAAGAATGACTTTCTCAGAGAGATTTAAATAGATAATCAAACTGTTGACTGACGATACAACAATCACAAGAACGAAGTTTTTTTTTTATCTGTAGCCATATGGAAGTGTTTTCTTTATATTTATGAACGACTTTTTTTATTTCCTGGTACTGTGTGCAGTTTTAGTCTGAACTTTCTTGATGTTAAATTTTCTTGATCCACAAATAAACACCGAACAAAGACACTCCGAATAAACTTAATTACATTGTAAGTTTTGTTTATCACGTACTGCCAGTGTCATGACTGTTGAGAGAGTAGATTGGACTACAGGTAGATAAGAACTCATATGGGTTGTCATTCCGACTTTATGATTGACTCTGACAGAGCCCACAATTTTTATAAAAATTTATTTGGAAACATCACTTCAGTGACATATTATTCGAGTACTGAAAGAATAACATATCACAGAAAGACATTTAGCTGAAGGCATATTTTCTAATTTTGAAATGAGTGCACTCAACATTAATTATGAATGTACATAAAATTGAGACTTCCAGATGTCTACAGGCATGTAGCTGAATTTGAATGAACAATCAAATGATCTGTTTTTAATGGGGTTTCTCTTTGACCATCCACTCACTCAAGTTGCTATATTTAAAAACATCGCCGAAGAATGACTTTTTTGACTTGGTTTCCTCCCCTTCAGCTTGTTGTCTAGACAACAGGAGATGTTCAGCAAACTTCAAATTCAGTAGTCCAGACATGGTATTATGTTGTCATTGTGTGGCCTACTATATAACTGCAGTTCTGCCGTACCGATCTTTGGGGATTACGAATGCTTTATAACACATTATTGACAGGAACTTGAAGGAAGAATGTTTCGTTTACTAGACTTATAATTTGCTTTTCATGTATCATAATTTTGTCAGGTGCGATCCATGAGCAATGGAGCATTGTGGAAATTTTTGCGCTGCCTCATTTACATATTATATCTTGTTGGGCAGACTCTTTAGACCATTGATGGATTTCTCTCTATCATTTTCTTCATTGACATTTTTCTGAAAATATAGGTCCAGGAGGTTTAGTTATGAGTGAAATGCAACTCATTTTTGTGTTTAGCTGAACCAATTTCAATAATTCTGAATTTCTTTCGGCGGTATGCTCCTTTGAAGAAACTGCAGAATATATAATAATAATTTGAAGGACAAGGTCTATGCAAATTAAGTTGTTATCAGCAGGCTTCTTCTGATATTGTATATGCTTGTGGAAGCTTTCTTGGTCAAAATAATTCATTAAATATTTTTAGTATAAATATTTACAATTGTCCAATGTAACATTGTATGCAAAATGTACATCACTTATCTCTCTTTGATTTTAGAACGTCGTAACACCAATGATAGTGCCCGTTATTCATGTTACAAAAATATAAGTTTTTGTCATTGATGATCTGGTGAAAGAATGGGGGTTGCTTTGACATCACGACATTCCTCGTGTACAGAATGATGGGAAAATGTAATACAACCATGCCCATGTATTTACTCAGATAAATTTCATTTTCAAAACTAGAAACCTTTAAAGTTCAACTATTTTGTTTTAAGTTTATTTTACTAGCATTGCTAATGTATAAGTAGAACAGACAATAATACAAGCCATGCTCATGTATATCTACCAGCCATATTGACAATCATCAGTCGCAAGCTACAAAACAGTTTGGCAGGTTGATAGAAGCCTGCTGACATTTCCATTAACACCAGTTATCAAATAAAGGATCAAGCTTAAAGTGCAGGCACTACAACAAATATTGTGATCAATAATCCATTACATATGAGAAGTGTACAAGTGATGTCTCGAATCATATGCTCGTACATACATTTAGGCAGTGGAGCCTAAGGCAGCAGGAGCTAGGAATAGTCTGAAGGAATTTGATCACAGCACCTTGCTCAGTTGAGTAACACACATCGATTCTGCAAAATCATTTTGGTTTACTAAGCCTTACTGTAATACATATGTACATGCGCTATAGCTATTCGATATAAATCTTGTGAGGTTTCCAAGTGTTGATTTCCTGGATCTATAAATGAGTTTTCCTGTTTAAAACAAAAGACAACACTACATTACATGTATACCTGTATATGTTACGGTAAATAGTCACATTTAAAGTTCAAAAACGTCACTTTTTATTAGGAAAATCATTTAAGGGTGAGATATTTCTACCTCCTGAGTAGGCATCTGTTCCGCTTTGACTTCACCCATTCCTAGTTCACCATTTTACCATGTAGAAGCAGTGCTAAATCAGCTGTTTTCCTTCAAAGTTCTGATTACGAGACAATTCTGATATACTTTAAAGCCATTTTCAACAACAAAGTGGAGATAACAATGCGTGGCCTGTGGTTGTTAATAGTTAGTGAGGTCATTCTTCTCACGGCAAAGGAGTGCCTTGTCTGAAGAGCTTAGGGTATGGATGATGTGATATCATATTTCTGGTTTCTCTAAAATGGCGTATCTCATGGCCTTATAAAAATTTCAGATCAAAGATGATTTATTGAGTTACCAAGCACGTTATAAGAAAGGTTTGTATGGACAACACTTCTGAAATATTTTTGGTTATATTTTTGTTGTCTTCTGAAAATGAAATTTCAAGTTCACTGGAATTGGGTAATTTGTTTATTTCAAATTCCAGCCGCTGTAGAGCCAAAATAAATTCAGTGCAGCCTCATTTGTGTTGTGAGTTATTTAAACTCAATGAGTTTTCAATAGTAATCAATCAAGATTTTTTTTATGTTTGAGGATGTCTGTACAGGATGTAATATTGATGTACATGTATTTATCTCATTTTGAAGGAACTGTTTGAAGGTTTCACTAGGAACTTAATGTCACCATTTAAATAAAAACCATTAAATTCAAAATACTGTAGTAAATATTGGCATCATGTACATGTAATGGTTCAAAATGTTTGGTTATTGGTTCATTTTGAAGACCTGAAAATTAGAATGATGACCTCTAATCAAGGCCAGCTCATCATTGTCAGCGATCACTCTGACATAATGACCGTGGTTATAGCATGTCAGCGCGAGGCGGTGACCAAGGAGCCTCTCAGCATAGCTGTCACTGTGAGTTAAAGTCCAGCTTATGCTGGCTTCCTCTCCAGCTGTACGTGGATAGGTCTGTCAGCAACCTGCAGATGGCATTGGGTTTTCCCTGGGATCTGCCAAGTTTCCTCCCACCATAATCCTGGCCACCGTTATATAATTGAAATATTCTTGAGGATGGCGTAAAACACCAGTCAAATAAGTAAAGAAATAAATATTCTGATGTTGGGTTTGGCAGAGATTTTGTTCAGCCAAGGATGGCCACAAACCAACTTCAGAGCACGCTCAATTTAAAAACCTGATGCAGTTGCTGTTACAGTTTCTCGCAGGGTTTGAGATAAAAATTACCCATCAAATACGTCTTTACGCTCTGAAGTTTGCACACACTTTATGGGATGTTCCTTGACAGATAACTGCATCAGATTTTTAAATGGAGCATGCTCTGAGATTGTTTGGGGCCATCCTGGGTTGAACAAAATTGTTGTCAAACCTGACATCAGAGCCATCTCAGACTAAGGTCATCAAAGAGATGACCATGTAAATATTCATAATTTGAGACACAAAAATATATTTATACACGTGTACTTCAATATACGTACACTATTATAAATTTAATTGATTGATTTATTTATTTGATTGGTGTTTTTACGCCGTACTCAAGAATATTTCATTTATACGACGGCGGTCAGCATTATGGTGGGAAGAAATCCATGACCATCGGCAGGTTGCTGACAGACCTTCCCACGTACAGCCAGAGAGGAAGCCAGCATGAGCTGGACTTGAACTCACATTGGTAACAGACTCCTGGGTCATTACGCTTCGCTAACCAACTGAGCCATGGAGGTCCCCCTATTTTTAATGGAATCTAATACATTTTACACCTTTAGATCATATTTGATGACCTCAGTTTTTGACAGGGTTATCACATTGAAGAGCTCAAAATATCAAAGATTTTGATGCCAGCATGTATGAAAAAATCAAATATTCATAAACATTTACGCAGCTTTCATAATAACTATAACTGTTATGGGCAAATTATAGTCTTACCAAAGGCAAGATGTTACGTGTGGGTGCTTGTGGGTGTAAGTTGTTGATAATAAAAATTGCTGTTTTAAACTTTTCAACACAGTACAATACATTACATGCTTGACACTGAATTTGAAATATTTCTACTTTCTGGCTAGCAATTTCAGTCGCATTATGTACAGTGCTTACAAATTTTAGTTGTTTTTTTTTACCATTATACATGTATTCTGAAAACAGTTAATAAATTTTGGGTAGTATCTTTTTTAAAGGTAGTGTGAGACAATTAATGTGCTGAACAGATGATAATAGAATTAGCAAAGAATGACATGTATGGAAGAAAACTCTTTTACATGCACTACATTTTATTTGTAAATAAGTAGAAGTAAATAAGAAAAATAAAAAACCAAAGTTATTCAATAAAATTAAAATTTAAGCTACATGACAGTCAAGTAAACTCCTTTATTCCAAGGGTTAGTTTTGATTCAACTTCAATACATAGCTTATGCCAGAAACTGCTTCATGAAGCAGATCCCAATGCTGTTGCTTGCCTTGGCCATTTTCCCATTTTAGGCAAGCCACATGAAGTGTTGCCCAGCATGTAATACAACATGTAATTTATTTTTGTTGTATGCAAGCTTATCCTTACATTAATCTCTTCACTCTGCTGATAATCTGGGGTCATTGGATTTGCAGTGGCCTGAACTCTTGATAAGAATAAACTAAAATTCCTTGGCTCTTGGCGTGTACAAAAATAAACTTTGTGGTTGATGTGTGCAGAGTAACTGTGCGTGCTGTTACTTGTGTGTAAGCCATTTAAGACCCATTTTATCCTCCTTACTTTTTCTGGTTCATTAGACATGCTAATTGCTTACAGTTTGCAGATATTCCTTTGTATATTTCTTTAATTTTAGAACATTTTTGGTGTATAATTTGTGCAGAATCGTAATCCATATAGATCTGAATGATAGTTATAACAAAAGGTATTGTGTCTTACAATTAATGGGAACAGAGCATGTCAGGTGTATTAGTCTAAATGCATGTTCATGCATGTAAACCATCTCCTATGTGAGTATTGAGGAGCCTATAAAGAAGTGAAGGAACTGTGAGTTAATTTACTCTAACCAAACAAACAGCAAACGTGCAGGTCGAGGTATGAAATTGTAGCTAGCAACACACAGACTGTGAGTTTGTACATGTACAAAAGTAGGTTAAGGTTGTACATGTATGTTGTGAGTGTCTGCTTAGGCACATGGGAAATTCTGTTGACACAAATACCTGTGCATTTGTAAAGACACAATCATTTTCCATGCGTACACTCTATTAACCAAAGGCTTGGACCTGACCTCAGTGCATGCATGCACTACTTATTGTTCACTGTTGTCAGGCTAACATCATGTAGAACGTACTTGCAATTCTACCTCTTTGTGCACTGAGTACTGTAGTCTTAATACCCGATAACTGATTAGAACGCTAGTGAGGTACATTGTCGTATAATTATTAACTACTAATTGATCTGTAACCGGAAAAATGCTGTTTCCCAAGGTAAAGGATCAATACCATTGATTGTTTCTGTGTTATAGGTTGAGTGATGATTGCCTGCTGTAGCAGTTGATGTGCAGAAGTCCACAGAGTTAGAATGTCACGCAGGAGACTGGAATCAGCCATTCAAGCTGGGAAGGCAATTGATGAAGGTAAGTGGTGGAGATCACAGCTAGAAACCATATTTTATGCTCATCCAGCATACTTTTTTCTATATAAGTAAGAAGGCAATTTTAACAGTAATGGCAATTATTGTAACAGCAAGGGGTAAAAGAAGTCAAGTTGATTTGAGCCAAGCAAGGAATTTTTGTAGATCTAAATGTTACATATTGCAAATTGATTTTATGGGTCCCCAGTTGAGAAGAATTCAGAAATTCATGCCTGAAATGATTTTGTGGAATTAGTGTTTGAAGTAAATCTTTATAATCATACAAAACAGTGCATTTGAGGAGGAAGTGTAATGGTCCATAGTGACATGATTCAGCTTTCTGTTTTTTTTGGTTATAACTTTTGTGATGATCTGGTAGATCTTTAATATATGTGTTTAGAACAAACTGGTGCAGGTGGCATGTTAGGCTTTATATTAGGCTAAACTGCCCATTCTTTTTTTCTGTATTGTACTGAAGAGAGTTTTTTAGCATGTATAGTGGCCATATATTTTCCCTTTCCAGTGCTATTAAGGTGGAAATGCTTAAACAAGTCCTGTATGAATAACTCGAGAAACAAAACACATGTTTGTTTCTCAGTGAGTATTGATTGGTGCTGTATGAGGCTAACACTGCGCACATACCATGCATTCAAACGTTGTTTAGAATCCCTGACATCCAATGTCAGTTTAGAAGCTGACATTGGATAAGTCATAAAGTTCTTAAACTATAAATTAAATGATGAAATGTGTGCATGCATGCACATCTTTCCGACATGCTCTTGGTGGCCCAGATTCAGCGTTGATTGTCTGTTTTTGCTAACTGAAGTTCTGCAACATGTATCAAGAGTGACAGCAAGACAGCATTCAAGGAGAAATTAATATATATGTACAGTGTAGAAACTGGAAATGTTTACAAGTTTACGAGTCTTCCACAAAGAATGGCATACTGAATAGTCGGTTGTGTTATACAAACAGATACTATTTCAAAATTGTAACCACAGTGATAGACCATGGTATGAAAGATATAAAACCATGCCAGATATGCATACAGAGGCTTTTAAAGTGTTTTGTTTTCATTTCAGGAAAGTCCTGGCCGGACAAATTTGAGAAAGTCCAAGAAATTAATCAGATAAAAATTTTAGATGAGAAACAAGGTGTATTTAGTCTTCAGTTTTCATACGATGGGGAATTGCTGGCAATAGGTTACGGAAATGGAGCTGTGGAGGTAAGTCATGCAGCATTTTTCTGTGTGGCCGAGATCCTAGATACATGTAATAAGTTGAAATTTGAATAATTTGTTTTGAATAAATGATTATGTGGTGTTTTTAACTTGGCAGTTTGGTATGCAAAGAATATCATTAATGTTTTGTGTGTCTGGCCTTCAGCCAGTATTAAGTGATATTCAGTGACATCTTTGTTAGCAAATTTTTAGCAAACTGGCTGTAAAGTTCATGCAGAAAACAAAACTGATGTGGCATAAATAGAGCTAGAGCATTGGCATCAATATGTTTGTGTTTTTTAAACAGTTGAACTTGAAGTTATAAAACTGGAATTGATTATTGGTGATGTTTTCAGCTAAGGAACCCTTTAACAGGTGAACTTGTCAAAGAGTTACGCAAGTCCAGATATGGAGGCTACCAAGTCATGTGTATACGTTTCAACCCAAAGAACCCAGATTTGTTCTTCGCCACAACATCTGAAGGAATGGTATACTCATGCAACATTAAAGATGGATCATGTCAAGAAATTATCAATGGTAAGACGAAGACCAGTCATCGTAAATTGTCTGTGTAATTCTGACATCAGGGCTAGTTTAGCTTTGTATAAATCATCTTTCAGAAACCAAACTTCCCAAGCCCTGAAGTACAGAATGCTTTGTCCATATAAACTTTCAAAACCTGGCAGAGTCATGTTTCATTCATTGATTGTTGTTTAATGCCATACTCAAGAAGTTTTCTTTTACATTTATACAATGGTGGACAGTTTTATGGATGGAGGAAACTGGCTTTAAATAAGTGCCTTGTTTAAACCATCTACCTTTGGTGAGTCACTGATGAATTTTCCCACCTGTGGCATACGGCACGTTCTTAGAAGACAAGTGATCTAGAGGGAACTTCATCAGTTAAATAAATAATAAACTATTGTCTTATTTCCTGTCTTTGTTGACTGTTTCAGAGAAGGGAAATGAAATAAACTGTCTAGACTTCAGTCTGGATGGTTTTGATTTTGCCACTGCTGGGAAGGATTTGGCCGTTAGACTGTATGATACAAAGACACTACAGGTCAGTCTGTTTCATTGTTATTATTCAGTTTTTTTCTTTATAGTTAATTACATAATTCAGTTGAGTCCGTGCTGATGGTGAGTGTTGAGTTCTTCATAGACCTCAAGTTTTCTCTCCTTCTGTGTCATGTGAAAAACATGACATTGAACCACGTGTTGTTTAGTTGTTTGGTCAATCAGTATTTAATGTTTGGCTGGAGGACATCTTCAGGTTCTTAGAGCGGATTTTTCTGTGATGGGAAACCTAACCAAGCCCCTTATGTTTCAGTTCCACTACAATGGCTTTAATGACATCATTACTGTGGTTGAATCTTGGGTTATGGATAATGTCAATTTTATACACACTCTGTACATGGCGTGCTAGACCAAATCTCAAAGACGTTAAAGATGATTTCTTGTATTTCTTACCATTTTGCTTTCTAGCACCAGAGTAGAATTTGGAGAGTCGATCGTCAAAAGCCTTAACACTTAGCTGGCTAAGACAAACTCTGCCCGTCTCTTTCTGAAACTGTGAAAAACATCTCAGAGCAGCATCTGTGGCCTTTTTTGTATTCTTGCTGTCTTTTGCGTCTAATACATGCTGCAAATCATCAGCGCTCAACACTTTGAACCGAGATGGATCTGTCCTGTTAACAGATTCTGGATGAAATAATAATTGTCGAAACATCGACTCTCAAAGTAGACAGCAGGTATAACATAATACAGCACAAAGGGGAGACTATCAAAGATGTGACCAAAAATAATTGTGATGTAGGATGTTTAAGCATGCTTCATTGCATTTGTTTCTTTAATAACGTCACAGCGTGCAACATCATGAAATGCTGAATCCTACCTGACGTGATATTATCCAATGGAGGAATGATAAATTTACGTGAGGTATAATCACAATAATTATTTCATTTTGGTGTAATATATATTAATTACCATACTGGTTAACAGGAGAGCTCATTAAATAGCACATATACAGTGATACATGATAATAAATTCTGCTTTCCACAGATGACAAAAACATATGAAGGATACAATGCAAAGACAGTGCCTGACGAGGTACAGTCTTCTGCCAATGCCATGAGGGTGTTTGCCTTGAAATATCACCCAATGAATGATGATATCTTTGTCACAGGAGGCTGGGAAAACCACTTAAAGGTAATTAATAATGACTGCAATAAAGTGAGAATGCTAATATCAGGGGTTCAGTTGCTGTGAAAAATGGCTGGAATGTTTTATTCTAATTTAAAAAATGCATTGTATACATTCATTCAAGTTTTTAAGTGATGTTTGTAAGGAATATGACTCTTAATATATGTCTAAAAATTTTGCACCGGCCCGGATAGCACAGTTGGTAGAGTGTTCGCTTCGGGACCGGTAGATCCAGGATCAATCCTTGATCGAGTCACACCTAAGACTTTAAAAGAGGAAGTTGTAACTTCTTCATTCAGCGTTCAGCATGAAGGGGATAGTGCAATGACTGGTTGACCCGTATCAGTATAATGGCTCGGGCGGGGCGGCTTACTTGCCTTCGGTAAGTCGTCTCAGTGAAGCAGCACTAGATAAAAAGAGCGGTGGAAATCCGTCCTGCTACAAGGAGGCACATTACACGTACATGCACCCTAAGGATTCCTTCATTGTCATATGACTGAAAAATTGTTGAGTACGATGTTAAACCCCAAGCACTCACTCACTCTCTCTAAAAATTTTGCAGGTTACAAGCTGCTGGACTGGTTTTATTTTCCCTTCCTTTGGCACATTATGATGGTCAAAGATTCTAGAAACTTTGCCCATGTTCTTCTTGTAAGGCTATACCAATATCACTTTATGCCAGCTTCCACTCATACATGTATAGTGTGACATTTCACTCACTTTCTCACTAAGGTTACATTTGACTTATTCAAATGTAAAAAGGGTAATGCAGTTGATCATTTTTAAATGTTTTAATACAAATGATTTAATACTGAACAGATGTACATCTGTAGGATAAAATACACTTCCATCTTTCAGTCACATCCCAGGTGTTATTACCTTCATGGTTTTGATAAAATGCAGCTGATCGTATTTAACACTCAGAAGATGGTTTTGGGAGTGGGTAGAGGCAGAGTAGTTGAGGTGCTTGCCTTTCAGTCACCAGGAACCATTGAATATGGGTTCAAACTCTGCCCTGAACTGCAGATTTGTAGATTCTTCAGTTCTCTTTGTGTGGTGCCTTGGTGACAGTGAGCGGTGCTAGTGTGGCTGTTCACCAGAATGGCCTGCACGACAGTGGAAAAATTTGTCAGTGCCTGGCCATAGGTTGGTGCGGAGAGTAACTTGTCGGTGGTTTACGGTCAGTAACTCGCCAAAGGTGTCTTTATATTAGTGAAAAATTCTTAAGTTTGGCTTTATAAACAGGCAAATGAATCAAATCAAATATTGTTTAGTTTTCAGTATTGGGAACAACCTTAAATGTTACTTTGTAGATCTGGGACTCACGGTCAAATGACGGAGTGAAGCGTGTGATCTTTGGACCTCATATATGCGGAGACAGTTTGGATCTTAAAGTATGTGGTACAATGTATATGTGTTGTGTGATATAAGGAAACAGGGCTCATGAGCTATGGCCTCTTCTAATAAACTGTTCGTATCACAAGTTCATATCCAGCTATCAACACATTACTGCCTCCATGATGTACACGTATTACTCTTGCCAGGGTGTTAGTTCAATAGTCCTGAGATTGAACCCTCATGAAGCTTTGACATCAGAATGAATACTAAATAATACTAAATACTTTTGTGTTAATTTATTCTATACAGCTGCATGCAACCACATGTTTTTTTTACCATGGATAGAATGGTGATTAAACCAGAAAAGTGTAAATGAGTGAAAAATTGAAAGAAGGAGCCTAGGTATATATATTTTTCTGTGATGCTTACTGAGCCAATTGATTGTTGTTGTCAGGGGTATGAGATCCTCACTGGTTCCTGGGTAGGTCACAATGCTCTGCAGCTCTGGGGCTACACTGAAGGAAAGCTGCAGAAAAATGTGCCATTTCCAAGCAGTGCTACAGGAGAATTCCTCTACTGTGCTCAGTTCTGTGATAATAATGTGGTTTTAGCAGGAGGCAGTGGCACAAATTCAGTGCAAGCTGTTAACACAGAGACAGGAGAGGTAAGTGTTGGTTAAATGTCAGTGTCACAGTAATACCCCTAGCGCACTATTCAAAATAGTGGGTGGCCGTCCCTGGTTTAGAAGGTTAAAACACTGGCTCACAGTGACCGTCATACCCTTCACCAATAAGGTCGCATGGTTAATCCCAGCTCTTGATGCTTCAGCTATTAAAGTCAGGAGGTTTGTCAGTTTCCTGTTGAAAGGTAGCAGTTTACTTCTGGCGCTCTTGTTTCCTCCACCAACAAACCTGACCGCAGTGATAAAGATGAAAAATTCTACACCAATCAGTCAAAATAGTGATATGATATATTAACTCAAACAGGAAAGTGAAATTCAAAAACATTCATCTTATGATGATGGTCTGTATAACTGAAGCAGTGTGAAACAAAATAGAAACAATTTTCAAATCAGAGCAAACAAAACATTATTTGCTTCTGGAAAGGAAGCCGTTCAGAATTGGAAAGAGATTGGCTTCTTCCAATTCCTGACGTGTCTGCTCCTATCTATTCTTTTTTTCAGAAAAATAACATTGTTCTCCATTTTGTGAGTTTCATGTCCAATTTCAAGCGTTCATATAACAAGTCAACTCCATTCATATAACAAGTCAACCTCCATTGCAGTGCTTAGGTGGTATCGGGATGGAGCATCCAGTGATAGCATTAGACAGCACTAAAGGAGGGCGATTGTTTGCACTGGCTGGCACTGACCGCGTCATCAAAATTGGAGCGATATGTTGAGCGGCTCTCTACACCTTACTTAAAACAGGATTCTGGCTTAAGATTTTGCCACTTTGTTGGTTTATGACATCATTTCCAAGTGATTCTATTTTTCTATGTCTGTAAAAATATTTGCGTTTATCATTTAGGATAAAACATCTTCTGACCTGTTGATCTTTCTAATTCTTGTGAATTGACTCATTTAAAAAAAAGGTGTGCTATAATAATGATGTTTCCTGGCATTTGATATTCCGTCCATTCCCTGAAATGCATTGTATCCCTTTGTCTAACACTCAAACTTGAATCGTTTTTATTATCCTTTGTTTTTGCATTTACATGTGTTTGTTTTTTCTTTTGGCCTTGATACAGTTGCACCTGTATATTTAGGTGTCATTTATAACCCTGCTCAAATCACACGTAAACAGTCCAGATTTATCAGGAAAGATATACAGCATAAAAATCATTGTAAGTATCTAAGCATCCAATGTTAAAGGAGAAGAAAACTTAAAACAATGACACTATAGGCTGAAAAGAGCACATTTTTTTCTATCTGGTGGTGCCTGCTGGATAATTTTGCGATTTTTCCTCGCCATACACACAAAGTCTGAAAACAGCAAAGCTGGCATAAATCGCTGAGTTCATGGCATCCTCCATCTTTAACACCCTGTAAAATTTATGCTGGGGGTGTGTTGCCTCTCAGCCAATGAGAGTCATTAAAGCTGCAGGCTTGTTTGTGTGAACTCGGAACCTACGTTCAACATTCATGTTTCCCGATTGTCAAGCGGAAAGCGAACTGTACTGTTTGCTTTCCTTCTGGGAAGGAGAGTTCTACGGGAAATGTACGACCTGCACTTCGACGGTTTTTGACAGCAATCCTCTGCCTAACACAGAAGACTTCAGGACTAGTTCTCAAGCAAAATGGAGTCGCCCACAGCGAATTTTGGTGTGGACTTTATTTATAATTTATTAACTTGAGGTACATGTTAGATTTTTTTTATGGTACATACCTGCGAGGAAATGCATACTCTTTTCAGTGGTATTTCTTTGATATTTAAATTTTCTTCTCCTTTAAGACATTCCCAAATACATTGTGGTGAAACTGCACATAAGCATGTACATGTATATATGATATATTTCATCATTTTATGCAGATCTATTTTGTAACATAATAATAAAATATTACACTGTGTTATGATACAGTTTCTTAACATGTACCCATTAAAGTCTTTTCAGTATTTTGGTGAAATTATTCTTGTGATTGATGACATGGTCTTTTTTTTTTTTACAGCTTATATCAGTATTATCTTCTGCAATTGCCTTTTATATGTTCTTTCACATGCATTTTCCTTGGTATAGTGTAAAAGTACTCAGCGTATACAGGCTTTTGCAAAGCACTGTGGTTTTATTGAGGATGTGTGTGTCAAGACTTTCATGAATAGTTGTGCTTTCTAAACAGTACTGCTACTTAATACTACTAAATAGCACTAAAAGTACATCCCCAGAGCCCAGTTGTATAGTCTGAACTTAAGTGCCATTTAATTTGTATCAGGATGGGAGTGGTATTAAAATTTAAGCTTGGTTAACATTAATACACTTCTGAACAACTGTCCCTGTATGGAAAGCTAGTCATCTGCACACTGAATGTCTGCCTCTAATACTTGTGTCCAGCTGGCAGTGAAGCTCAGGATTACAAGGGTTGTCAGTTCATGTACTTTGCTAAGTAATTATCCAATTAAACAGCACCTGTTAGGCAGAATAGGCACACATGTACATTTGATAGTGCAACACAGTGAATTAAAACTGGTCATTTTGCAGTGTTATATTTTCCCAGTCATTCAATATGTTCCTACTCAGGAGAATTGTTTACTTCCCACAGCTGATTTACCAATAGCTTTTACTGTGGTGGAGTGAAGTGCCTTTTTGGCTTTCCAGAAGCTTGATAGCAGCAGTAAACTGTGATATACATCTGTGGAATATTGTGCTTCAGTTGCGCCATGGAAGACTGCTATTAGGCGGATCCTTCTAATCACGTCCCTCATTATTTTTTAATATTTCATGTCAACATTAACTGCTTCACATAAAGTATTACCACTAAACATGTGTACCCGGTATATCCATCCAGTGTTTTTGATGCAGGCATGCATGAAACAATATTAACAGGTGTTGCTTTACAGTTCTCTTGTACCACTACATGATTTTAATTTTGTGATGAAAGTTTAATGGTATTTGTTGATTACAAATATATGTACTCTTTTCAGATTGAAACAAAAGTGTTTTGTGTTTTTATTGTGCGCTTTATTCGTAAACCTTTGACAATGGCAGAGGGAATGAAGGTATTGACATTATAAATAATCCCACACCATAACCTGGCACAATAACAAAGAAACGCAGGTGTTATGAAAAATACTTTTTATTTTACACTTTGCAATATAAATACCTGACAGAAAACATGATGCTGTAATTAACACAAAATTGGAAGAAAAGTTAAACCAAATTCGTTAAAGAAAAAAAAAAGTAAAAAAAAAAAAACAAGACGAGATACCAGGATATGAATTACTTAAATCCCAAATGATACATGCAACAAAACTTTTGTTACCATTTAAATAATTAAGCAAGATTCACAATAATGTCAGTTACCTGAAGCATTCAATTTGTGATTATCATCAAACTCTATAAGTTAGTGTATTCAAAGCACCACTTCATCACAGTTATGCCTAATATACATGGCACTATACAATGGACGAGTCGATAGTGATCAATGGTTCATTCAGCTGCAAAGATCTGAATTGTCCTGTCCATGATATTTTACCTGTCCACACTCAGCCTTGTTTGAGTTAAATGCTTTTGAAGTGTTTGTTACAGATGTGTCAAAAATATATTTGTTGCAATTTACCAACATGGTTCATGATCTCTCCTTGGCTGTGATAACCTACATGTAGGCTGACTTCACCAAGATAGAGGCAGTGAAAGAATCTGCACACAGTGGGAGCTGGCCTGGAACTCTTCTCACACATATTATATACTTGTACTTATCACATTTAAATTACAACAAATGTGGTTTTAAAATATTGCTTCACTTTATCAGTACCATTACATAATAAATGTTTCTGCTATGTCTAGTAATCATAATCCACTCTGGCTTATCATTTTATTTTAGTCCCCATATCAAATCACAGTATATACATCATGTGCATGTAGGTCCGTATTACAGAATTTGTACTGCCAAGTTTTCCCCTTGATCAAGTGAAGGGTGTGAATCAGACACAGAAATGTTGCAACTGTCATAATCGCATGTAGTCTTATAAAGGATGACTCAAAGTAGGTAGGGGCCTCCGTGGCTCAGTCGGTTAGCGCGCTAGCGCAGCGTAATGACCCAGGAGCCTCTCACCAATGCGGTCGCTGTGAGTTCAAGTCCAGTTCATGCTGGCTTCCTCTCCGGCCGTAAGTGGGAAGGTCTGCCAGCAACCTGCGGATGGTCGTGGGTTTCCCCCGGGCTGTGCCCGGTTTCCACCCACCATAATGCTGGCCGCCGTCGTATAAGTGAAATATTCTTGAGTACGGCGTAAAACACCAATCAAAAAAAAAAAAAAAAAAATCAAAGTAGGTAGACTCTTATGATATTCCATTGTCATGATTATGTATCCAACAGTAGCTATCCTATTTGACATTCTAGATCTATGGAAGCATATGCTATTTGCAACAAAATAAGAACACGTTTGGTTTGAAAAAGTCAACTTTTCATGCAAGACATCTTGCACCAGTGACTTCAGTTTCAGATGTTCACACAATGATCACCCAATCTCACGTGTTGACCACTGCTGAGAGGCACTGGGGAATGGGGGAAGGGACATATTCTGGAAGACTTCACAACACACTGTTCCAAATGATACCTGATCAATGTCCCCAGATATCAGACTTCCCATCTAACTGTACATTAAATGCCTCGCATTAACAGTTTCAGTGTTGAAAATGAGGTGAAGCCATTCACAGTCCCATGTGTAAGGCTTACAAGTATGAAGTAGATATATTACTACATTTAGTTTTGAATTTACAAAACTTAAAATTACACCAAGCACTGATTTTAAAGCAGAAACTGCTGCCATGCTTTCAATGTGTGAGAAGTGTATTTAAGACAATCCATCTATTTGCTTTTTTTAGCAAAAAATTTCCAGTTATCAACATGTACTTATGTATACATGTACGTATACAATGTACTACTGTGTTCTCAAGGCTGATTTATTTATTTATTTGATTGGAGTTTTACGCCATACTCAAAAATATTTCGCTCATACGACGGGGGCCAGCATTATGGTGGGAGGAAACCTGATGGCTGATGCATTCAAAACACTATTAATGCCTACAACAATCAGGTCAGAGGTATGGCTTCGTCACAGTTTAAATTACAAATGTCACATTCCTCCTTTCTGGCATTAGGTGTTAAGCAGGGTGTAGGTCAACTTATGATCATAAGCAACTGGGTACACCTCGACACAGTCGACCTACATGTAGCACTTATATCCAAAACTTTGACAAAACCTTTCGATCATTAGCAACATTTGACCAGATTCAGTTACGTTGCATGTAGGTGAGCTACGACTGGCAGCAACTAAGTGCAGATACTGAGGAACATGACTGTCATGTGACCCTTGTACATGATGCATGAATGTAATTGATATAATGTCTAATATAGCTTTAAGTTGTTTTCTTTCAAAATTTCGAAAGGTTTCTTGGAAAATTTCCATGTCCATTTACTTCTCCTTTTCACTTTATTCCCCACATTCAACGAAAGGATAGACAAATTGAGTGAGTGCTTGGGGTTTAACGTCGTACTCAACAATTTTTCAGTCATATGACGACGAAGGAATCATTAGGGTGCATGCACGTGTAATGTGCCTCCTTGTTGCAGGACGGATTTCCACCGCTCTTTTATCTATTGCTGCTTCACTGAGACGACTTACCGAAGGCAAGTAAGCTGCCCCGCCCAAGCCATTATACTGATACGGGTCAACCAGTCGTTGCACTATCCCCTTCATGCTGAACGCCAAGCGAGGAAGTTACAACTTCCTCTTTTAAAGTCTTAGGTGTGACTCGACCAAGGATTGATCCTGGATCTACCGGTCCCGAAGCGGACGCTCTACCAACTGTGCTATCCGGGCCGGTTGATAGACAAAGTGAATACCTTGCTCTAATTATAGCCCTCGCCCTCATTACACTCCCCATGTACATCATATGTTTTGTCTGTGCTTTGCAAGAGGTGTCGTACAAGCATCGACTAAGCCTCCACATATCGACGAGCTTATTTTCCACCTCCTCAGCCCACTGTGATCGCCATTTTCATAGGCTGACTCATACATATGATGCTCCACATGCTGCATCACTGGGAGCAACTGTGACCAACTGGATGCAAGCACGCGTATATCAACAGAACTGAGTACAACTGGATGTTGTGAGTGACAGAAAAGTAGAACGTGTTCAACTGAGTCAGCAATTGTGATTGACTAAAACCAGTGTCCGATCAAATGCTCCCATTTGCTTCCAATTGCTCCCAATCGCAAGCTTGATCTACGCCCGGCTTAAGATCGACTTGCAATGAATTGCTTACGTTGGCTGTAACTTGTCAGTAATACACCTTAAGTTTAAGCTTCAAACTTTACATGAATTTATTTCAAATCTTCCGATCAGTCATCAAGCTGTCCCTGGGTTTACTTTAAATTCTCATTGCTGTCATCAAAAGGTCTTGGATTTAATGCTTTACACTCCTTACTGCCATACTGTCCCAGAAATAATTTCTGGATACTCTGACAGTTCTCCTCAGTCCTCAGAAAAGTCCCAGACTTCAATCCTCATCGTACTCAAAGTCATCAAACTGTCCCAGAATTAACTCATATTTCTCTTCACTCCTCAGAATGGCCCCTGGCTTCTCTCCTCAATCATCGTCCTCACAGTCATCAAACTGTCCCTCCTCCACCTGAGGTTCCACCATCCTGTCCAGCCAATCCACGGGCTTGGCGTGGATGTCCCAAGCTGGGAAGTAATGACTCCTCACTTCATGGCACATGATGATGTGGTCACGCGGTGGATGCTGGTAGACTCTGATTTCATCTACAAATGAAAAAGGAAATATGTACATATACTGTATATGAGGAAAACTTTTACATACATGTACCTGTATTTATGTTTACATTTATAAGGAAAACAATTTTAAAACATTGTCCGTTTAAAAAAATGTGTTGATTAAATAATGAAATTCAACTTAAATCTCAAGAAAACTTATCATCATATCATAAGTTCAGGGTTAAAAGCAGAACATAGTTCAAAGTGTAAAAACAGATTAAAGACCTGAATGAGGTGTACCTACCATATGGCCCAAGACTGTTTTCAATCTCTTCATCCCAGTCTTCTTCTGGAGATGCTGAACGAACAGGATTCTCAAAGTCAACAACTTCAGGGATACGGACAGTCTCAAACTCGTCAGAACTGTCTTCAGAATGCCTGTTTCCCGTATGTTCACCATCGCTTTCATCTGAGCTGTCACTCTCATCTGCATTGTCAATCTCCTCAGGTTCGCTCTCTTGTTCCTCTTCACTAATACTGGTACTGTACATCACATCATCCTTACACGTTTTCCCACTGACAGATAAAGAGTTTTGTACACATTCAGTGTCACTCAATTTCTCATGGTCAATACTACTGTATTTATTGCTTTCACTGTTTCTTTTGCCCATTTGAAGCATTTTGTTCTTGTAATTCTCTTCAGTGTTAATGTTCCTGATGCCACTGTTACAGCATGATTCAGTTTGCTGCTTCTCATCACTGTCAATGCTGCTTCCATCCAATTTGTTATCCTCGATACCATTTAATACTTTGTCTTCACTATGTGAATCTACATCATCTTTGGTCTCTGTATCTGAAAAAAAAAAAAATCCAAAACCTGAAAAAAGTCTCAATTAGTACCAATTATTTTGTAATCTATACATTTTTCTTTCATAAGATGCATTCAGTTTGGAAAGCCCCTGGAGATAGTAACTTCCATGACAAAATTCCAGTATAACAAAATCAGACCTTTAGATCTGAACCTTTAGTTTGAAGACTTTCATACATAAGGTAACCTAAGTAAAATAAAATAAATTGCGATATCTGGAAGCAGGCAGTCAATATAATTGATAATTGTTATTATCGTTGTGATACATCTGTCATGTCTGTGACAGTTTCTCTTCAGAACAAGGCTCACTTTTTCTTCAGATATCTTTACACACTATGAAGGTGTGATGGACAGATAAATAGATAAAAGACAATACCCTGGCCATGTTGACCCAGGGTACAGCTTCCTACAAACTTACCGGAGATCCAGCCATCATCTTCACCCAAGTTCACTCTGGGAAATGAGGGCAGAGAGTAGATGGGGCGGGTCTGAGGGCCGTCATGGCTCCTCCAGAAGGACAGTCCTCTCTCTGCAGCTCGCTTCATGGCATACTGGCTGTAGGGGGCCTCCTCTTGAAACTCATCCTCCTCTGGAAGGTCTAGGGCCTCAATCTAACAGAGGGTGGGAAAATTTATTTACTTATTTGATTTGTGTTTTACACCATACTCAAGAATATTTCACTTATACGACGGCGGTCAGCATTATGGTGGGTGGAAACTGGGCATAGCCCGAGGGAAACCCATGACCATCCGCAGGTTGAGGGTGGGAAAAGACACACATTTATGCTTTGAAAAGAAAGATCATGACTCGCAGAGACAGTTATACAGACAAAGTACAGAAGAAGTATTCTCAGGGCTTTTTTTTATTCACAACTTATATTCTCACCAAATGATTCTGGGTCATAACTGGACGGTCCAGTAGATGCACCTCTAAGTTAATACGCTTATGAAATAAAAAAAACAATCGTTTCTTTTTTCTCTCAATAATTTTATTTTGGCATCAAAACCTCAATAGTGCATGACAAACCAAAACCATTTTTGCTTTAACATACCACAATACTCTTTGCCTTGCAGTCATCATATTGCACATCTGGACGGACTTTCCCTCTCCAATTGTCTTTTAGCTCTGGATTCCGAGATGCATAACGATTCTGTACTGTTAACAGAGGTACTTTATGCCACGGAATATGGAAGTTATTCTGTAAAATGTGATAAGAAAAAGTGCAAGCATGTGACTGGCTGACACTGATGGGTAACTGAAATGATATCCACAACAATGATTTCAAATAAAAATAAAGAGCATCAGTTCTGTGAGCTTGATTTTACATGTAGTTATGCTGCTGACTGACTATTCCCAGACATACAGCCTACAAAGATCCCATATAACAGCAGAGAGAATGAATGCAGATTTGCTTCCCACAAGTCATACAAGGAGGTCAACTTATTGGTGCTGTATACAAATTCCAGCAACACAATGGTTAGGAAGGCTCTCACCAATGTGGTTCTTGTGAGTTCCATACCAGCCCAAGCTTCCTCTCTAGTCGTATGTAGAAATTATGATCAGTCAGAAATCCGCGAATGGTTGTGGGTTTCCCCAGACTCAGACCGGTGTTCTCCCACCATAATGCTGGCTGCCGTCATATATGTGAAATATTCTTGATTATGGTGTAACAGGGGTTCATAGATGTCAAAATGTTTACTATTCTGTCAGAAATATTGAGTTATTTTCAAGGTCGTTCTAAGTTTTTTTCAGATCTGCCCTGTAATGGAGTCATATTGAGTTTTTTAAAAATATCACCTCAAGACAAGGTAATAGTAAATTCTATGTTTTTCAGATTCTGAAATATCAGACTGAAAATATCCCATACATCCATTCTAAATGGTTGATCGCCTGTCAATCTCCTAAACTATGTAAACCGTTCTCGATCACCATGCAAACTCCAGGAGAAGATTTCACATGTGGGTAAGTACAGTGTGCTTTCAGTTGGTAGCTATGTTCATTTTAATTACAAGAAAATCTGTCCAACCTTTATGCCAGTTTAAATAGAAAATGACTGACCATCAGCATCGGTAACTGACATGAAAATGCATCGGTGAGCGTAGACTACTATTTAATGTGACTTTTGACTGGCTCAATGAAATTACGTGACCAATGAAATGTCTTGTTTCATAATCCCAAATAAAAGCACATGTCCACATCTCTGATGTCTGTGCACACACATGGTTTGAAAAGTGACCTCCACAAAGGCAGAAACCGTTCATAAAATACCTTTTACATATGGCCATCGAAGGATAAGTGAATCATTCTGAGCACTGATAGCTGCGGTTATAGAACTAAACTGCAATGCAAAATATGTCTGCTATGTATGGGCTGAAACCAGTCGTCGAAAAACGAAGAGTGTTGCATTTGATGCAACGCAGTCAACTATTTACATAAGTGACGTAATACATAAACAAAGAATATGAAATGCAATTTAATGATTAATATTTCAATTAATACTATTTCCAAGTTAAAATCAATCAAACAATATTATTAAAAACAGTACATATATTTGATAATTCTCTGTATGAATTCTGGGATCAGTGACACAGTCAAAACAAAACTCTGAGAGAGAACTTATAAAGACATTCTGCGCTCCACATATTTCACAAGAAGTGTTTTTATCAGAATTGAGTTTTACTGAAATATATTCAGTTTTTCTTATTTCAGCTTACAGCATACTTTTGATTTTTTGAACTCCGTATCCAGTGTTTTGAATCTCTTAACTACATTTAACAGTAAGTTAAGCTCAACATCTATCAACCCCTGAGTAAAACCCCATTCAAATAAATAATTAAATACAATTTATAAATACTGACGCAGGTTTTGTCATGTGTTATAATCAAACCAGCTCCATTTTTGTTAAAAACGCAGAAAACACAGTGACAGCATTAGTAGGCAGCACTTACCTCTCCCATGTCCAGACGTACCAGCTTGTCTAACTTCATCACTGCAGGAGGGATCTCTGTAAGTCTGTTGTTAAACAGGTCCAGAGACTTCAATCTGGTCAACCTGCTGAAGGATTCTGGCAGTTCACAGACCTGGTAACATTAGATAACTTACTGGATGAAACACACCTCAAACGAGACAATAGTATACTCATTACTAGAAGGGCTTCTCAAAAATCAAGTACTAGGTACCCAAAAGTTACAAATGTCCTATACCAATAACTACAACAGGGGAGTGTCAAGTTTGAACGCTTCTACTGCAGAAGGTTAAACAGTCATACTGTACCTTACGACCTGTCAAAAATGTTATATTTTTGATTACATTTACTGTAACACAGGCATCTGAAAAAAGTTTCACAAAACTTATTTAGAGCAGACAAATAATTCAGAAAACTGAGGAGCTGGGCATTTGTGAACTTAAGAAATTCCTGCAGGAATGGAGTGTTACTTGTGCCTCTGAAAGAACACAGTGATAAACTAAATTAATGTCAACAAAAGTTGCCTAATATTCACAACTTGTCAAATATACATGTAGTAGGACTATTTTTACCTTCTACAAGAAGAGTTTGAAGCTGAAATGCCTTCTTCAATGCCTCTTATATCAATCAATGTATAAATACAGACAGAAAGCATTAGTATTACAAACAGCTAATTACAGTATCAAAGTTATTTTCACCTTTTTAATCTCTGGTTTTGTGTAATTTTTACTGTTTCTCGATATTTAATGTCCTTGTATTTGGTTTTAAAAATACATTCTAAACAATAAACAATAGCTATAATATCAATCAACAGATTACATTTGCTACTTCCGCAAATACATGTATGAAGTTTTCAGTACCATTCCTTTCTTTTGTACCTGCATGTGAGGAACAATTCCTATAAACCTTTCTTACCTTACAAAATATAACATGATTTCAATACTTCCGTATACCAATGTTACTTGTGTCTGGGTGCTGACCAATGTGTTACTTCATGTTTATGTGACATGTACCTGGTTATTATCCAGACGAAGATCTTCAAGGCTTTCCAAATCTCCAAAGTTATCTGGTAGTTTCTTTATACTGTTGCGTGATAACTGGCACACTCTAAGCCTCTTTAACTTACAGAAGGAGTCGGGGATAGCATGCAACATGTTTTGACCTGAAATATATATAACATCCAAGTTAAACCTCAGCCCATATTGGTCCAGGGATCACTAAAGCTGCCTTAGACATGTTAGACTTGAAGTCCTACTTAATCTTGACTTTAAAACGAGTTCAGTGCTCTAAAACTTGTTACTTATCTTAGGAATTTTTATTTTATTACTTTATGCTGTCTTAGACTTTCATGACAAAACTTAAAATTAGCACTTGAAGTTAAAAAATACTCAAGAGTTACATCACAAGTTAAGAATAAGTCTGGGACTTAAGTGTAGGATTGCTTCATGATCCCGAGGCCAGAGGCATTGGGTAGAATTTGTACGCTGGACATTGCACACGTCTCTTGGAAGTAAGAGACTAATAACCATGGTTACATTAATATCTGAATATTAACACACGTACATATGAAGACATTCATGTAACAAATCCATGTAAATTGTATACCATTACCTTAGCTTGGATAAACACAGAGCACACGTATATGTACAGGAAACTAAAGATTTCTACAGGAAATTTCAAGAAACATTACCTATGTCAAAAAACTCTAGAAAGCTCAGATTTCCAATGTCTGACGGTAATTCACGCAGTTGATTTTCATCTAAGTGAAGCTCTCGTAGAAGTCTGAGTTTTCCGAAGCTGTGAGGAAGATGGGCTACCCAGTTCCCATTCTGGAAGTTTCGCCGCTCCAGTTCATCGATAACACTTCCCATGTGAAACTCCTCCAGACATCCCAGGCTTCCAAGAGATTCAGGCAAGTACGAGATGAAGTTCCCAGCAATATCCAACAGCTTCAGTTTCTTACTCGTAGCCCCAAAGCTCTCAGAAAGAGGTTTTTGAATTAGCTGATTGTCTTTGACAGAGAACTCTCTGATATCTGACAGGTGATTCAACCAGTCTGGCAGTGCTTTTAACAAATTGCACTCTGCATAGAATTTCTGTAATGTTTTGGCAGAGCCACACTTCTTTGGTAGATATTCAATACTATTCATAGAGAGATCAATATGGATAAGACTTGACAAGGCTTCAAAAGAATCAGGTAGGGTAGCCACATGATTATTGCTAATATTCAGCACCTCTAGGTTTGTCAGCTCTCCCAGATCTTCAGGAACACCTTGGAGTTGATTATTGCTGACTTCTAGAACTGTCAAGTTTGTTAGATTTCCTATTTTCGGAGGCAGTGATTTCAACACATTTTCTTCCAAATATAACGACTTTAAGCTTGATAAATTTGCAAACTGTTCTGGTAAACATTTCAGTTTGTTACCTGTCAGTCGAATAGTTTCTAATGCTTTCAGGTCACATATTGCACTAGGGAGAGATACTAATTCATTTTCCACAAGCTCTAGTACACAGAGGCCGTGTAATGATGCTAATGATGTTGGAAGAGAGGTAATCTCATTGCCACAGGCTGAGAGCACTTTGAGGTGTGGCAAGTTAAAACACAGCTCACTTGGAATTACAGATAAGTCATTGTAGTCCATATACAAGGCAGTGACATTTTCATCTTTGGAGTTCAGGACATCCTGAGGAACCTCTGTGAGGTCTGTTGATGACAAATCAATTGCCAAGTCCCCACTTAATTTTGTGTTTTCCTTTACACCAGAGTCAGAATCTGTTTCACATCTGTTCATCATAACGTTTCATTAATCTGTGAAATAGAATAGGAAGTTACTTGTCAGCTAGCCTAATCTCTATATACTGTGAAGTATTCTGATTAATTTTCAGGACTGAACTTGTAAGATGTCAGTGATTGGTGGTTCAACATACCCTACTTGAAAATATTTTGCTTACATGACAGCAGACAGATTTCATGAACAGAGGAACCTGAAAGGAGCCTGGGGTACACCAGATAGCCCTTGGTCCAGCTACTAACACACCTCTGGACTTATAAGCTCTTCATTATTTACCGGATTGCTAGTTTAACACCGAGCTAAAGGCCTCCTGACTAAAACTTTGCTAGTTTAAGACCAAACTGAAGGCCTCTTGACTCAACGCCACAACAGGATATAGCTTGAAATGTGTGACACTTTACGTCTGCCCCCAGGATCATGAAGCCATCTTAGATATCAGTCAAAATTTCAATCACATTAAAATTGTTCTTTCTTTATATATTACACGTTCAAAATTTTGCCTGACCAAGTAAATTCAGGGTAAGTTATCAGACGACAAATTTCAGCTAAAATAATGGAAAGGAAGATATAAAATTTAATGATCGAAGTGATCCCGGGGTCTGCTCAACTATGGTGAGAATAACATATTTAAGTCCCAACATTAGACATATGCCAATGAGGTGTCATTAGCATACAACATCTAATTCATTTAGGCCAGTTATAAAGTTGAGGTGATCAGAAAATTTACAAAACTTTGATGAAATCTCAACATACATGACATACTTCCCTGCCTCTAAGTTGTATCTGACACATCTGATTTATCATTGAAGGATAATCATTATGACATGTAATGAGAAGCAGATAAATCCCCTGCACAACAAAATGTCTACTTCTATTATCCTTAATAATTGAAACAGACAAGGCTAAATGTAGTAGTTGAATTTAACAGCCTCTGGAGGAGAATAAGACGTAGTTGTTGCTGGCTTTTCTATGTGGGGGAGCTATTTGCAACAACCCTACACCAAACAACAAAGTTTTGAACTATTCTAAAGGATGAAAAGTTAACCAAACAGTGTCAAATGCAAAGTGAAAGTGCTGAAATATCAGCCAAAAATGGCATTTTTACTGTTAATTAGGCTCCCAAGCTGCAAGACTATTGTTCTCACTCAGATTATATTTCTTCCTCTCTGGCAACTGCTTTTTTGGGGTTTTGCAGGAAAACTGCGGGTCACAGATGTTAATTTTCTACACAACTTCGTTACCAAATCGCTTGGGCTCCCTGCTAGAGTATAAAACTTTACCCACCTGTGACCCACTTTCGGCATATTGGATCAGTATGGAAATCTAAACAAAAAATTTTCTCCACAACAGCTGATCCGATTGCATTGAAAATTGATATGCATGTACAAGACTACTAGGGGTATCAGGATTGAAAATTTTATGCATGTCGGTCGAGAAATGTGAAAGATGGGTATTAATTGGTCATCATGTTGAGCAGCAATGCGCATATCATGCTTCATAGTGGAGCAGTGGAAAGCGGCATTCGCTGTGGAGCATATACCATTGAAGTCGTCATGGCTCTGATAAATCTATTCTAAATCGAGTAGGGACGTATCGTGGTGGGTGCGGAAAGTTGGTTTTTAGGTTGGTGTATTTTTCTTGCACGACAATTGTTCGATAATAAAGTGAATCGGCCTGGACCTTCGTTGAGTACAAAATTAACAATGAATGCGTCGAGACTCCAACGGCGCTAGGCCAGTATAAGAAAAGAAGTTGGAGTCTTTCGAGGCTACCGGTATATCAATCTTTGGCCAAGCTGCAGTGTTTTGGCCTCTTCACTATAATTCTAGTTTACAATTGATTTCTTATGCTACCCATTCACACATCGATCTATCCACGACACGCTTCGCTAGTCTTGGATCAAATCTATCTTACCACATTTAAATCATTGTGCTTTCAAATGAATTTGATCCATGCTGCTGCTCTTATTTTATTTAAACCGGAAGTTAGTATGTTGCTTTAGCAAGAAAGGTCTCCTGCACAGACAATACAATTTTGCTCAGGTATCTGCTCGGAGATTTTGTACACGTGTTTAAGTTCAAAGTCGATGTTCTCCGAGATCGGGTGTTCGTAGGCGTATCCCAAAATACCGCAGACACGAGAACAGGAAGTTTACAAGGTGCGCATGGTAACAAGGAGACGCGGCAGGATTATAAATTTGGTAAAATAGTTTGATTTGCGAGCGAATTCCAACAGAATTATAACGCTGGAAAATATTTAAAGCAGTGGTACTTACAGCACACTGACGAATTCCTGATTTGCAACTAGAGTGACAAGTTTACTGGTGCTTAAACACTTACTCTAAACTGACAGTGGATGGTTAAGGCCTTGGTTATAATATGGTTCAACGACACGCTACACATGAAGTGATGAACTCGCATGTGTGTTCAGTACTTTGAGGGAATTAAGAAGTCTACCTGTGGTTGACAATATAAGTGATGTCTGACCAGAAACAAAATAGGTTTCCGATAAATAGGTTTTTACGTTTAGCCTTTTATTGCATTGATATTTTAGGAATAAGTATCACTTACTTTGTGATATTGATGCACAGTTTTTAAATTACATCATTATCAAAACATAGAGACATCCGATTGCAAACTGACTTTGGCGCTTTAATTATGGCATGGTAGGGCTACTTGTGTGTTTTGGCATGAACACATATTTTGATTATAGTTACAGGTTTAGATATTTAATTTAAACACCAAAGTTCACCAAAGAACATAATTTAGAAGATTTATCACATAATGTTAAATTAGTTTTCTGTATGTTACCCCCATTGACATTGACCCTTTGGTATCATGAAGCAACAATGTCATGTCACAAAATGACGTCACTCTGTTATCAATATGTCATACATCAATGGGTTCATATTGATTTACATGTAATGTCTCAAATGTTGCTTTTTGTTTCCTTGAGACTTCAGACAAGAACCTGTAATCGAATATCACTTTAGCCAGTAGGTTAGTCATACTTTGATTTCATTTTGATGAGATGATAAAATGCATGATTTGTGTCAGGTTAAAGATTACACACAAGGGATGCCGATACACTTCTGAGGTTGAACACTTTGGGCTGATTGTGTTGTTATAATAAGCTGTATGGGTTGTATCAAACTCATAGCTTCTGAAGTTCTGTGTGATCAGAAGTAAGATGCACGTATATCTGGATGGCACTCAGCACTGAAAGGCTAGAGCAAGGAAACATGACTGGTTGGCCTGGTGTTAGTTTAATGTGACTGGGTGGGATGTCATCCCTGGTATCTTCATTTTGATACTTCAGTGGTGGCAGCACTTTGGCAGCATGGACTCGCCCTGCCACGCCAAGACAATATATCTGTAAATACACCTAATGATTCCACCTCGTCAGGTGATGAAATTGTATAGTACGACGTTAAGCCCTAAGCATAGATACATATATACACCTGAACCATCAGCAATTTGTTCAGAATATTGGGTTGCTGATTTCAAATTGATCAGATGCTGTAGCTGGGCCATTACCATGGCGAATCACTTATGAACAGGACTTAATCACATGGTTGCATTACCCTGCATTCACTTTTTGAACAACTGATTTGGCCGTGTGATGAACATGAAAACAAACTTTAACAGTGTTATTGCTCTGGGCAATCAGCGTTTTAATTTTCTCACTCCCACCCATCCCTTTATTGTCCTTTTCTAAATGTTGATTAAATTACTATTTTGCTGGTGGTATGTTTTTTTTTATTTTGTTTTTATGTATACATTGGCTCATTCTTTATATCAAAATGTATATGCCGAAGCACTTGTATATATTTGTCAAGTACTTCACATAAAGTTTGATTTGTAAAAATGCATTTTCACAAGCCCATAAAGGCCTTAAAATGATACTTTTCTCTGTGATATGCTAACATTTTCTTGCTTAGAAATCAATCAAACTTCACAAAAAAACTTTTAAGTGATGATGGCCTATATGGTAAATGAATGAAGCAAAATGTATTCTTGAAAAATGCTAAACTGAAAAAATGGAATACAGTATTATCAATATACTTGAATCATGATGATAGGCCCATAACCAGTGCATAGAATTTTCCCTCCAATCCATTAAACTTTTACCTTTATTGCCTTATTCTGGACTTAATAAAATATGTTTACTATTTCAGATGCATTTATTGTCCAACATTTTCAAGAATTTACAGAAATGTTCACGAACTGAAACATATCAGCAGTATATAAGATGGAAACTAAAGACCTAAAGGAGTTAGCATCACAGAAGGAGAAAGAATGGAGAGATGTCACAGAATTGAGGTAATTTCAATTCACTGCATGTACATTTTACACTGTACTTAATGTCTCTTTTTGATAAAGCAAAAGTCTGCTCTAAAATTGAATTGCTCGTAAAGCTCGAAACTGAAGGGTATATGACATTCTTGAAGCAGACTACATACATGTAGTACTACAGGGTTGTTGTTGTTTACATTACGGAAGCACTTTATGATGAGCAGTAAATTACATATAATTTAAAAGCATTTTCACTAACTAATCACTCTGCTGTACTGAGCTGGTCACATGAAATCATTTGATTTACAGAAAAGTAAATATAATTAGACATGATTTTCACCAACTGATGATGGTTCTATACTATGGTTCATACAGCAAATTACCTGCTGTCAGTATTAATAATACATTTTTAGTGAAAGCAGGAGGTTTGTGTTAATAGCAGGACACTTAATACTGGAATTTTGATAGAAATAGCAGTTTTCTGCACCATATTTTCCCAGAATCCAGACATTGGAAACTGACAGTGATAGCAAGACAAAGTTGTTAGAAGAAGAAAGGAACAAGTTTGTAAAGTTGAAAGAAGACTTCAAGTACAACCTTAAGCTACTTGGAGAAAGGGATAAAGAGCTGGAACAGTATGATGTTATATTTGCAGGTAGGTATAATTAATATTTTGACACTTTGTCAGTTTGAATCGTATAATCATTCAGTGTCTAATGTCATTTTTCTTTTTCGGTTTCGCCATGATATGACTGAAACATTGACGATATGGCATTAAACCATAATCATTCATTCCTTCTTTTTCAGTTTGTATAATGTTACTTATTTCATTTGATGAAACAAACAGATTTCCCCTATTCTGGTGTTCTTTGTCTGGTTTTTCTAGGTGATCGGTATTTATTTTTGCTCAGAACATTGCCATATTCTGCTTTGGCCAAAGTATTGTGATTTGTCTTATTGACTCATTGCATGATGTCCTCAAAACTTCGTTGGTTTTCTTCAAGGCATTATTCGTTTTCCTCAGATCATTATATAATTTCCTGAGATCATTGTCTGATTTCATCCAAACTTTGTCCAGTTCCTCAATGTATATTCTGGTCTCTGCACATCATTATGATTTGCCTGGTCTCTTCAGAACTTTGTCACGTTTCCTACCCTTGCCTGATTTCCCCTGAGGGTTTATTGTGTTCTCTAAATCATCATATGAATTCCTTCTCTGATTACATGTATATAGAGCATAAGAGGTCAAATAAATATAATATACTTGACAGTTAAAGATAATCTTAACTTTTTGCTGTATGTATATGATTTTGACAAGTTCAGATCTCCCATTAACTTGTTTTGGAATCAAGAGTAAAATAATTACTCCAAAAAAAGACAAAGCCTTCAAAAATGGTGTTTAGTTTGGTATTCAGTATTTCAGTATCGACTTATGCATTTCAAGTAGTTCTTGAAAATGACGTAATTGTCTTGGAGTTGCTTTTCTACTGTAATGTTGAAATGAGTTGATTCTGAAGAATTTCAGTGTATAATCTAGCATTGTCATAGGTGTAGATCCTGTCGTCGCAACTACAGTATAATTACATGTATATATTTCTCTATTTTATTTTCTCACCAGAGCTCAAACAGAAGATAACCATTTTGAGCACAGAAAACAGTGAATTGAAAATCAAAATAGACGAACTCAAAGTTGCTCATCAAAGGGAGGCAAAGAGTAGGGAGGATTTACAAACCCATTATCAGCAGAGGCTCAGGGAAAAGCAGAGAGAGATAGACAACTTTAGGAAGTAAGTAGCAAACAACATTGTGGCCTTTGGCCAAAAATGGTGGTGTCCTCCATTACGAGATAGAAATCCAGCCAAGAGTATTGTCATGTTGTCTGTAGTGGAGGGATTTGTACATTTGGCAGTGGTGGAGGTTTGTTCTCCTGAAGCGAATTCTGTTTTGGGACACAAGTGAAATATCATTGAGTATGACACAGCAATCAGATATATAAATCTAGATGAGGATGTGGGTTACATGTTGGTGTTAAATAAAAACAATGTTACTTTTGGAATGATACAGAAAGTGTTTGCTGGCTGTTAATTGTATGTGTTCCTGTATGTAAATTCTTTCACAAAGCAAAGATGATTGTTTCAAAATTTCAAAATTATTTAGTGAATCCAGCAAGCATAATTATAGAAAAAAGCTATGAATTTTATTCAGAATTTCAGCCATCATGACCTGAGGAATTTATTAATGAGAACTCTAACATGTGAAACTGGCTAAAATACAATTCTGGATGTTGTACTTGCATGCTGAAGTGATAAAAACTGTTACATATGTTCATTACAGAGATAAAGAAGGTCAAGTGGAAGAAGAAAGAAAAGAATATGAATCCTTTAAGAGAAAACTAGAGAAACGTCTCACTGAGGTGGAGGAAGAGTTGGAGATACAGAAGAGAGAGCTGACAACAGGTAAGTCGGGCTGTGATATCTAGGTGAGAGAGATGAGGAGATAGAGATACAGAAGAGAGAATTGACAACAGCTAAGTTATAATGTAATATCCAAATGAGAGAGGAAAAGTCTGAGATGCAGAAGGGAGAATGGACACAGGTAGGTCATGCTGTGATATCCATGTGAGAGAGAGGAGTTAGAGATACAGAAGAGAGAACTGACAGCAGGTAAGTCATTCTGTGATATCCAGGTGAGAGATGAGGAGTTATAGAGATACAGAAGAGAGAACTGACTTCAGATAAGTCATGCTGTGATATTCAGGTGAGAGAGAGGAAGAGTTAGAGATACCGATACAGAAGAGAGAACTGACAACTGGTGAGTCATGCTGTGGTATCTAGGTGAGAAAGGAAGAGTTAGAGATTCAGAAGAAAGAACTGACAATAGGTAAGTCAAACCTAAGTCATGCTGTGATATTCAGGTGAGAGAACTGACAACAGGTAAGTTACTCCAGGTGTGATATCCAGGTGATAGAGGAGGAGTTAGAGATACAGAAGAGAGAACTGACAACATGTAGGTAAGTCGTGCTGTGATATCCATGCTATGAAAATAAAAAAGCTCTTTCTAATGAAGTTCCTGTGTGTGTGTTCATTTTCAGGCTTTGATGAGGCCATCAGGAAGCGAGAGCATGAGTTCCGTCTCAAGATTGACGAAATGAACAGCCAAGTGCTGGCTCATCAATTTCAGGTATGAACGCATTCCTTCTTAGTCAACAAAATGTTACGTAATAAATGGTGCTGTATGTATCATTGTGTTTACCCATTTTGATATTAGGTTTACCCATTTTAATATGAGGTTTACACATTTTGATATTAGGTTTACCCATTTTGATAGTAGGTGTACACATTCTTATAGTAGGTTTACACATTTTGATATTAGGGGTACACATTCTTATATTAAGTTTCCTGTAAATTATCATTATAATATTAATGATGAATGTGCTACATCAGCAATTACAGCCATAATGTGACGAGAACCTGTTATGATCCAGAGAACAGTATTATAACAATATCATGATATACACATGTAGATTATTTGAATCAAATACAATAGTGAAGCAACACACAAATGGGTCTGTCTGTTGTTTAGGCTAAATTACTTGCCAAAGAACTGGAAATGTTCAAAGCTGCTCAGAACAAAACCAGCCAAGAGTTTCAACAAGTCGAGACAAACCATAAAGAGCTGGAAAAAAGCTTACGCAAGAAAGACTGGGAATTGGCAGATCTTAAATCAGTTAAAGATGCCAGGTAAGTATTGCTACCTTAGCTTTTGTTTCTTTTGTTATGGTTTTTCTTTTGCTTGTATCCCTCTTTTTGCCATTTGTATGATAAATTATGAATTATGTATTTGTCAAGTTGCACAAGGATTTGTTGTTTTCGAAAACATTTTTTTATTTATGGACAAGTATATGTATTAATTTGAAAAAAAATAAAATTTTATATGGAGAAATGCTTCCTAAATGCATGCAAGTCTACTTTCTTATGTTGCAGGATAGCGGAATTAGAAGCAGGTTTGAGCAGAGCTGAGACAAAAGTGAAGCAGCTACAGGAAGAGTTCCAGAAGAGGTAAAACAACTGATCTGTCAGGAGAAAGAAAGGTTGGAACCTGACTCTAGACAATTTAGTAAATTATCGTGGCATGAATCTTGTCTAGTAGCTCACCATCTGGAGTGTATGTGGCGAGGGAGGGGACATTGTAGGTTGAGGTATTTTGCTGAAATCTATGTACGCAGAGCCCAGAAGTGATTACTCATAGTACTTAAGTTGTGCTTTATAAAGAAGGTTTGTTGTTGGGAAATGAAAAGCATATCACAAATATAAATCATGTGGAAGTGTTAAACATATCAAAACATGTTTATATACTTAATATCAGGAATAACAAGGACTGGTGCTTTCCAACTTGATGCACCCTAATGGTCTTCTTTTTCAGGAATAAGTTCATTACTGAAAATAATGTCAGTCTTGTTCACATGGTGTTATTTCAGGATATTTAGATTAAATACTCCTATTCACTCAAATAGTTTTACTTTTCTGTGAAGCGTTGAATCAAGCTTTTCCGCACAGTGTCAATTTCCATTCCAAGGGCAAATTGTTCTGATGGATTTGTTGCATCTTCTATTTTTGCCGAAAAAACACTGATCCACTGATTCTTGAAATCCTTGAAAGTACTTGGATTTTGAAGAAAGACCTTACTATTTTTATTGTAACACATCATGATTGTCTTGTTTCTTTTATGTCCCACTCTGACAGATATACTGAGATGGATAGGTACAGTCGTGAGAAAGAGGCTTCCCTCAAGCAGATCAAGGAGTCTTACGGCCAGAAGGAGGAGAGTTACAAGCAGAGCATACATGAGCTGGAGGGCAAATTGGAGCAGAGGCAGATCGAGATACGGCAGCTCCAGTGGGCCAATCAGGACCTGGGAAAGGAGAAGGAACTACAGATAGAGAAGTGAGTCAGTTGAAGTCAGGGAATATATGTATAGACTGAATTAACCAGGTAAAACATGAATGGGGTTAAAATTGGAATCAACTGTGAAGTGCCCTATATATGATGGAAAAGCCCCACATGAGCAACAAAATGTGTTGTATCTTGATGAATGCAAAAAAAAAAAAAAAAAGGCTTTAGTAATTCTAGCTGTAACTCTGAGATAATATGTCTTATTATAGCTTTTGTCAGTGGTATTTTTCCCAAATCAGTGTCATAGCTCTGTATTGAGACTAAGAATTCAGAGTAAGAGGGGAGAGTCTCTTGAATCACAGTCTTGTGCAGATTGATACATTGTGTCTATATGTTTCTGTGTATCAGGTTGTCAGGTGAGTTATGTGAGCTGAGGGAGAAGTGGGACAGACAGGTGAGTGAGCTGTCCCGTGACCAGGTGTCTAAAGATGTTTTCTGTCAGGACATGAGGCTACAGGTGGAGAAACTCACTCAGCAACTGACAGAGAGAACACAGGATATTGCCAGGTACAGTCACATGTAAATATGCTACTTGTAAATGCACCATAGGAGAAACTGAGTCAGCAACGGGCAGAGAACACACAATATTGCTAGGTACAGTTATTTATTTATTTATTTGATTGGTATTTTACGAGGTACAGTTAAATGTATATGTAAATACACTATATATTTAGTTAATATAGCATAGGAGAAACTGGGCAGAGTTCAGAAAAAAACACTGTGTCTCGCCTGATGTCAGTCAGATAAAGTCAACAACTGGCAAAATGGACAGCATATGTAATAGTTACTAACTCAAGGCTGATATGTCTGTAAACTATTTCCACCTGGTTGCTTGTGTAAAGTTTTTTCAATCGTCTTTATGAAACACAATATTTCTGTTCAGATGCTCAATCCATAACAGCTCTATTTTTTTATACTTAACATGTAGCATGTAATTGTGCAGGTACAAGAGAGACTTAAGCTCAGCGCTGGACAGAGAGGCTGCACTGGAGAGGAGTAAAGCCCAGCTTGAATTAGACTGGCAGAGACGATTTGAGGATGTAGAGGGGTCAGCATACAGCAAATCTGAGGAGCTGGTCGCCAAACTTACAGCTGCTCGTGATCAGGTAACAGACTCAGCATGGCGATGAAATTAGGCGTTAAACTCAATACAATCAGGTATTAGACTCAATACACCTGAGGGATCAAGTAATAGTGCAGCTTTGGTATCTGGCAATGGACCCAGTGCAGCTGTAGGATCTGGTAATAGTGCGACTTTGGTATCATACAATATACCCATTGCAGCTGTAGGATCAGGTAATAGACTCAGTGTAACCTTAGTATCGGGCAATAGACTCAATGTAACCTTGGGATCAGGTACTAGACTCTGTACAGCTGTGGGATCTGCTGGCCACTTGTGAATGGTAGTGGGATTCCCCCAGGTACTCCCCCTCCCACCATAATGCTGGCCACGGTGTAAACACCAGTGAAATAAATAAATAAATCTCAGACATTGCAAAATAACAGTGTGAAATGGCGTGGCCTAATCATTAACTGACCATGCCTGTGTATGTGTACTTTCAAAGGTAAATGTCATTTTACATATTGCCTGTCCTCAGCTTCAGTGGTCAGATGGTCATACATGTTATGCCTGGGGACAAAATGACTACATGGTAACAATGTGTTCTGGTATGAGTACAGCTCTGGTGAGGCTAGATTTATACATGTTCCTCCACAGGAATCGGTGATTATATAAGACACAGCTACCGAAGCTCTAAACAGAAACAGGTTATTTCTGATGTATCTAGAGCCTGTGAAGATTGTAAAGATTATAGAGAAAGGTTTAAAGAACATTAGAATGAGTGTATTGTCAGTGTGTTAACAAAATATAGATAAAGGAGGTGTTAAAATGTAAATGACCTTGATTTACAGGCTGTGGCAACATTAAAAGAGAAAGAGAGAGAATGTGCAGATCAAGGGGAGATAATTCAGCAGTTAAAGAAACAGAAAGCACAGGCCATGGCCACACTTCAGCAGCACGGTATCCAGCCAAGTGGTAGTTTTAATGTAAGTTTTTCCTGAATGTTACTGAAGTCCTTCAAGCATAATACATGAGGCAAAAGTTGCTGGCTCAATTGTGGCGTTTGACAGGAAATTTGTAGATTCCCCTGCTCTCACTGTTTGTAAGGACCTCGTAGACAATAGGTGCAACATTGCTTAAACGGCCTTTTGCACAGTTGTATGTTGGCTGAAGACCACTCGTAAAAATTCTTCAGGAACTTATCAGTAAGGTTGTTGGTTTGCTTCATGGTCTCCAGTTTATTCCACCCATGAAACTTACCCCAGATTGTATAAGCCAAAAATTCTTGAGTATGGTTATTAAATAACAATCAAACAAATGAACCATGCCCATGAACTGTGAACAAAAATGTTCATATAGCATAATATGTAGTCAGTAAAAGTCAATTGTTTTATACCTGGATACACAAAACTCATGTTCCTTGTCACAGGCCTGGCCTTTAGATGAAGCTGTGGAGGTGGAGGAGTTGAGAATTCAAAACCAGAACCTGATCCGAGCTGTGACAGAGATGAGGCAGGCCATGGAGGAGCTGGGTCATGGGGTCACAGTCTCAGAAGCTAACAACAAGTCCGTTACCGTTACACGGGGTAGAGCAAAATGTTTATTATCACTTACATATGTCTTCTATCCCTTTGTCAAAAATACATATTGATAGATTTCTGCTGTAATTTTTGAAACTGATTTTATTTTAGAAAAAAGTGTGGTACACCCAGATTTATGAATTCACTTGCCTTAAGCTGCAGAATATGTCAACTTATGCTGCATGATATCATGTGGAAAATTTTATATGCCATCAAATTTCAGTGTGATTCTGGAAGAAAATTAACGTTAAAATTATACTTTTTACAAAATGAGATGAACTCTTATATACATTATTGTAGCCCTCAGTACAGGTAGACATTTTGTCCTTAATGATAATAAAACTCTTTTGATTCATTACAGATTACACTAGTTCCTTAGAAAACCAGGTTCTTGTTCTGAAAAAGGAAAAACGTAGCCTGGAACAGGAAATAGAAGAGCTTAAAAAGCCTGATTATGAGAAAAGCAAAGTGCAGCCAACTGAAGTCATTTCGGAAGAGGTCAATGATAATGTTGTTGTAAGGAGTCACATACAGTCCTTGAATGATATGATAGGTGAGGTGACATTTCACACGGGAAATAAAATCCCTGAGGTTCATTTGCGCATTAATTTGACTAAAGTGTTGTGGTTACTGAAACTACCGGCTTTTGGGGGACATCGGCTCAAATCCAGGTCTCGGTCAGTTGTCACCACCCATTAACCTGATTATAAGTGTGAAAATTGTACAAATAGTGCATACTTCTGGATGCTATATGAGAAACTGTCAGCTCAAGAGAAGTGATATTTAATGAGGGCGAACCCCAAGTTGAATTTCACTTGTCGAGACAATTCCTAATGTCCCATCCCACAGCATGCACGATGTGTTTTATTATACCAAAACAACAGTGTACCTTTTCCGGTTGTGTTTAAATCACTGGATTTGTAAGTAAATAACGGAGCTATAACTGTAAACTGTTTTTTCACTTTATGAACAAGCAGACGTCAGAGATCTATTAAAGGGAGATAAATGCAGTGGAATTAATGCGGGTGATCGTTGGATATTAGCACAAGATCATGGGATATTGCCTGTTGAACGTGGGATATTACTTTGTGAGCGTCGTGTTGCTAATTGTTGT
The DNA here is from genome assembly GCF_032854445.1 of Liolophura sinensis. Classification (NCBI taxonomy): domain Eukaryota; kingdom Metazoa; phylum Mollusca; class Polyplacophora; order Chitonida; family Chitonidae; genus Liolophura; species Liolophura sinensis. Next base: position 17,913,614 of record NC_088295.1, read on the forward strand.
AGATCATGTTTTGCAGAATATCATGTGTCCGTCACTCGACCAGTGAAAACAGAAAATAACACTATCACAGAATAATAATGTTGATTACAGTGTAAACACCAATTAAATAAATAGATATATTTGCAAATTTGCAAAACTGATGTACATTGTTGGATCTTATTACTTACCATACTATTATACTAATAGTGCCAGTGAAACAAAAGGCCCTGTGTTATGGTCGTAATTCCCTGACATTCGCTATCTTACCGGTATACTGTTAGTACCTATAATAATAAAATGTGGATTGTATGTCTACAGGTGCATTACGGGCAGAGAAAGTGGAGCTCACAGCTCAGCTGAAGAAACAACAAGCTCGTATCCAGTTCTTAGAGAGATCAACTGAAGACTTTTCCAAACAGGTAAACAGCGAGCACATCATAACCTCCCACATACAATGGGCCACTCTTCCATACAGGTAAACAATGAGCACATCATAACCTCCCACATACAATGGGCCATTCTTCCAAACAGGTAAACAATGAGCACATCATAACCCCTCACATACAATGGGCCATTCTTTCAAACAGGTAAACAACGAGCATGTCACAACCCCTTACCTACAATGGTCCACTCTTCCAAGCAGGTAAACAATGAGCACACCACAACCTCCCACATACAATGGCCCACTCTTCCAAACAGGTAGGCAACGAGCACACCATAACCTCCCACATACAATGGGCCATTCTTCCAAGCAGGTAAACAACGAGCATATCACAACCTCCCACATACAATGGCCCACTCTTCCAAACAGGTAAACAACAAGCACGTCACAACCCCCCACATATAATGGGCCATTCTTCCAAACAGGTAAACAACGAGCACATCACAACCTCCCACATACAATGGCCCACTCTTCCAAACAGGTAGACAACGAGCACACCATAACCCCCCACATACAATGGGCCATTCTTCCAAACAGGTAAACAACGAACACGTCACAACCCCCCACATACAATGGTCCACTCATCCAAACAGGTAAACAAGGAGCGCATCACAACCTCCCACATACAATGGGCCATTCTTTCAAACAGGTAAACAACGAGCATGTCACAACCCCTTACCTACAGTGGTCCACTCTTCCAAGCAGGTAAACAACGAGCACATCACAACCTCCCACATACAATGGGCCATTCTTCGAAACAGGTAAACAACGAGCACATCACAGCCTCCCACATACAATGGGTCATTCTTCCAAACAGGTAAACAACAAGCACATCACAACCTCCCACGTACAATGGCCCACTCTTCTAAACAGGTAAACAACGAGCACATCACAACTCCCCACATACAATGGGCCATTCTTCCAAACAGGTAAACAACAAGCACATCATAAGCCCCCACATACAATGGGCCATTCTTCCAAACAGGTACACAATGAGCACATCACAACCTCCCACGTACAATGGCCCACTCTTCCAAACAGGTAAACAACGAGCACATCACAACCCCCCACATACAATGGGCCATTCTTGCAAACAGGCACACAATGAGCGCATCATAGCCTCCCACATACAATGGCCCACTCTTCCAAACAGGTAAACAACAAGCACATCACAACCCCCCACATACAATGGGCCATTCTTCCAAACAGGTAAACAACGAGCACATCACAACCTCCCACATAAAATGGCCCACTTTTCCAAACAGGTAAACAACAAGCACATCATAACCTCCCACATACAATGGCCCACTCTTCCAAACAGGTAAACAACTAGCACATCATAACCTCCCACATACAATGGCCCACTTTTCCAAACAGGTAAACAACGAGCACATCATATCCTCCCACATACAATGGTCCACTCTTCCAAACAGGTAAACAACTAGCACATCATAACCTCCCACATACAATGGCCCACTTTTCCAAACAGGTAAACAACAAGCACATCATAACCTCCCACATACAATGGCCCACTCTTCCAAACAGGTAAACAACGAGCACATCATAACCTCCCACATACAATGGTCCACTCTTCCAAACAGGTAAACAACTAGCACATCATAACCTCCCACATACAATGGCCCACTCTTCCAAACAGGTAAACAACTAGCACATCATATCCTCCCAATTACAGTCATCCACTCCTAAGCTGGTAAATCAGGATTTGGAAATGGCTCCTTAAACTCAAGCAGCATACACCTGTGATGATGTGTGAAACGGCTTCCAGACACATACAGTGTGTGAAACATGTCAGCAGTGTATGCACAGTGCTGCCAATGAGAACTACACAAATCAGGTTTTTATAGGCTCGTGTGGTTGGTGGTTTTAAGGTGTGGCATAGTCCATATGATTTCTGTCGATCTGTGAGTCTTTCGGTGGTATCATTCTACAGATAGACTACTTCACTTTTCTTATTAACTTTTATTTCTAATACCAGAGTAGAAGCCTAAACTCTGTGTCATATGGCTTTAAAATTATGCCCAGTTTAGTGATATTGTGATTGTTTTTTTAGGGTTTTTTTCTGTCAGGATTTACACAAAGTGAACTGCTTCTGTTATGGCTTCAAAATAAACAAAAATATGACCTTCGAAAAGTTTTTCTGTTTTAGTTGACAGCATATTACAAGTTAAGAAAATTGTTCTCCAGACTAACATGCTGCCTTTTCTCTAATTATACATCTGAAGAATTCAAGATTAAAGCGTGTTATCATATATGAGCTGTGCAGATCAGTACAATATAGCTAAAGTGTCATGTTGGCATTTAGCAACGGCAAAAGCAGCTGGAGCTGGATCAGTCACAGTACGAGCTGAATGCTGAGGGGCGTCGTCACAAAGCAGAGTCTGCAGCCTTACGACAACGAATTACTGAGCTGGAACTGGAGGTGGCGGAGACAAGAAAGGAAGCTGATGAGTATTACAGGGGAGGTCTGGAGAGAAACATGGAGGTCACTGCACTTAGGGCTGAGGTGAGTCACACTTAACATTGCGAATTTTTTATAAGCAGGTTCCCAGAATTAGAATGGAACCAATCCAACAAAGTTATCATAGGCTAAGTTCATTATAACTGCCATGGCAACATGTGTTTGCCGTCATAATTACAACTTAACGATGATGGCATCCTGGTCTAGATCATATAAATTTACTATATGTGATGATACATTATAAATGGACACTGATACTAGCTAGATTTCTCATCCATTTATTGGAGGAATTTATTGGAGGACAAATCCACAACAAATATAGAAAACAGACTCTTCTCTCACTTTATAGTAACAACATTTACTCTACAGCCCGACTGATTGGTAAAGACATTTGTTGTGAGAAATTTTGTACCGAAACCATGAATGTCCAGGGTCAAGAGTACATTTGTTGGCTATCATATTGAAGTCTTACCACTTTTGTGGAGAAAATTTTGTTCCTGGGATGTTTTCCCCATTTTTGAACTTGCTTGTTTTTGTAACAAAATGCATTCTTAAGTTGAATGAAAGGTCAGATAACAACATTAGAAAATCTTCTTATGCCAAGTGTTTAGCACCAGCTTTAATTGCCAATATGACACTATTGTACTCTTAGAAATTATTCGGGCAGTTAAAGTTTTCCACAGACTGATGAATACTTGGCATGTAAACCCCAGAAATCACACACAAATTTAACTCCTTTCTCTATCCATGTTTTAATAATAACAGTCCAAAGTCTGAGTAAATTGAATGGTGTGAAATGCATGACATACATCTAACATGCTGAATAATGTTGTCTTTCAGTTGTCCAATTTGAAGCTGGAGTTAGCACAGAAGAGGCCAGCCATCAACTTTGGTGCTCAGGTAGGTAAAACCCTAAGTTAGTAAACACTTAGTGTTCTCATCTATTTTATCTTATATAGCTTGTCTTTGATATGCAGGAAAAAGTGCAGTGAATCTTTTTTGTGGAATTTTTTACAGGAACTGGTTATCCAGCAGCTGGAAGATGAAATCCACAGGTTAAGAAAGCAGAGTCATGTGACTAGTTCAGAGCCAATAAGATCTGGGCAGGGCCAGACAACGAATGCTACTCTAGAACAGCTTCAGACAAAACTGAAGTCAGCAGCCAAACACATCGCTCAGTTGGCTCGTGACAAACAGCACCTGATAGAGATAGGGAACCGACAGCGTGCAGAGCTGCTGAAAGCAGGTCAGAGAGATACAGAATAGTACTTGAGCCATAGCAAACATAAAAAATGATTATTTTAATCTTGGGTGCATTTTCTTTGTTTATATGATCTTTTGGTTATAAAGGTTTGCTGGTCAGCATGGTATTTGTTGATCATAAGTGTTCGTGTATACATGTGCTATTTTAATTTTAAAGTTCATTCAACTGTTTCATAACTTTAAAACAAAGTTGACAAAACATTTTTCACTTTTAGATACCTTTATACCTTTTATATAAATGCCAGCACATACCAAACTGATGCTTTCATGCAATACAGGCATAGCCCCACCATCTGCAGATGCATCCAGTGGACACATAATGTATGCACAAGGTAACAGGCAGGGGCTATTTCCCATGTCAGACCAACATTCATTCCCCAAGTCTAACCCTGTGGACACTCCATCTCACCCTCTGGAACCCCCGTCTCATCAGCTGACTGGTGCTATACAGGACAAACTGGATGCTCTGGAGAAATTACAATATCAACTCACTACACAAGTAAGGGATTCAAGGGTTTGTCATACAATGTACATGTGCTCATTTTGTTGATTGAAAATGATATATGCACATCGTGATGAATCGTGGAACCAAAAGCGGATGTCAAAGCACCATGTTGTTAATATGCATTCGACTATATTCTCAAACTGAACTGTGATTGCCATGTATTTAGAGTGTTTGTCTTGCCAGTGAGTTCTATCAAGTTCCAAATGGGCAGAATTTGTACCTCTTCACATGAGGCTTAGTATAAGGGGATGGATGAAGTACTTTTCTCCCCCTGGATTTGTATACTTTATACGCTGTATGGCAGTTAAGCCAGGTGGCACTAGGTATATGATGGCATATAGTTAACTATTTCTAAAGCCAAAATCATTTATTCATTCACATGGAGACATCATAGTAAGATTAGGATGAAGTTGAAAGTACTTTAACTACATATACTTACCATAGAATAGTTGGTTAAGGAAGGTCACATGCACCTTGCTGTACAGCAAGTTTTTTTTTCTCAGGAGCTGCAGTACGCCCAAAAGTTCAGTCCAAAAAGGGCTGCACGACGACAGAAAGCAGTTCAGTCCAGTAGTGAAGAGGAATACAGACCAGTGTCAATTCTGAAGAGGTCAGGCGAAAGTAAGTTCTCATCACGATTGGAAGCAGAGTCCATCTGGTCACAGGCTGAAATCCAGCTCTTGTTTCACCATTACCCTGAAGTTTGAATGTTTTCAGGTACCTGACAAAGGATGGGGTTCTGTTTTGTTTCTTCCCACCATAATACTGGTACCCCAATCAAATAAATTGGTAAATCATCGAATAAGTGAAAATTCTTGTGTTTAACATCAGTCAACTTAATATTCTCCTGTGCTTGGTACACTAACAGGCTTCATCTTACTGGTATGTAGTGTTCCACATCATTCAAACCCTGTACTGTTGTTGAAACAAAAGTTCTCCATTCTCCAGTATGCTATTTATTTTATTTCTTCCTGATTTGTTAAATATAGGTTTGTCATTTTTTGCCCTGTAAATTTGGCCTAACCCTGTTTATGTTTTGCAGGCTTCATTTCGGATGGTGGCTTTGGGGACACATTGTCATCAGTGGGTGAAGCTCATGCTGGGCGAGACCTGAGGGTGAGCCTGTCCTCGGCAGGGGCAGAGTCTCTACAGGAGGTGTGGCAGGTCCTGAACCAACCCAGCCCCAGCCCTGTGCCACCCACACAGCCAGGTAATCAGCACGGCAGTAGTAGTAGCTGTCCTGCTTGCAGAAATGACTGCTAGGTGGCCTTAATATACATGTAGCACTATCACATCAGCTTCTGGAGTACAAAATCCTCACTTCATATTGTCAGCTACATATATTTGTAATCTAACTATGTATATATAACAAGACATTGTTAGACTCTAGTATAAGACGATTGTTGTCAAAAACAATTGGCTCACAGTGTAACAAAAAGGTACATGTATCGAGTGAATGAGGCTTTATCTGCTGTAAAACTAGAAGCAGGAGGGAGGGAAATTTTTGTCAATTTTTCACATTCTGTACACATCTGTAAGCACTATTTTGATATCATTTGTGCGTAACATCAGTAATATATTTTGAGGTGAAATTACTGTAGGTGTATTTTGGAGACCTCCACTGCCAAGCTGTTAACATGGTTAGCTACCCACTTTCCTCCCACCGTCAAGCCGACCGCCACAGTATAAGCATAGTACGACATAAAACACCAATCAAAAAAATATTTTTTTTTTGTTTTTTTTTTTGGGGGGGGGGGGGGGGGAGTTGATTGCTGCACAGGTATTCAAATATGAAAATTGTACACACAAGGCTGTCTAACCATTGAAATATATATATATACCTCATTTAAACCCTCAGAAAAAGTTAGGTACAATTTCTTTCATGTACTGGATATGTACATGTGTATGTCAGTATTTTGTCCAGGTCGTATTTGCAGTTATAATTAAACAGGGATATACTCACATTCACAGCAACATCCTGCAAAAAACCCATGCCATCTTTCACTCATGCCCCTAGTTAAGTGAGTGGTCCATGTTAAGATAAAGTGTCAAAACTTTGACAGACCAAACTAAAGTGTAACTTTACAGCCTCTTTTGTAAACTAATGTACACTTTCCTCTTCCCTTTCTGTGTTGGTCTGCCAGCAACCTGCGGATAGTCGTGGGTTTCCCCCAGGCTCTGCCCAGTTTCCTCCCACCATAATGCTGGTCGCCGTCGTATAAGTGAAATATTCTTGAGTACGGCGTAAAACAACAATCAAATAAATAAATAAATAAATAAATAAATCCCTTTGTGTGTTACAGAAGCCTCCCCAGGGAGAGATACCCCTCAGAGCTCAGTGGAATGGACGGTGAAGGGAAGAAAAGCAGGGGTCACACACATATCACAAGCAAAACCCACAGTCAAACAGAAGCAAAACTACGTTGTTAAAAAACCTCAACAGAAGGCTAAAATAAGAAACTACAATGTAAAAACTGATATTAGATGAGGACAGTAAGAATTTAGTTCGTGTCACACTGGTGGCTGGACCTCCATCTTCTGTTTGTTTAATACTGTTACCCATATTGTTTGTCTACATTCATATTTGTGCATTTGTAAAATCACTGCATTAATGGAAGAAACAGAGTAGTGCTTCTGAAACAAATATATTACTGCCACATCAAAACCTACAGGCAGTTTTCATTTTTTTCTCCCTCAGTATTTGAGTCTGCATGTACTTATGTGTATTTATTTTACTGGTACACTAACACCACGTCTATATATGCTCATTGTTTTACGGCCTGCAACATACAGCTTATGGTTGATATCCTGCTAGTTATCAAGAAACTGTTTTATGTGAACCAAGGCAACATTTCTGTTGATGATTAAATAAGAAACTAAACTAATTACTGCCAACTGATCCAGTAATGGTTTTACATGTAATTTTTTATTTTTTGACAATGTTTAACTTTAACATCAGTTATACATGTAACACGTGTATATGTAAGTTTCCTTCCTAACAACTTGACTGAGACACAAACCTGTTTTTTGTACATATTAAGGATATAACAAATCTAAATAAATTATACCATATATAAACTCTTGAGGTCTTTGAATTTGTATTTTATACTAATTGATCCATATTTAGTCATATTTCACTACCCAGTAACAAAGGAAGACTGGAGTTCATGGGTTATTTGATGGCTTGACCCAGAACAGCAGAGCCCAGTCATTCTAAAATGTATTGGCAGTTAAGCTCACGATTAAGCTACGTCCCTCAACCAGCCCCAGTAATCTTGTGCACGTGTATGTAGTCCCAGTAGTAACAATGAACTGAGGCGGAATGCTTTGTAGAACACGGCTCAGACTGGTTGACACGACTTTGAGGGACCTCAGTCACCAAAGTGCTTGCTCCGTTCAAACATGAGAAGGCCTGCTAACAACTTGTGGATGGTCGTGGGTTTCCTCCTGGCTCTGTTCACTTTGTTTCCATCATCATATAGGCTACTGTTGTACAAGGTGAAATATTCTTGAGTACGACATTACACACCGATCAATTCAATACATTTGCATTCAATGCTTTAGGTATATCAGCTCACAGACACACAAAACACACTAAATAAATAGAAGTAGGTATTTTCATACTTTGCTACAACTTTGAGACGGAGAGCAATTACACACCGTTTAATCATAAGTCATAACAAAAAGACAAATGACACATGAGAGCCGGTGCCAAAGTAAATATCAGGCATCACTGAGCTGATGTTAATGAAACCTCTGTATGAAAATACGTGTCCTTGGGTTTGAATGGTTTATGACTACATTAAATGCTTCAACAAAAAGTAATGGGGAATCTGATAATGTTATGTGATCAAAGTATATGCAACAGTTATGGCAGGAGTCACTTTCTTTCCAAAAAGGAATATTGAATATGGTATGGCTTTTGCATACATATACATTTTTTAAAAAATGACATTTATTACACAGTTGCCACTGAATCCCTTTACACACCATGTCGTTTTGTGCACTATACCTTTTGTGATGCTGTGCTGTCAACTCTCAGCGTTTTGGTTCATCCCTGAAGAACAATGGTAACACAGCAAAATGATATTGCTACACTGACAAAATCTTTCATCGAAGATGTCTCGTCACCACCACTGAGGCAGGGCACATGGGCAATAAGAACAGTAAGCGAGTCATAAAATATATCGCTGAAAATGGACTGTCTTGAAAAGATTGTAGGTATTCTTAGAGCAGGAAGAGACAGATAAACATGTATTGTAGTCTGTTCCAATAGCAAGCTGAAACAGAAATGAGCTCCATGTACAGGTGCATGTATGTACCAGGTCCATCAATCACTAGCATTCGCATTTTCCCAGCATGTGGCCAACTTGTTGTGATAAGCTTCCAGCTAGAAAGAAAGAGTACCAGTATAAATAGGCTTTCATTACTAGGCAATAATTTTCATGAGAAACAAAAAATTCAATGAATTATTACAAATTACAATGTAAGATATAAGATTGATGGCCAGTTTAGAAATTTCAGTCCCTTTAGAAGTTCCTCTGAGAATAGATCTGATACTTTTCCTCAGAGATATCAAACCAAGAAAGTCCATGTACGATACAGTATAGAAGACAATACAGCATTTGGTATTAACGTATGTACATGTGTAACACTACGAATAGTTTTATCAACTGACTGAAAACAAAGAAATATACTCAGACACGAGAAAGTAACCAAATCTGCTTTTACAGAGAGCCAGATGTGACTTGACAAAATTCTCACATGAAGTTCATGTACACAAGCCTTTCGCACTACAGCTACGCACACAAATCAGTCAGCAGATTACTTCCTTTCTGTCTACCTTTTTACAAGTCTACTGATTAAAACATACATAAGGGTTTACTACCTTTTCTAAAGACATGGCATAAGCAGTCTTCATGCGCCGCATTCTCTCCTGGTGAACTTTGACCCGAGCGTCAAGCTCCTTGTCTACGGCTGTTGATTGGTCGCACAAAGCCTTCTTCTGTCCCTCCTTCTCACTGTCCTGCTCACATTCCAACTCCAGCTGTCTACAGAACACAGTGTATTAATACAGTTGCTTTACCATAACCAAAAAGTCTGCCGTGAACTTTTAATATTGGGTATGGTCAACTTCACAGCCGAGATGACATCCACAGTAAACTTTCTGTACTGTAACAGCCTATTCCAGCAAGCAAGTCAGGATAACTAAAATACGTGTCAAAACATAGGTGCTATGTGTTAAAGTTAGGTGCATTACAGTCGGTGACGGCTTCATTGTCGTTTGGACAATTTTTATCTCATTCCGTGCTGCATACAAGTGGTCATTCCATGATATATCCATTTTCTGCCTTACTCAGAACTGATGTTACACGTGAAGCTATTGTTTCGAGTGTAAAATGCGCACCTATACCTTTCGTGTCACAGAACATCAATATATTTTGATTTTAAAAGCACCTAGCACTTTCTCTTTATTTCTACTTCAGTCTAGAGTAAACTTTCGAAACAACACCATTGTCCACCTTTGCGTGCTGAGGTGTTCTATAGCTTGGAGTGCTGAAAGAAGGTTGTGTCAGATTTTTAGATGATGTCAGTTTCACAACACAATTGATGTATCAAGAGATCTGGTAGACGTGGCGAAAAGGGGTGAGTAGCTCAAAATTCTTTCCAAGTATGACAAAGATTTTCTGAAGAATTATCCAACAAAGATTGGTGCCGATGGTTGCAAAACCAGCCCACAGACTGCCCTTGAATTAATAGGATTTAGGTATTGTGTAATGCATATACAGCAAACTTTTCTAATAGGGTACCTAAACACTGATACACTGTGATAATCGGTAAATGTGCACAAGTTGTTCCCAAGTATTAGCAAATATACGCCATCCTTAGACCGGACTTTCAGGCTAGCTATACCAGAGATTTGACAAAAAAGTCTTGCTATTATTTTGAAATAGTCAATTCAAAATTTGTAATGAAGTTTCTAAACTTTATACCACAGATCTCATTATAAAGTTCTTCAAGCTTTAGAATTATTTAACATGATATATAGTACAGGTACGACTTTGATACTTACTGAAGGGCTATTCTTATCAAATACACAAGATTTGATTTGAATAGCCAAAATGGTATTTTTGCCAATAAATTCTGGCATAGCCTCTTAAAATATTTTAGAATATGTAAAAGTCATGAACATATTACAGAACATTTACTGAAACCCAAATCAAATCAAATCAAATGGTTTTCCGTGAAATATTGATATTTAACTTAGTAAAAAAAAAAAAGAATTTCCTTACATTCTCTTAAACAGTTTTAAAATGTCAGTCCTGTTGTAGCATACTTTGGTTACTGTAAATGATCTGGGACTCTGAAAGTGCATCCCAGGATTCATAGCGTTGATTGTGGTTGTAACTGACTGATCACAGGTGATTATACTGATAGTTCAAAAAATTCACTGAGCCGTTAGTTTATGCTCCTACCACCAACAGTTCATGTTTTCCACAGTTTTAATCATAATGATTTTAGTACATGGCCTTTTCATTGTTTTGTTATCGTGACTTTGTGATAAATGGGATTTTGGGAGAAAACTCTTGGGAGAAAAACCTTTGCGCATGTGGAGTGTCATGTCAAATATCCGCTTTCAAACTGCAGGGCTCTTTGTATAAAAAGCTGTAGCAGAACTTGGCATACCATGAATCAATACTTGCAAACTTGGCCCACCAGCAGACGAGATGATGTCAAATTGCCATCAAAGCGACACCTACACACATGCCTCTGCACTGCTGCACAAGACTTGCAATCACAGGTCTTGAAATGTCCATGTGTCTACCCATCGAACATGCGATTTTTGCTGGCGAAAGGCAAAACAATAATCTTATCTGTCTCGACACAACAAATAAGGTCTGGGCAAAACTGTGTACAGGAAATCATAAATCATTCTGCTTACAAAGCCAGTGGCGGTGTTGTGCGAACCCCTAATGTGATAACAACTCCAACAAGTCCTGTCTCCCGATATGCCGGGCTTGCACACAGTGCTACCAAAAAGGTGTAAAAGTAAATCGTTACAGTTTTCGGAAACCTCGCTTGGAGTATTTATTCTGTGTTTAATGAGAGATTCCCTATATAAAAACGTGGGAAAAGGAACTCTTCTGCAATAGGTCAACAATTCCGACTGTAAAGAAACAAAATGTGCATGAAAACTGACATACTAAATTGGAATTACACGGACACGTGAAGCTGATGACAGATATTTCTCGGTGAAATTCATTTTAGCTAAAATACATTTGTACAAATATTGCTTGCATAATGATGGCTCTCAGCAGACAACCGGTCGCCAGATAATGGTGTGAGATGACTTCCACTTAGACCTAATCCGAATAATCAGTTCGTCTGCAGCGTACATTGTGCATGTTCACTCCTTCAGCTTGTTTGGCGTGGTCAGGCTTTCAGACAGTATTTGGAATTTAAAGGTTTGTAATAGACATAGCCTGTCTTAATACTTTCTTCAATCTCATTCATGGGCATATTTAGAGATGTACATGTAGGCCTACTAGTCAGGAGACTTGCAGACCTCACTGTCAGTGACTTGACCCCATGTGGTGAGGATTAGCAACCAAAGATACTAAAGTGCCATGCAGGGTGAGGGGCTAATTGTTCTCTTCTGTCATCTTGCCGCCAACTCAGATCTTGTGAAGGTAAATGACAGTAACTCACGTGCAAAACTTTAGATCATTTACCGTATATTACATGAAAACATTGTTCACTTGACATGGATCACTGTGCAGACATACGTATGTAAGAGTACAAGAGTTATCTGTGGGAGTTACATGTGTAATAGAATACATACTGTTTTAATTGATCCAATGTTTCCTTGGCTGCTGCCATCTTGTGCTGGTGTTGGAAGGAGAGTTTAGCAATCTTCTCCTGTTTGCTGGCTATCAGCATGTCCATCTCTTGCTCCTGTGTACTCAGGGCTTGTACAGCATCCTCATTGGTCTGCATCTGATTTTGTATCTTAGCTATCTCTGCTGCACACTCTCTGAAATACAAAAACACACTGCTCAGGTCAAATTCATGCCAGAAGTTCCCTAAATCTTAAGACTTGTTAACACGAAGAAAATGGCGAGACCAATGTGACATTCTGAGTATATGTTTACCATCCAAGATGTGAACACCGTTCAAATTACTGTTATTGCTTAACTCCTTTATCCGTCATCATGTTTTATTGGTATATGAAACAAGACTGCCTAGAGTAAACCACCGATCTTTTGCAAGTTACTTAGAGGCTTGTAGGCCATGTTGGTGGAAGACAAGTCACAAGACTGGGCCAACCAACATGGGATCCATCTCCAGAAATCGTTAATGGAGCTTACAGGTACATCAATGTCACAAGGAATTTTAATCTCAAAAGTAAACTTACCACTTTTCTGTTAAAATAATTCATTTGAATGAATGATGTTTATTACATATCAACAATATGTAAGATTTCTTTTCTCAGATTTCAAATTATCAACATATAATTACTTTAAACAAATAAACTAACAACAGTGAACAACATAACTGTTAATGCTGTACGTCTGAGAAGTTAATACACTTGATGCAAATCTGACACGAGTGTACATTACTTTTCTTTGTTGTCATCCGTCTCTATGCCCTGCATCATTTTCAAGGCTACCTCCGCTTCTTCATCTAACTTCTTTAACACATCCTCTTGCTGGTGCAGCTCTAACAGCCGCTGTCTTTTGTCCGTATTCATTGTCTTTAGATGAGACAACTGGCCTTCCATACGTTTCTTATCTTCCTTTAGACGATCGGGAGAATGCACTATTTGGCGGGATATTTTCTCACATTTTCTCTTTTCTTCCAATATCTGAACTCGCAACTGGTCCTACAAAGCCAAATATTCACCATTACTGTTTTGCCTTAAGGATATATCTGATTTAACCATCAATCGATTGAAAAGTGAAAACAAAATCTGAAAATGATTTTCCTTCTTTTTACTATTGCTAAATGTATCTCCCTCCAACCCCCCGCCCCCTTGCAAACTTGTATTTAATGCCAGAATAGCTTTTTATAGATGACTAAAAAATACTTAAACAAACTTTCCAACAATGTTGTCCAGAAGCAAACATAATGAACAAGAAGTAAGTGTAACACACACAAACCCGTTGGGATTAACAGCTTTACTTTTAAGTAACTCAGAAATTGTAACTTGCCATTTTCTGCTGGCTGACCAACTCAGCAACAGTTTAACTTGAAATTGCATGTACTGCATTCTTGTTTCAGCATATATGCCATGTTTAGAAAGTGTGATAATATATGATTTGCATACAGTTTACATCTCTTTCAAATCCGAGTTAGTTGCTGTAGAAACCAGAAATCTGATGAATACGCCAGCTAAAATATGAATATGAAATATGAAATTCCTGAGTGAAACAGAATGATTACTACTCATTCAAACTTTCCACTTCTAGTCAGCTGCCATGAAAACCAGACCTTTGATCGGAATGGTAATCATTACTGTTTTCTTTTCTACCGTTGTCTGTTCTTTCTTTGCTTTCATTTTCAAGACGCAGTTAGATACAGATTTAACAAACTTGCAAACGTACACTGGTAGCTTTTTTCTCCGCAATGCTTGCTTTCACTTCAGAGATGTCCTTTTGTAGTGCAGCCTGGGCTTTGTAGTGCTCTCCCATTTTCATTTTGGACTCTCGGATAATGTTTTGCAACTGTAAAAAAAACAAAAAAAAACAACAGCACATGAGAGCTTCGTAATGCTGAATATATGAAAAATGCTAAGTCCACCCATTTTATCTCACACAAATGTTTTAATTGAATGATATCATTTAGACAAAGAGAAACATATATTTATTAGACTTATTGTACTTCTACTAACCTCCTGAACACGGGGTTCATTTTCTGCCTGTGAAGCTTTTATACTGTTTATTTTCTTCCTCATTTCATCATTATTTTTCTTGAGCTGGGTGAAATGGATATTTTGTCTTTCCTGTAACAAAAAATAAAAACATGAACTGTAACTTTCAACACATGTGCTTATCCTGTGTTTGACCAGTATAACCAAACTAATGACACAAAAAAGCATCAGGGAATTTAGTGTCCAGACCTGTATGTCATAAAAACAAGGGTTACATGATAAGACCATTGGGCCTGTAGTGCTTTCCTAAATTGTAAAAAAATTGCACTGTATTAAACTTGCTGTTGTTAATTTGGGGGATAATATGGAAACAAAAGTTTTCTGTTGATTCCAACTTTGCCTGGAGAAACCCATGACCACCCTCAGGCTGTTGGGAGGTCTTCCCATGCAATACAAGGATATTTGGCATCACCCATTGCTGACATATAGAATAGCCACTAATGATAAAATTCCTTAGGTGTCTACCCAGTTTCCTCTATGCTCTGCCTACATGCAGTTTTCACTAATGTATGCCCAGTTTCTTCTTTGTCATGGAGAAAAGTATACGATCCATTCAAAATTTTTCAAAGCTGCCAAATTACCAATATTTGATTTTTTTTGTTTTTGTTTTTTTTTTGATTCCCACTTCCCACTTACGGCCGGAGAGGAAGCCAGCATGAGCTGGACTTGAACTCACAGCGACCGCATTGGTGAGAGGCTCCTGGGTCATTATGCTGCGCTAGCACGCTAACCGACTGAGACATGGAGGCCCCACCAATTTTTGAAACTAGGGATCAAAAAATACAAAGCAGTATGGAAGTTACATGTATATACTCAAACAATAAAAGAACTGTCGTATATTTGCTACAGGCATAACTTACCAGATCCTCCTTCAAGTTCATGAACACTTCTAATCGACTGACTTGAAATTTGTAGAAGTTCAGGACAGCACTTACAACCTTCAGTAAACGTTTGGTAGCTGTTAAAATATGAAAATGTTCAGCCAGCTTTGAACAAGTCATGAGTAATGCATATGAGTGACACCTAGCACTATGACCACTTCAAGAAACCAGCCCCTCAGTAATAAAAATTCTTGAAAATTCTTACTTTCACAGCCAGTCACTCCTGGTCAGTATTACCCAGACAAGTGTTTAGACACTTTTAAAAATACAGAAACAGCAGAGTGAAGAAATTTAATCTTTGGCGAAGATTGATTTTTATTGAAATGCAAGCCTTCTGCCATATTCACCACAGATAAAGTAATGTTGGCAGACCTGGTTTACATGTGATGAAGTAAACAATACTTACTTGGTTTTACTATGTCCTTTATAACAAAATCTGTTATTCCACATGCAGCCAACACTCTACCCCTGAAACATGATATGCCATATCAGCTGTTATCCATATCTGTGTTCTAATAATGTTCTCTAACTTCAAATATGCCTTAATAACAGACCACTCAAAAGTTCTAAACATTTGGTGACAGAAAATGTAAATGTTCGAAATAAGCTTAAACGACAACCTTGGTTACCACTGCTATGATGATAAAAAAATGCCCGAAAGTGTGAAACTTATCTCGGGGATATGCTAGGCAGATATTCGAACCTTGTGTTGCTGACACACTAGGCAGAGTTTTCTATCTGTCATGGCAAGAAACCTACGTAAAGTAATCCAGTAAATTTATTTATTTATTTCATTTGTGTATTACATCATACTCAAGAATATTTCACTTATACGCCGACGGCCAGCATAATGGTGGGAGGTGGCCAGCATAATGGTGGGAGGTAACCAGCCAGAGCCCGGGAAAAAAACCCAACCAATGTTCCTGGCAGACCCCCGCACCGCCAGAGAGGAGGCCAGCATGAGGAGGACTTGAACTCACAGCAGCCCAAGTCATTGTTCTGCGCTGGCACGCTACCTACCTAGGCCACAAAGGCCCCACCACCCTCGCCAGAGTAGATCATGTGCTAAAATGGCACTGGTCAACAGAATCTTGCACTGGTTAACTGGTAACCTCAATCACCAAAATGAATCAGACACACTAAACAGACCGAGTGGAATCATATTTTCTTGCCACTATGTAAAAAGTTTGATGCAAGTGAAATTCGCTCATGACACTCTCAGTGAATTTTTTTAATATCTGTAAAATACACTTGTACGAGAAAATTGCAAAGTGCATCCCCCGATGTGATCAAGACTAAGATTTCCATGGTTTCATAATAAAAGTCATAGATGCACACCCACAAATGCAGCCCCTTGTTTATTTGTGTTAATTCAATGTATCTATGTGTACTTACATGCTTAAAGCAAAGAGACAAAGCCGAGTGACATCATCATAGATCTCTGGGTAGTCGACATTCTCACCGATATGTATTCTGTGTTGCTGTCCAAATAAAATGAATCAATTGATCCCAGGAGGCCAGAAAACAAGTTCACTTAACTTCACCTCAGTGAACATATGACACATTTGCACTTGCTGGTTGTCGTCATATAAGTGAAATATTCTTGAGTACGGCGTGAAACACCAATTAAATAAAATAAATAAATGCATTTGTATACATGGATGTTTAACATTAATTCTGCCACATTAACACTCATTTGTGATTCATGCAGCTCAAATGTCTACACAGCAGAGCAGAATCATGATGTGACTCTTGGTGGAGTGTCAAACAACTTTATATAGACTAAACAAAACAACTAGAAACTGTCTATATTTAGTGCCTCTGCAGCACAGCAGCACTATCATGCTGTGAAGCATCACAGGAAATTCACTGGTTTCAGAGATACCATCATAACTAAATGCTATTAACAGTGCATTATTCACAGTGCAAAACAATGTGGAATGCCAAGTCGAAAGTCACAAATTATTTATATTACATTACATTGCATGTCATCATTATCATTACTATAAAAGGTAATTATGACACAACAACAAGAAGTTTTGTTTTTTTATTCTTCTTTTCAGAATTTACCTGTAGTACATTATCAAAAGGCACAGTGGTGAGCATCTCATATAACCCTTCATAAATCTGTCTCCATCTCTGTGGCTGGAATGGAAAAAAGAGCAAAACACAGGGTTTAATTCTAGACATTGCCAGTTCTTGCAAAAGCAATACAGTGGAACATAAATTTAACAGATATGCTCACGTAATAATAAAAACAAAGCTTGACAGATTAATGTCAATGGAGAGCGGGCCATGGTCAATTGCATACGGTGCTTACCTTTCAATCGCCAGGTCACATAAGATGTACTGCGTGACATCAGTGCACACCACATGTACTGGACTTAAGCGGGTATGATTTATTTATTTACTTGCTTGGTGTTTTACGCTGTACTCAAGGATATTTCACTTACATGTATACGACGGAGGCCAGCATTATCGTGGGAGGAAACTGGGCAAAGCCCATGGGAAAACCACACCCATCCACAGGTTGTTGCCAGATCTTCTCGCATACGGCCCAAGAGGAAGTCAGCATGAGTTGGACCTGAAGTCACAGCCACCGCATTGGTGGGAGGCTCCTAGGTCATAGTGCAGTGCTGGTGTGCTATCCCGTCAGCCACGGAGACCACAAGTTCTGTATGATGGTATTTGTAAATATACCAGAAGTTGGGAGCACAACTAGCCCAGACAATCAATCTATAGATTGCTGTTTGTTCACTGTCCATGCTGTCTTGTGTCTGGGAATCTCTAGCCCGAATCACTTGTGTGTTCACTGCAACTGCACAGCCGAATATTTCATGACTGAGTCTCTATCGGTTGTTCAACTATAAGAACACATTCATATACCTGTGATTCAAATGGGTTCCTTACTTATCTGCTCAAATGACGCTTCTCAAACATGGAAATCTTTAGAAAGCTAAGTTAGAGCCATGCTGTCAGGTGTCCTTTTTGGCATGCACAGAAACAGCTGACGTGCCAAACCCAGGTTTGAAGAGTTGTGACCTTGTTTCCATATAAGGAACCAAAGAATTTGTTACTTTATAGTATTTTAAGATTTTTTGCAGGGATATGCCTACTATTTTAGACTACACAAAATATTTACTGTTAATTGCAATTTCCCCATATTATATTTTCAAATGCCTCCATGTTAAATGCAAGATGAACAAGGAATGTGCATAAACCCTATCATAACATATTGAACTATACTGGAGTTTTTTAAGTTGTGTTTGCAGTCACGTGGTAGAGTGATGTCAATTTATTTTGAAAGACTGGTCGGAAGGGAGGGGTCTAAAACAAAATGGCCCCCAATGTTAAAGCATTGGGGAAAATGCCAATTTGTGCCACTTCATTAATGACCAGTAAGGCCTAGTTGTACAAAATAACGTCACGAAAGCTCTGCAGAAACACTCAGGCTATCTGAAAGCAGAAAATTCTACAAATCCAAAGGATACAAGACCACTGACAGCGATTCCAAAAAAAGTCATTTTCCTATGCAATAACGTTTTAAGGACGGTTTTCTTCATCCACGCGGTTTGTTACTAAGGAGATCACATGGTCTGTGGCTTCCAATCCGTCTTACAGAATTGAAGAATCTGATATTAATTCACAAAGAACATTTGAGAAGAGGGTTATCAATCAACAAAGGGCTGGCATCAACCTTGTCTTTACAACTACCGATTATACTTACATCTGGCTGCTTGAAATCTGTATCTTTTATGACTGAACCAGCTACCAGTCTCATCTGGAGGTCTGAGTTTAAAAAATCCACCACCTCGTCTATCTGCATCACTGGAAACTGGTAGGCTGCCATTGTCATGTAGAGCACTTTCTGCTGATTTCAAAGAGAATCCTGTGGAGACGAAAACTAACTTATTTGAAATAAGTAAAAATGTAAACTATCTTTCAATATGGTGTGGTCAACCTATTTACCTACTATTAACTAAATAAATCAAAGCATCGATCTACGTATACTGTTACTGCAACAACAACAGCTAACAACAAATTAGCTTAATTTTAGGGCAAAAGTCCAATGTAAGCAACATCAATCCAAGTATCACTGACAAAGGGGCTAAGAAAATAGCTTTGTCATGCAATTTTTCAAAACATCTACAATTTCTCTTCGTTATGCTCACGATTTTATGCCTGATCGTTTTAACCCGCCCTCATTTACCGCGCGTATTTCAAATTGACAAGGTGGTTTCGATCAGAATCTATTAAATACCGAAAAACGGACTTTTTCCTAATACAACTCGCCTTCTGCTTTACTTTGAAGATATTGGTAATGGTAACGTCATGATTATTTGCTAAAATTCTTCAAAGATAGCTAAAGATGAATAAATGGTTGATAAACAATTATCAAAGATTCTAACTATTCGCAATTCGTTTCTGTTGTATTTTTAAACACAATCAGGGGAATTCTCCACCACGTGGGGTCTGACATTATAGGGTAAACACTTCTGAGAAGCAACTACCACTAACATGTTTCCAGATATCAACAATTTTCTAGATATCAAGGGAAATTTTGACTTTGCTGGCGATATAATAGCGATATCGGACTCTAAAACTGATGGAAGTTTCTTTATCCACCATTTTCTTAGTCTTTTTTTGCGCCAGAGAAGACACGTGTGTTTCGTCGGCCTACAGCAATCTTTCACCCATTACAATTCGTTGTCAATGAAGTTTGGACTTAATCTGAACAAACTCAGAGAAACTGGTGACTTGACATTCATAGAGGGCTTGAAACTTATTGGCGAAAGCATAATATCGTCAAAAGAGGAGAGTCAAATCAGCGATGAGCACAGTAGCCCTGAACAGTGGACAAAAAGTCTTGTACAAGATTTATCTCTGAAAGAACTGTTTTTGCACATACAAAATTTAACCTCTCAAGTCAACAAACAGGCTCCGGTTGTCATCATTGATGACATTTGTGTGTTGTTAAATCTTGGTGTTTCTCACAAAGAAATAATAACATTTATTCATTACTTGAAATCTCAGATTGTTTTCAAAAAGTTAGGCAGTGTTGTTGTGTATCTCCATGGTGATGAAGATGCTGGAGACGATGAAGAAGGTTTAATATGGAAAACAATGTGTCACAGCTGTAGTGTCCAGTTACAAGTGACTGGGCTGCCCAGTGGCTACTGTAAGGAAGTCCATGGAGAGGTATGGTATACAGTATTTATGTATGTATATGTGCTTGAGGTTATATGTTGCATTTATAACAATTTTTCAGTCTTATAATGATGACTAGTCCTAAGGTGCGTGTACATATGCTGTGTCTTCTTGTGGCAGAGCGCGTCCTTGCTGCTGATGGTCCTGTTTCTTCGCTCTGATCACTCAATGCTGATCACCTGCAAGAGAGGCATCCACAAGTAGCATGTTTAAAGTCTTTGGTATGACCCATCCCATGTCTCCTGACAATGAGCAGGAAGACCTAATCATGTGGCCACCAAAGCGGTCCATATTCAGTATGTAATTACCTGTATATATATATATATATATATATATATATATATATATATATATATATATATATATATATATGCCCTTAGTTTCAAGAGCAACCCCTTAAACATCCAAAACAGATGGTTTCTGTGGTGTGGAAAGCGTTACAAGTGAAAGTATAATTGTACTCTATCAGCAGTGAAATATGGAAAATTTTAATCAACTTGCTGATTTTTAGGATAAAACTGATCATGAACCCAATACCAAGACAAAATGAGTGTCTAAGTGAATTTAGCCAAAGTAGTGAGAACAGTACATGTAGGCTGATCAGTGTCTTCTGTTTTCCAAGAAATAATTCTTACTTTATTCTAACAAAGGTAAAACTGGTAACATGGAGCTCGTCAAAATTGTCATTCACAATACAAATGAAGATAAATAAATAGATGGACAATAGCACGTCACTTGCAAATTAATTTTGTTTATGTGACAAACTGATTATGTGAGGTATATGTATAAATATACAGCACATACACTCCACTGTGTGATTGTGTCCACAAGTTCAAAAAGCAGAAGACCACTCATGCTGGCTATCCGGTCGCACACGTTTTTCTCCCACCATAATGCTGGCCCCTGTCATATAAGAAATATCCTTGAGTACATGTAGCAAAAATACTTCAATGAAATAAATCAACAAGCAAAAAGCAGGAGAAGCAAAATCAACAGTTAAATTGTTCTGTGTTTTTTTTTCAAGAGGCCACAAGTTTTCAGTACCTAAGCTTTATAACTGTATTAAGATAGTAACGTCTTAGAAAAGATTTTATGTGTTGCTTTAACAATAATGATTTACTTCAAAATTTTATTTATTTTTTATTTTCAGATAACATTAACCTGTAGAAAACACAACAACTGTTCGAGTGATGAAAGGATCAAAGTAATGTCCAAAAAGATCCAGTATCAGACAACAGACAAAAATGTTGTGTGTTTTGCTGTGGGCATGTCCTCTGTTGTTTTATAGTTCATCAGGTGAGAAAATATTATAACCATTGCTTATTAATATTACCATATTTGTTGCATTACTGGTGTTAAAGAGGCAAGACCAGTGTACTGGAGATTTTTGGCAAAAAAATCCATGTTTGCCAATCAAATAAAATTTTCTGTATTTGCAAAGAATTGCTCAAGTTATTTGCTTTTAAGTAAATATCAGATACCTGTGCTACTCATATTGTTGAAATGATTGTAAAGTGTTGAAATGTTTGTAAAATTTGAAAAAGTTATTATGCAGCCATGAGCTGCTTTGTAAATATGAAGAACTATATTAGCGAGTTTAAGTTTTAACACATGCACAGGTGGGGCTAATATCTTGTGAAAGGTAATTATTTAGGATATTGCAAAATAATAGCAAAAATTCGACTGGAGTTACCATGATAGATTTTTAGCCAAAAATCTGTTGTATAGCCTCTTTAATTGGCTGCAATTACTACTGAAAATCAACAAAGGGAAGAATGTTGTGATGATTGTCAATCAAGCCTGATCATGAGAACACGTTAACATTGGCGTACAAATAAAGCATTTTATGGCAAACAACACATCACTGGCCTGAAACTGAAAGCGAGAACAAGATAAGGGCTCATTCATCTGGCTGTTGACGATGTCACACAAACTGATACGTGTCATGAAACATTAACGACTGAGACATGGTGACCGTGATGTCACAACATTTTGAAAGGAAAAGTTTTTTCTCTTTTAATCGTCTGTTTGAAATGGTACTATTTCCAAGAAAGGATGTATACTGAGTGTCATTTTTATTAACTTACTGTACTTGTTCATCTGTGGTCCTGAAATCCATGTGTAGATGTACATGTACCTTTCAGCAGGATGTCAGAAATGTTTAAAAATATTCAACTTCATATTGTTATTTAGACACTGATGTAACCTGTAAACATTGCATATTCATATTGTATATTACATGTGTGTATATATATATATATATATATATATATATATATATATATATATATATATATATATATATATATAATTAACTGTTGTTTACTTGATAAAGGTTTGTTGTACGATGTAAAACCCCAAGCATACATACATGTATATAGGCCTACATATTTAATAGAGCCAACGTAACTCGCGAGTGCTTATTTGCATTGTTGTGGTACAAGCAGAACAAGGGCGAACAAATGTCATCAACGACAAAAAATATGTCAGATGATGCTTTGGGAGAGATAAAACGGTGCAGATAACTGAGGTACTAATTCAGTTGATATAAATTGGGACATGTCCGCCCTGTTTTGGCAGCTGATCTGAGTGACCGGCACCCAGCTGAGATTTGTGTTCAGTGAAGGCAGTGGCATTAAACCTTCGGGTTGAGGAAAAAAAAAATACGTTCTAAATACACGTATAAACATTTCTAGTCACCACCCAGTTGGTTTTGTTTTAATTTAAAGGAAAATAAAGTCGGGGGGATCAGTCTTTAGTGAATTTATTTACATCGCCCATTTATCACGTGATAAACGTTGACTGTTAACACATGTAAAACTGAAATTATTTTCGACACTTCTGTTTTGGAGGTTGATTTGGTGTTATGTAATAAATTACATCGGTACCACAGGCATTTCGGTGCTCACAAAGCGTTTTCCGCTGCTCACGAATAGTATGCACATGTCACATCAGCATTCCTTAGACTATGGATAATGCTACCAGTGTGGCAGAGATTTTTGGCCCGTATTCGTTCGGAGCCGAGACCAGACTTCACGAACTAGACGGCTTTGGTGCACGCTGCGCTGCTGTTGTAATTTTCATTTTTAAATACTGTAGTTCTGCGGGTACGGTGAATTTTTATCCGCCAGTCATTTAGCCCGTCCTCATATTTATCCCCCGTCTGCTTGGAAGAATTACCAGACAAAAAGACGGTTGGACGGGTCGCTGGCTTAAGCCCCTGTATCCGACAGTGATGTGTTATACTTGTAGTGACAATATTTTGATTTGCAAAAGTTCTGTCCCTTTGTGCACAATTCCTTTACTCGTAATGGTGTGAACCCCATCTGCTATTATGTCCTTTAGCATCTTAAGAATATCAATAAACTAGACTCAACAATGTAAAAATTTTGTCTATTTTCCAACTTGGTCATATATGCAGACCATTTTTTTGTACCATGTAAAACCTAGACCTGACAAAGACATAAATAAGTTAATAACTGTCCTGTGTTTTCTGTCAATCCGGTGTCTAACTCATTTATCATGAAATATTGATGAAGAGGAATAAAGCCTCTTTTCACATGTTTACTGGCCTGTGATCCTGGGGGTAATTCATATGCCAGAAATTTCCCGAACTCCTCAACAATATTCCCAGAAACATCTGCCACAAACTGTTAACATACCTATGCTGGTCACTTCATCATTTCTCACTTTGCCATGTGATGTCAACTAAAATACACACTGATCAGACCTATAGTTTTCATCATATTTTATTAGAAATTGAATGGAATCCTTACTTACAGTGTCCTGCAGTATCTAGTCCCATTCTAGTATCATAAAGCAGCTCCTAAAGGTTTCATTGCATATAAAAGTAAACACATTTGGGTTTTTCGTGTTCATAACTGACATCAGATTAAGTAAGTGAAACTTGCCCATTCTCTTGTCCAGGCAGGTCAATGTGAAAATTGTTTTTTAACTTTTTCACTGGAATACATGGAAATTCTGGTTGTTTTGTTTTACGAGAGTTCTAGTGAGAATCACACTCCCAGATTCCCTTCAGAAGTAAAGCAGTGCTGCCTGTGTTTGCACTGTTTTTCAGTGATCTTTTACAGTATCAGTACAGTATTGCATACATGTAAACAGAGCCTTGTAAGTTGTAAAACACACTCACACAAAGTGAGAACCCTGTCCTAGCTGTGACCCTTATCAAAACCCTGTAGGTGGTTAGTCCTTATGTCAAAGGACTGGGTTAGGTATTGCATGCAAAGTGTTACAAAAAATGTTTTAAAAATTGTTTTGGAAGAAGATACATAAAAACTGCTTCTTCCTTGCACAGGTTGTTATGAATAATTTGCACTGTAAAGCAATAGATGTGATTTTGTGTGCATATGTAGAATATTCAGTATTGTACAGCTGATTCAAGAAGTACCAGTGAAAGTCACAATTTTATTTACCTGGAAGGAAAATGTCTGGTGAAGAGTGTATTTATTGGCGTGTGTGTGTGTTTATACATGTGGGCTGTGTTTCAAGTTACCATAGATATGCGACCAGGTAGCAGATTCTTTATGTCTGATGTTGTCATTGGATATGGGGGTATGATTTATGTGATTAAAGATTAATGACCTAACTAAAATTAAAAACCTCCTCTGAATAGCTTTATCCACCTATTGAAGCCACTCCAGATTTCCAGACTAAGCCATGATAGTAATACTGTAATCAGTGCCATGGGTCGTTAATTCCAGACAGTTTTGATTAATGTTGAAGTAGGAATTAATTTTTTCCCATACCCCTGTGCAGGTTCATGGGAATGAGCCTCAGATCAATAAGCTTTTATCTTGGATTGGCTGGCCTAGTTATACATGGGTGTGCAGAGAAATATCAGGAGACTAATGTTTGAGATAATGAAAAAAAATGTTTGATAAGAAAACATTGCTAGGTTTCTTTGAAACTGATATTGGAATTACAAAGGTTTCACCAATACATGTACACTGTGTGTAGCTCTGTGCTGCATCCATCAAGCTTTGGTATAATTTCATATATTTTCTGTCAGATGTTGTAGAAAGTTTCCATATGTGTTTCTGGAGCCTCTATGGTTTGTATGCTGATTACTGTAATCATATTACAATGTTTTCATTTCAATATTGCAACATCCTTATACTACAGTAACCTGTATGCATTATCTTACCTCACAGTGTTTCCATTATTACAATGTCTTACAGTCAGAAGGTGACAATATTGCCACAATGTACTGTAATAAACGTAACACTTTGTACTATATTAACAAATTTGAGTTACAGTATAATATCATATGTTACTTTTATTAAACATGTTAAACTCATATCACACTATTAGACTGTGCAACTATCTCTGTTCGTAAATTAAGGATCATGGTAGTTAATTTGCAGAATTTGCAAGATAATGTTGACAAATTTGTATTATAATAAAGATTCATGACATAATCACTCTCCAAGACAACCCATTCCTCTGAGATACAACAAACTTACTGTGTCAGGATTGTTTATTATACATGTTTCAGAGTTTGCTGTTATTTATAACTTGTTGGCTACACCAGTTGCAATTTTATACTGAAACAATGTGTGCATTATCATGATGATACACTAACAGCAACTTTAAGTATTACAATAACTGTATTATCATAATGTACAGTAACTTCATTGCTGTTACAGTAACTACATAACTTGCTGCTGCTTCACTTGGCACTCAGCACGTAAAGCAAGGACTGTTTAGCCCAGTGACTGGGTAAGGGTGTCATGTTTGGTGTCTTCGCCATGATACTTTAGTAGCGCAGCATTTCTGCAGCATGGACTTGCCCTGCCACAAAAGACACCTTGTACATGTATGTACACACACCCAATGACTCCTCGTTGTCATATGACTGAAAAATCGTTAAAGTCATAGTCTGCCACTATATATACATAGAAAAATGGACCCAGTTATCACAGAAAAATGTGTAAAAAAATTTTTTAAAGTTTTGAAAGCAGAGAAGATGAAGTTCAGTGTTGGGATATGGCACTGACGATTCAATCCAAGTAGCCATGTTGTAGAAGCCCATATGAACTTGGCCAATCACTAGCGCTGAAAACATCACATGATTATTGGCTGTCACTTCTAAAAACCTGTCAGCTCTCGATTGTCAGTGTGGTCTCTTATATTGGATAGACAGATATCGATGCAATAAATTGGATTTTGAGGTTAGTTTGAGTGTTAAAATGCTGCATTTTGGACCAAAACATTTATGAGCAGGGAACCGAGAACAGCTGCCCGTGTCACAATGCGTACATGTTGGGTAGGAGACTGTAGTAACTTGTCAGGGTGAGCTGGCAAGAAAACTGCCTCAGGGGAGTCATTGCTTGAAGAAAAATATTGTGACTTTGGAATATTTATTCCTTAGCAAAGTCAGATTTTTTATGAAAATATCTTCCCAAAATCTGAATGAAAGAGTCCTTTACCAATCAGAAGGTCCTGCTATGTTCGGTAAATTCCCTAATGTCGCTACAGCCAGCTAGGTCAAATGCTTACACCCATGCAGGACGAGGTTAGGACAAGCAGGACTGCTAAAAGACGATGTTGGTGTCCACGAACATCTCCCTGACCGAGTGCCAATCGAAAAGATACACTGTCCCTTTGAATACGGAAAAGATTTAATAATCTTTGGTTGGGCACCAGGCATTTTTGTTTGTATTTTCTCATTGTTACATTGTTTAATACCGATGGTACGGGAGAGCTGCTAGATTTTGTGACATCACTCTAGATAGATATAACATGGCAAAATGGTATTGGTACTGATGATTGTTTGCTATTTATTTTGTTGATAAGCAGTGTAGAATTTTTAAAATCTTTTAGGACATTTCTGGAATACTACTTTATTAATTAATTTAGATTTAGTGGCTGACTTCATGTTCACTTTAAGTACGACATTAAACCTCAAGCATACATACATACATACATACATACATACATAATTATGTGACAGACATGTATATGTGACATATGATTTTTGAACTATCATAACATTTAATATATTGTAGTGTTTATATGATACCTGACACAGTATCAGAGTGTTCCCACTACAGATACCAGACACTGAGTAAACATTCCCTTGAGAGTGCCCCACCTTGCCTGTTCAGCTTTGCAGTCATTCATAACTTTTTTCATTCATAACTGTTGGTCTATACCAGAATGGTTTCCATCGTCAAATCACAATATGTGCACGGCCATGACATCACGCCATATACACAGCTGCAATTTTAATTTCACAATTATGTGGTAGTGTGTAATCTGCCCGCTTTCTGATGTTACTGGAATACAGTATTGACTTACTTTGTTAGTCTTAACAGACATATTGCCATCATGATTTGTTGTTACCCAGCTACATAGTACCATGGATTTGAGAGCCATGTCCATCTCCCAAAGCCTAATTGATTCAGATGAAATATTGTTAAGAATGAAACATAGTGTAAAGTGATTTTTATCCCATGCTTCAGTCAAGTTCTGTTTGTCTGTTATGCTCTGGTTTTCATGTGATAGCTGTGCCAAATATTGTTCAACACTAGGACAATTTATGCATACAGGTTCGTCTTGTTTAAAAGCAGCACGATTCATGCATTTGTGTAGTTTGTGCATATGTTAATGATTTGTGTGATGGTTGGTTTCTGTGCAATAGCCGCTCCAAGTGTTGTTTACTTTGGTGAAATTATGTAAGTCGATCCATTTTGTGTTGCTCCAGGGCAGTTCAAAAGTTAACGCACTCCATGTGTATGTTTTGCACATTTAACAATTTCTTGATTCCGATTGAGTGTTGGTTACTTACAAGAACTGCTGTGAATTTATACGATTTAAATAAAATTTTGTATGCATACTTACTTTGTAGCCCCTCAGGTGAAATTTAGTTTACTTCATGCATAAGTTCTGTACATTTAATGCGAGATATAAATTTAGGTAAGTCTTGAAATAGACTGTAGAATGTATCCATCATCCTTTTTGTTAGTAATATTGGTTTTATCCATTTTTTGTTTTCTGTAGGAGATCATTCTGACTGGTTTATTAAATAGTTATTTTGTCCATGTAATGGCTCATACAGTGTACTAGCTAGCGTCACATATGGTGCCATTTATGTACAAGTACTAAATTTTGTTGCTCCGTAGTTGTGTCGGCCTTGTGAGTTGTAAGCTGCCCACAATCTATTGAGAGTGTCTCTTCAGTCTGCTAAGGTTTGTTCTTGCCTGCAGCAATCCACAAGCAGATAGCTCAACCTTCAGAGACAGAAACACCTTCTGTAATTCTCTCCTCGTTCTCACATCAAAGACGGCAATTTCCCAGGCAGAGAGTTTATGCTCAGCCTCCAAGTCAAATACACTATCAGTCGCTGAGTTCAATCAGGCAGATCAATGGGTGGGTGGAGTTTAGTCTTGCTTTGATGCTGCTGTGTTTTGATTGGCTGAGAGCTGAAGTAGCCAAAGATTGACAGGCTGTTAGTTATATGTGTGTGTGTATATGTGTGAGCCACCATAGGCTTTATATGAGTATAATATTGGAGGAGCTTCCAGAATGACAGATGCAGGCCTAGCCCCAAAGCCTAACATCAGCACTTGGTGACAGTTAGAAACAGAGACTGAGTGGCGGCAGTTTACAGTTTATCCAAATCCCCAGTTGCCCTTAAGATAGCCATCTGACGAGTGGAAGTATAAAGTGGGCATGTTTTTACCTGGGATAATTTGTTACACAAATGGAAGTTACTGTTGTGTTTGGTAGAATGGATTGTACCTACCTGTGGAGATCTCAGGCTACTGTTTTAACCTTATTTCTGTTGCTGTTGGTCATGCCCACGGCTGCCAAGCGGGTAAGTGTTTTTTTTTTTTTGTTTGGTTTTTTTTAACTGTACAGCTCTCAACTCTTTCTCAAATGTATCTTTTCTCTGATGCCTCCAATACGTTTAAAAAGCTGAACCAATATGCCTACTGTAATTTCTTAATGTTTTCATGTATCACAGAGCACTTTTCAGTATGATTTATCTACCCTTTCAATTTGATTTTGGAGACAAATCTACACTGGTTTGCTTGGCCAATTTGTTGGCTTCACTAAAAGCATATTTTTTATTTTTTTATTTTATTTTTTGCACAGAATAATGGCCTCAAAATATGCTTGAATAAACATCTTGCAAACATGCCAAAAACTTAATGATGTATACTAGCCATGTTTTCATTGTCAAATGAGAGGCTTCCTATCCAAATAATTTAGTTTGAACGCATACTTTTCTGTCATGACAGTCATGGTAAGAATTCAATATTTTTGTTAAGGAAACTGTTTTAATATAAAATTTACTTGTAGCAGGATGTACTGGTTGTTTAGAATATCCATATGTTCAGAGTTGCCATAGGAACCTGTTAGAGAGATGGCAAACATATGGTTTTAAAGTTCCATTGTCACTTTTATTTTACCCCAGCTACACCAGTGTCTGAAGCAAAAAGTTAACTTTATTTCTTCACTGTGCTGACAAATTACTAGAGGTGCTGTAAGTGAATTGTGTGATTTGTACTCGTTGGGGTTACTGTCTGGCTGATCAAGTTTGAACTAAGTGAAACTCTCCGTGGGCCAACAGTCTTACAGTTAATTGTGTTTCAAGGGTCAGCAGATGGGAACTACTGAAAACAGGGTCACAAAGTGACACTTATCTGCTGGGTGAAACCTTACCAGGTTTATGCTCAATGAATTTTCCATGCAGTTTTCTGCTAAGTTTCGACCTGTGATGTAAATAATTTAGATAATGTCAGCCTAATTAGTCCCCGTGGCAGACGGGCGGGAGACTGGGGAGCTTGTTACTAGTCACTGTGCCTTGTCAGTATAGTCAGCCCACTTCTGTTTGAACAGCTCTGTTAGTGAGCTGCTGATAATGTCTGGTGGTCATCTGGGATGTCTGATCTTTACATCCATGTAGTTAGAGAACACTACCCTAAAGATCACATTTGTGGGAGGAGAAGTAGTACAAAGCTGAACATCCAATTTTTGCTAGCAAAGCTTTAATCATCATTAACTCTTCGCCTTTTCCTGTGTAGTTTTATTTTATTTTTTTTTAGACAGTGGAAATTTGTTTTGAAAAATATTGACAAAAGTTTTATGTTTGTAAGCGGTCTAAGCCAAATGAACTCTTCATCTGAAGAAATGATGAATTACTACAAAATTATTTAACACTGAGAACAGAATGAAGGCATGGATATTTCAAGGATCAGTGATTGACTAGGATTGACAATATGTTACAGATTAAATTTCGTTTCACCTTGGGGCCTCCGTTCTCAGTTGGTTACCACGCTAGCGCAGCGTAATGACCCAGGAGCCTTTCACCAATGCAGTCGCTGTGAGTTCAAGTCCAGTTCATGCTGGTTTCTTCTCTGTCCAACGTGAGAAGGTCTGACAGCGACTTGCGGATGGTTGTGCATTTCCCCCAGGCTCTGCCGGTTTTTTTCCCACCATAATGCTGGTCGCCATCGTATAAGTGAAATATTCTTGAGCACGGCGTAAAACACCAATCAAATAAATAAATAAATCAATGGTTTCATCTTCATGCAACTCATAATAAATTGTGGAGTAAATTAATGCTCACTGAAAGAATAATAGAGTTATAATCCAAAGTTGAAATGGATATGAAATTTGAGTAATATTCATAATAAAGGTTATTTGGAAGAAAAACTAGAACTTGGGTTTTTTGGCCAATATGGAAAGCAATGGGGTTACATGGTGATTTGGGCAGTAATTTGAGTAATGTGGACTTGACTGTGCTTGTGCTTTAATGGTAATTTGGCCATGTTGAAGACATTCCTTTTTACACTCATGGTAATCTGACCCATGTAGAAGACTCTCCTGGTAATTTGGCCCTTGTAGAAGGCATTGAGCTCTCAAGGTAATTTGGCCCTTGAGCTCTCCTGGTAATTTGGCGCTTGTAGAAGGCATTGAGCTCTCCTGGTAATTTGGCCCTTGTAGAAGGCATTGAGCTCTCATGGTAATTTGACCCTTGTAGAAGACAGTGTATTCTCATGGTATTTTGGCCCAGTGGAATGAAGTGTGCTTTCTTGGTAATTTGGCCCTTGTAGAAGGCATTGAGCTCTCATGGTAGTTTGACCCTTGTAGAAGGCATTAAGGTCTCCTGGTAATTTGACCCTTGTAGAAGGCATTGAGCTCTCCTGGTAATTTGGCCCTTGTAGAAGGCATTGAGCTCTCATGGTAATTTGTCCCTTGTAGAAGACAGTGTATTCTCATGGTATTTTAGCCCAGGGATATGCAGTGTGCTTTCTTGGTAATTTGGCCCATGTAGAAGGCATTGTGCTCTCATGGTAATTTGCTTCATTTAGAAGGCAATGTGCTCTCATGGTAGTGTGACTCATGTGGAAAGCATTGTGCTGTCATGAGAGCAATGCCCGGAACAGAAACATACATGTAACTTGGCCCTCATACAGTGCTTCAGGCTTATACTTTATGTCACCCATGCTCTACTT
Source organism: Liolophura sinensis (assembly GCF_032854445.1). NCBI lineage: Eukaryota > Metazoa > Mollusca > Polyplacophora > Chitonida > Chitonidae > Liolophura > Liolophura sinensis. The sequence continues at coordinate 17,945,788 of NC_088295.1, forward strand.
GCATAATTCATGAAAAACTTGTAAATCTGTAAATCGATCTTGGTAATTTATAGTAATTTGTTGACTAATGCATATTTTGTTTCACAACTGTATCAATAAATCCCATGCAGTTTTCTTTTTGTAACATCATGATTTGCCTGAAGTTTGATGTATAGTCTGTTCCCTAAAGCTGTTTTCAGTCTTAATGGTGAGCTGATTTAGCAAGTTAGTTTTCGTGAGGAAACAATGTCATTACCTTCAACAAAATGTAATATAATTGCTCAGAGCTCTGCAATGTCAATCTGGTTTTCCAACAAATTGATTTCTGTCAGTGCGACAAGGGCAAGCTTTTGGCCAAAATGATCACTCACAGCAGGGCAGATTGGGTTTTCCCGCAAACTGCATCTCCCTCTATTGACTTTTTAGGGAGAAATACTGATGTTGGTTGCTTCTATTACATGGTACAGTGTATTTGATGGGCGTTCATATTGTCTTGCACAGGCTGATGCACCTGTTTAGTGAATGTGTTCCGAAAGATAATGATCAGCTGCACTGGATGTACTATTCAGTAGAAAGAATAAATTACCTATTCTGAAGGTTTTTATCATGAAGGCAACAGATGTTCACAGGCTTGGACCAAATTGGATAAGATAATGTTTACTGTGTGCTTCCGACAATGATGAATATGACTGTCTAGGTTTATATAATGGCTGTCAAATGTTGACATTTCTGTGTAAAAATCAGTGTGTGCATCCTAGACATAATAGATTGCTCAGAAAATATGCCACATGTACATGTACCTTAACGAATATATACATACATGTATCATTATGTATGAATTCCGTCAAAAAGTTTTCAGAATAGCTGTTACAAAATTATTAATAATAATAATCTTAAATTTTACTTTTTTTATTTTGAAGATGTCAGAAAGAAAAAAGGTTTCTGGTGTTCTCAAATCTTAAAAGATTAACGCTGCAATATCATAATTTAATTGAGTTGTTGAATGATGAAATGATTGTGAGCTTATGGCAGATATTGTCATGTTATCGGGCACTGACTGCTGTATGTGGCTATGAAGCATAAGACAGACTGGGCTGGCCAGCACTTTACAACAACTAATCAATAACAGCCTCCCTGTCATCACATTTCCCTCCATTAGCACCTATAATTACTCACTGTTGACTTCATTAACAGCTGCTCATTCTCATTTGTCATCATTTTAAGGGAACGATCGTCAATTTGGGCGAATATTCAATTCACAATCTCAGCAAGAATTACCTGAACTTCATATATTGGCCTTGTTTAGTTTATGACGCACCATGGGTGATCAATTATTAAGATAATCTTTTTACAGTCTTAAGTAGGAGGTAAAGGTTTGCTGCTGTACATGACACCGTAATGGGAATAATATGCTCTAGGTTTGGTGTATTTAGCTCTGATTTATAATAATGGTAACTTTCTAGTAGTGTGCGGGCTTATTATATCCCCAGTATGTCTTGTCCTTGGATGAACCATTGATGGAAAAAGAAAATTATTCTTAGGAACTGTCAGAATGTAATATTTATCTTGCCTCATTGGGATATAGTATGGCCCATCTTGCTTCTATTCAGTGATATTTATTTCCTATGGATTAACACTGATATTACTGTATGTATCAGTCTGCTCTGATATCATTTTGTTCTGTTGGCTTTGCCCATTGGAAACATTTTAGTGTCTGCATCATCTGTCCATAAGACATTCATAAGTTTTCAGTCATTCTCTTTCATCGGTTCTCTATGTAACTTTGACCAAGGTTATGTTAAAGATTTAAAAGAAGAGTTAAATGAGTTTTTGACCGTGTAGATGTATTATTGGTACCCTCTCCATGGTGACAGGTGTTCTTGCTGGTGAACTTGTTTAATGGGTTCTTGATTGACTTTGGATTTGGATTTGGCTTCAAACAGTGTTTTATCATGTGCATTGACTTTGTGTTAATATTGTTGTTTATGTCCGTGTAGTGGAATTTTGATCCAGGTTGCAGGTTATCTGAAGAGCTGTCAGATTAAGAGCACTGTTACTATTGTTCAAGCATGTCAGGTTTCATTTGTTAAACACCTCATGCATATTTTATAGTTGCCATCAATCAAAGGTGGTATTGAATCTCTCTAGGCTTTGTGTCTCATTATCATTTATTGTGAACAATATCAAGAAATGGCTGTATTTTGTGTTCATGTATTTCAGTACTGTCACTGAGTAGAAGGATGCTCTCATGGAATGGCTGTATTTTGTTTCAGTACCATCAGTGTGTAGAAGGATGTTCTCATCAAATGGCTGTATTTTGTTTCAGTACCATCAGTGTGTAGAAGGATGTTCTCATCAAATGGCTGTATTTTGTTTCAGTACCATCAGTGTGTAGAAGGATGTTCTCATCAAATGGCTGTATTTTGTGTTTCAGTACCGTTACTGTGGAGAAGGATGCTGTCCACATGAGTTTTGTGCCTTTCACAAGATCTGTTACCCCTACATGTCCTGCTCGTTTGGGTGCCCAGATGGTGTGTGCACAAAAGGCGTGTGTATGCCCACTGCCCCGTGCCAACAAAACACTCTCTGTCCCATGGCACACCTGTGCACCTACAACTTTAACCTGGGCTACAACACCTGTCAGTATAACCTGGACATTGGAATGACTACGTGTGTGGACAGAGATGGACATTCCCTGTTAAAGAAGGGGACATGATGCTGGTCCAGATGGTCGGTCAGCAGAGTGTGTCTGACCATTGCTGTGAATGGTGTACTATAGCAATAGTCCGGAGGTTTGACTGGACAGCAGTGTGAATTACTAACACCCTGACTCACCTCTTCACATTTGTGTTCGTAGTCATTGTTTTTGTTTATCGAGCTCTGTGCTACATTCCATCTCACCTCATTAATCAGTCCTAAAACTGGAACTTGTACACTGGAAATGCCTCAAAGCACCTTTTATTCCTCAGAGGGATTCTGACTACATTTGAACAGCATGAATTTCCATATTCCAGTGCTGTGTTTAGAACCACTCTGGGACTATCAGCACTGGCCACTCTGTTCATCAGTACACTAATCCTACAGAATTGGGCTGGTTATAATGGGTTATAATGCCTTGTATGGAGGGATCCGTTGATCTTGTGTACTCGTGGGAGAACATTAAGGATGGTACATGTAGTACTCATTTTCACATGTACAGGACACCTGAGGATGTACATTGACAATGTAGTACATTTTCAGCATTCTTATCATATCCATGTATTCCTTCAGAAGCACTGAAGAGAAACAAACTAATGTCAAACACATTTTACTTATGTAATTTGAAAAGAGATATTTTGAAACAGTACTTTAAAATGTAAGCACTGGACAGTCTAAGCGTTTTGCTATTGAATGAAATCATATCTGTGTACTTGTATTCCTTGAGGAGACCTAAAAAAAAAATACATATGTTAAACGAGATATTTTTAAATTCTACTTTGCTTATACATGTGTGTGTTTAAGACTAAACCGAGTTAACAAATAAAGTGTTTTGACTCCTAAACTGTAGCATACAATTTATCCATTTCATTCTCGTTACGCTCATGTTGGCTTTCCCTCCAGGCATGTGTGAAAAGGTCTTCCAGCAACCTCCGGATGGTCATGGGTTTCCCCTCTGTTCTGTCTGGTTTCCTCCCACCATAATGCTGGCCCTTGTTGTATGAGTGAAATAGAGTAGGGTGTAAAACACCAACAAGTAAATAAATAAATCATTCATTATTTCATTATAGCAGCAGTTCTAATCTAAGTCATGCTGGCTTCCTCTCCAGCTCTACGTGGGAAGGTATGGCAGCAACCTCCAGATGGTCGTGGGTTTCCCTAAGGCTCTGCCCGGTTTCCTCCCACTAAAATGCTGGCCGCCACAGTATAAGTTAAATATTCTTCCCTTTTTTTCCCAGCTGTAACTCACTTAAATTCATCCTACATTTTGGTGACTAATATTAGTAAAGAAATGAAATCAATAAACATGAATGGAAGTTGAACTTTGATGAAAAAGGCTGCTATTACAACTATTGGTTGCAATTTTTAGAACATTTATGTGTAATACATTTCTCTAAGCGAGTTCTCGTCGTCATATGATTGAAAAATTGTTGAGCACCACGTTAAACCCCAAGCACTGACTCTAAGCGAGTTAAATGGGATGTTTGGTTCCAAGGAAAAGCTTGTGTAGCCTTGTATCTCCATGTCACAGAGAGAGAAATTATCCCGACTATCTTCAGAGGTACAGTGAGTCAGTGCCATTTCCATGGATGAGATTATACACATAGATAACCTGATGCTTAATGGAATAAGGAGACTCGGAGTTCCTTTATAGCTGCCATTCTATCTGATCAATTCGGCCAGCAGTCTAACCTCCCCCCCCCCCCCCCCCGAAGCATAGTTTTATGTTCACATTTGTTTTTTTTTTGTGCTGATTTGGCTGTTTGCTCACACGTTACCAACGCAACAGACAGAAAACAAATAATCAGTGTTTGATCATCATGTTTGAGGTTTGTTCTTGTGTAGAATATCAGCAGATGTGAGATGCATTATGCCCACACTAATCACCCTGATCCCTTCTCAGATGGACTACCAGATACACTGGTTAATCAATGCCCCGATCAATGAGAATTTTTGGTCCAGAGTTTGGTTATTTTTTTTTTTATTGTTTATTATTTGTCGGGGGAGGGGGATTTCAATGCGAGAAATGTATTGTTCGTAGTGAATGATGTCTGACTAATTTCTAACTACATGATCTTTTTACATTTGCACAACCAATTAGATATTCTACGATCTCATGGTGAATTTGTTCCGTACAATACTATGTCATGTTATTTATCTGATTGGTGTTTGACACCGTATTAAAGAATAATTCACTCATAAGACGGCGGCCTGCAGAGCCCGTGGAAAACCCACGAAAACCCCACAACCATCCTAAGGTTGCTGGCGGGACTTCCCTCATACAACGAGAGAGATCTGCGTGGGCTATTCTCACATAATGAAAATTCACTGATAAAACTGTGTTTCTCCAGTTATAGACATAGGAATATTGTAGATAAGACAGCAAAGTGCGCGAATTGCAGGCACATCCAATCAGCGTGACTCGTTTGAGAAGCCGCGTAACAGCATTCTAGAAACAATTCAGCTAGAGTTCGGGAACTATTTGGGCAGAGTGTCCCTTCGAGAAGCCTCGGCCTGTCTGGACTGGATGTATGGTTAATTAACTGCGTGTATAACGCTGAATCTCAGACGAGACACAGACCTATTGAGTTCTCAGGCGTTTCGAGTTCTTAAAGACTAATTAACCATTGCTCACCTTAATTCGTATGGCTCCCCCAGGCCTTTATCCAGGAAGAACAGTATGGATTTTATTTCGACTTTTCTTGAAACAAAAGAACAAAGACTTGTACATCCGATATTCGCACAAGAACCCGGTTGGAGGCAGCCCATTGCTCTGTCATGCAGCCTGTCTGATATCGCACATACGGTCAGATGGTCAATTCAATAGTTTCCCATCATAATTATTCAATTGGCCACAGTCTATGGCTATGCTTGATTTATATACGGCAATAAAAGTTCACACTTCATGTTATTGATGGAAGGTGAACATAGTTCTTGTCATAAATAATTTACAGCAAGTAGCAATATGTCTGAGAGCAATGGCCTGTATCCCGCGGTAAGTTACCAATTCTGGTGACCTAAGTTGTAAGACACAGTTCTTTGAGTGACGCACACAGCCGTGTCCATTAGTCCAGTGCCAAGACTGTGGCCATGGCCTTGACATGCTAGGGAGTTTGGATTGAATTTGGAGAAACCGTGATTTCCTCAAACAATGAATCTCCGCGATTCAAATATTTTGAACACGGCGTTAAGCACTAATAAAATAACCCGACAAACAAAGATAACGGTTTTAATCTTAAATCAACATGATAACTTCATCTAAACTGAGAAGTTATTAAAGACAATCCAGTAACAGTGGCAATATTACATTTTTATAGAAAGTGCATTTATGACAATTCGATAACCATTGAATGACTGCAGCGTTGAATGTCATATATGTTTCGTTTTTATGTTGAAAATGCCTTCAAATATACTGTTGAATTTTACAAAGAAATGTCATAATGCAATTTGATATCTGTTGAACGCGCATAGTGTCGAATTTATTCAGTAATGTGATCAAAGACATCAGGTATATATATTAGTTAAATTTATAGACATTGTCATTAAAACGAATTCGTTAACTGCTAAAAAGGCAGAGTAAAGAACTTTTGGTTGTGCTGATATTCATTCTGCAAGGTTGCTTTACAGTTTGATCAGTCCGGTACGCCAAACCCAGGTTGAGTTGAGACGTTTTCAATGCGCATGGATTACTCGGAAATTCACATCTTCTTGGGGCTTCCTCCGTGGAGAAAGGCTGCCGGATACGCCAGAAACCAAATAAAACAGTGACAGAACTATTCCTGTCAGGTAATTGTACTGACGACATATCTGGAAGCACAGCATAGGATGGTCTTCTTAGTGATAGCTTTTATAATCGTTAGCGTTTGACGTCACATTGCACAAGTGTCCAAGAACATCCTTGCGTGGCTGACTTTCCAATATAAATACACAGGATCCCTCTCAGATCCCCGAGGGAATTGTTTTTGACAACGAAAGTCGGACTGCTTTCGTTGCCCCATGATCCGAAGGAGACAGCTGTCAAAACTGTCAGAACGAAAAACGCACACAGGAAGTTAATTGAAATAGTGAGCGGCTATCTTTCACAAAATGACTGTCGTAAAACCCCAAAGAAATGCCTGATTGTATTTGACAAAGTTACTGTCCATTATTGTTTTTTTTTTTTCATAAGTCCTAAAATTTACTTTATATCAATATAATATCAATCATGGATAATTTCACCTTCATCAACATATAAACTGCATTGCCTAAAAGTTCCGTTATAGTTCACCAGACATAGTTTTAATTGGTCAATTTGCATAGAAGGAGATTCCTAGTTTTCCAAAGCCGTTTGGATTTATTTATTTATTTATTTGATTGGTGTTTTACGCCGTACTCAACAATATTTCACTTATACGATGGCGGCCAGCATTATGGTGGAAGGAAATCGGGCAGAGCCCGGGAAAACCCACGACCATCCGCTGGTTGTTGCCAGGCCTTTCCACGTACGAACGGAGAGGAAACATGAGCTGGGCTTGAACTCACAGCAACCGAAAGCCATTTAGAGGGTAGGAATACTCGAACGAATCCAAGCAAATGGAGAGATCTGTATGTTATACCTTTTAATTCTCAAAACATTGAATACGTTGACAAGTCGTATTAAGGCACCGTTTCAAATCTAACATGCAACCGAACGTGGATGATACAGCGGTTTTATTTTTTATAATTCATAATGTATGACCAAAGTAAAGAAAACACTAACGTTTGTCAAGTAAAATACAATAAACACTGCTCAGGAAAATTTTAGTTGAGGATTTGAGGATGCACTAGTATTATCTCATACCAATTCAAGAGTTCTTGCCAATCCTGTCGGGAAATGGATGATTCCATAGCAATCTGTATGTTACTGACATGCGAATTTATACGAGATGATTGGGTACTACTGTAGGAATATGTGAAGTCTTTATCTTGTCATCGACCAGAAATCTCGATATTACAGAATCACTGCTGAATTAATATAACATAGCGACAGGTAGACGTTGTATACAGGATATTAATAATTCACAGCTCATTTGGCCTTCCATTGTCTGGGAGCAATGGTCCATGGAAACGTTTGTGTTTCCAATGACAACCGTTCATAATTTACTGGTGTTTCTGTGTGTCATTGATGTACAGTGGTATGTGTGTCATCTGTAGCTGAAAGGGTTTACAACTCAAGTGGTTTCCAAACCTATGAGGAGACATTGGGTAACGGTAAAATCAATGTCAGTTATCCGTCATCCTCAAGCCACGGCTTGTTTGTGAATAGTCCACCCGATCAGAGCCCTCAATATTCCGCACGACAGTGGACCCAAATAGTCCACACGATGTGGGACCTCGATACCCTACAGGATCAAGAACCTCTATACTCCACCCGACCATAGCCCTCAATACTCCACATGGTCAGGGACCTTGATAATCCACACGATCAGGGACCTAAATACTCCACACGACAGGGGCCTCAATATCCCACACGGCCAGGGACCTCAATAGCATATGCACACGGCCAGGCACCTCAATAGTCCATGCACACGGTCAGGGACTTCTATACTTCACACGACAGAGAATTGCAATACTCCACACGATCAGAGACTTCGATACGGCAGACGACAGGGGATCTCGATATTCTACACGACCCAGGACCTCGATGCTCCACATGACACGGAACCGTAATATTCCACACGATCAGAGACCTCGATACACGAAAGGGGATCTCGGTATTCCAGACGATGAGGGACTGAAATACTCCACACGATAGAGGATCTCGATATTCCACACAATGAGGGACCGAAATATTCCACACGACAGAGGATCTCGATATTCCACACGATGAGGGACCGAAATATTCCACACGACAGAGGATCTCGATATTCCACACGATGAGGGACCTTGATAGTCCTCACGACAGAGAATTTCGATATTCCACACGATGAGGGACCTTAATAGTCCTCACGACAGAGGATTTCGATATTCCACTCGATGAGGGACCTTAATAGTCCTCACGACAGGAGATTTCGATATTCCACACGATGAGGGACCTAAATACTCCACACGACAGGAGATTTCGATATTCCACACGATGAGGGACCTAAATACTCCACACGACAGGGGATCTCGATACTCCACACGATCAAAGACCTCGATACTCCAAACGATCAGGGACCTCAATATTCCACAAGATCGGGGAGCTTGATAGTTCACACAATCAGGGATGTCGATATCCTACACGATCGGAAAGCTTGATAGGCTACTCCACACGACTATTGACCTCGACATGCCACACGATTATTGACCTCCACACGACAGATGATCAGCGTGTAGATAGAAACTGGCTCAGTTCAAACCACAATCCCCTGACCAAGGAGAGCGTGGGCTCGAATCCAACTCGCACTGTCTCTGCTGCGGTGTTACACTAAGAAGTTTGTTAGGTGAGGTGAGGTGAGTTGCGGTGATTTCTCCAGAAATCTCTCCTTGGTTTCGCACAAGTAATAGACCTTTTTTATTTACCATGAATTGCTCGTATATATATCGGTCCGCTTATATTGCTTTACTTGATTCATTCCAGATCAGTCACCTTTCACCATGCGCATTGAGGTCATCCAGAGGTTAAAATTCAGAGGCTAAAGGTCGATAGTTTGACAATTTTGCTAAAGTCAGATCTATCGTAGCGGCATACTGTACTGACTCGTCTACTTGTCATGGACTTGACAATGTTGGGGGCTACTATATCATGTAATTGTTGGTTTCTTTCTTTTTTTTTTTTTTTTTTTGATTAAGGGTAAACATCGCTTTCAACTTTGTTGTGGTCATATCATAACATTGTTTCCTTCTGGATGAACCCAATGACTAAGACAGTCGACCCAACGCGCTTACACCGGTCCGACGAGTTCTTGGCCCAATCCTCATATAATGCTGAGCATTAAGTGAGGTCGTGCCAAGACGCGATTCGGGAATGAACTCCGGATCTACCGCTTATGCGAGGCAGGCGCTCTACCTATATTATACTCTACCGGAGCCGGTATATATATCTGTGATATATATGTATATAGTGAATAAAACATCTTACTGAACAACTGGGCACAGTTCCAAACCAGCAATATTTTAGCCTTGTGTTTGCGATATGATCTCACGTTCTCTCATATCATTGATCGGTTCGTGCACGTACAACCCATGTACAATAATTCTGTTGGTGGATCTCATTCCAGATTAGAGACTTCTTATACCTGTCATATCTCCTTGTTTATAAAAACAATGTGAATTTTCAAACGGAATTACGCTAAAACCGACACATATATATAACGGTACATATATAACGGTACAGAAATCAATTTATGGAGAAAGGACAAAAAAAAAGAATGTCTTAAGCTTTCCTCTCACACGCACAAGGATTCCTCCAAGTAAGACACTATCAAAACAATTTAGTCTGTGTTCGCAGCCATAATGGTAGAGTTATGCTGTCATATTTGTTCACCGAGAACAAGAAACATTGATATAGCATATACTTCAATTTATTCTCAAAGACAATCATCTAACCTATTCACTCCAGATGACACGGTCCAGTGGCCGATTCCACTAAGCCATTTCTGACTTTAGTCAAAAGTTAAAATCTTTCCAATATGCTCAGTTTTTGATTCCGAAAGTTGAAATCTGAATACATTTGGCTTAAGATAACACCATTGAGGTGGGCAAAGATTTACTTAATAAAACCGAAAAATAACCTTTAAGATTGTATTTCAAATTTTGATTTAAGTCTGAAATGTCTTTGCGGAATCGGCCCCAGCTTTCTGCGTGCTATGTCTTGTATCCACAGAAAACTGTATACAAGGACATGTTGTGTTCTTATAACGTCTTGCTACTTAAGTTCGTTCGCTGGTATATTAACTCCACATATACGTGGACTAGATGGAGTATTGTGTAGCGTCGTAGCATTCTGTGAGGGAACAGTAAAGCGCTTATAAATGTGATTATCTAGATTCAGTACTTGTGTGAATCACTGCCTTTGCATTCGAGAAAAAAATTATCCAGAATGAAATGTAAGTGACAAGGCAATTCATCTTTCGCTGGGTTTATGATCGCTTTCTTGCTATAATTCGATGATGAAAAGATTTTCGCTACTCTAATGAAGTTAACTCTTTTAAGGGTCAGTTTTCAGTTGAGCTTTTTCTCTATGTCATGGTTGTTCTTAATAACAAGGTCGAGATTAGCCAAGACAGCTTGGTGCCTTACTCGGCTGACGATTTAGACATGTTGACTGCCTGTATAATCATTTGTCATCGATATGCGTTTGTGGATATTTTTATGTTTACAGGCTTGCCCTGCAAGAATGTTTCTGAATCCATGCATGAAGGATGACGTCTATGAAATTCCTCACATCTTTGGGAGTGTTTTTCAAATAGAAAAATTATTTTATGAGTCGCGAAAAAATTGTTAATTAAAAGTTTACCTCCTCGATGTAGTGAGACAATAAACACATTCTCTGTATGTGAAGAATACCCTGTGTCTATGTTAGGACAACATCTCTAATTCGCCACAGTACGCATGAGAGTTGCACATATGCCAGGTCCTTACAAATTGGGTCATAAAATCAGACACTTGCTGTTAGTATATAGACATATATAGCAAACTGTTTATCCAGTGAAAGTCTGTGCCTAGTATTATATTGTGTACATGTATTAGAAGGTTTTCAGAGTTTTGGCGTGTTAGTTGACTTCTCTTACGTATTGGTCGATTTCCTTCATTCCAAAACTTTTCAAAACATTTAATGTTTTAAAAATAATTAGCTTACAAATAAACAAACAAACAAATGCTTGAATGAAAAGTGGTTTATCCGCGATTTCTATATACTACTACATCCTGTCTATATACACACATATGTATTATCACGAGTATATCCCCGGCACTCTAAAACCCTACCTTTTTGTCTGTCATCCCCGCTTCTAGGTCACATACAAATATACAGCATAATCATATACCCCGAGTCAGGAGAGGCTCCGGGGCAACTGTACTCCTTGATTAAATCTATGTTGATCCAGTTTTCCATCAGTTCTATAGTTTGATTCGATATCTTTCTAAGGACTTATTGTTGAGTGAGCTCGCTGGGTTCACTGAGTTTGTCTGCGTTTCCGGCTCTCAATAGATGTCCAAAGTATCTCGTCCTATCCAGGACTGGGAGTTATGGTGACATTTATGTCTGTCTCATTCATTCAAGTGTACAATATTATCATAATACTTGGTGATCTATACACGAATTGAGAATTTCCCGTCCTTGATGACCATGAGCTGATGGTATCTACATTGATAGCCGCTGTATAGTCAAAGTAGGCTCTATTGTTTTGAAATCGCATATTTCCGATATTGATCGCAAATTCATACCCGGTCACATGTGATCAGCATTTGAACATTAGCTAGTGTAATATTAAATTGCATATATTAACAATGTAATAATACTGATCAGTCGGCATTTGTTATCCACGACGGCTCTATATAATTATTGAAACTCCTTTCTTACACTCTTTGCCTGCCCCGATAGATCAGTTGGTAGAGCGTCTGCTTCAGGGGCGGTAGATCCAGGGTCAGTCCTAGGTCGGGTCACACCTGAGACCTTAAAAGAGGAAGTTGTAACTTCCTCGCTTGGCGTTCAGCATGAAGGGGATAGTGCAACGACTGGTTGACCCGTATCAGTATAATGGTTCGGGGAGGGGGGTGGGGGGCGGTTTATTTGCCTTCGGTAAGTCGTCTCAGTGAAGCAGCACTAGATAAAAGAGCGGTGGAAATCCGTCCTGTAACAAGGAGGCACATTACATGCACTTTAAGGACTCCTTCGTCGTCATATGACTGAAAAACTGTCAAGTACGACGTTAAACCCCAAGCACTCACTTACTTATTACACTTTTGATACAGCATTTGTCAGTTTTGCTCACCATGCAATACATTTATACTGATATGTTCACCTATAAATTGGTTTGAGCAATACACAGTGGAATTTTGCTCCTTGACAACGTACATGGTTTTTCTGCAGAACTGTATTTGTATTATATATTAATAACAATCTTCCAACAGTTTTAAAAGGACGGTTCTTGAAACTCAAGTTTCAGTCTGGTGTTACTTGGCATGCAGCAAATAGCCCTCTGTGGTATAGTGCGTTTCACCTTTTACAAGTCGATGATAAAATCCCCTCAGGTATTTGTGTCACGTGGTCACATCGAAGCAACGGTCTCAAACATTGATATATCTACACTGTGCAGTTGGCAATAACATGGGTAATATAGGGATCATTTAAATTTCTTATTTCCTTGTCTGACTAGGTGGTAGAAGTGATGCCAGCATGGACAACAATGTATGACACGTCCATAATACTCAGTTGGTGTGACGGCCATCTTGGATTATATGCTTTCTGACCTTCTGCTATACGTCTCCGAAATTGTAAAGATAAGACGTCTACACTAAGGGACTATGAAGGCGCCCAAAGTGTATGTGTAACTTGAGTATTACACTAAAAAAAATTAATCTGTTAATTTTAACAGTAAGTCTGTTGTCTGAGTGATGCTAGAATGTGTTCTGTTATCATATCACAATATTCTGTCATATTCAACATAATATCTTGTTAGTCTTATAGAATCTTCATGTTGAATTAATAGAATATGTGTGTTATATTTAACAGAACAGTCTGCTGCAATAACAGGATACATTGTAGCATCAACCAGACAACAGACTTTGTGTCAACATTAACAGATTAATATTTTGGGTGTATCAGAACAGCTCACGTGGTATGGTTCACATCTTAATGATTTTCTGGAGTTTTAAATCACATTTGCATGTAAAACAATGAATACAGGCGCTAGGAATTAATCCTTGAGCAACGGTATGCAATTTCGATGGCCATCTTGGATTTGATCTTCTCCATCAATCTCAGCACTTAACGGGTTCTCATTTGTATATTTGATTTATTTGTTTTCCAATGCCTTGAGTATTTTACTCTGTGGCCAGCATTATGGTTGGAGGAAACCAGATAGAGCCCACGGGAAGCCCACGACCATCCGAAGGTTGCTGGAAGACATTCTTAAGTACGACCGGAGAGGAAGACAGCGTGCGCTGGACCAGATTCACGAGAGACCCATGAGTAAGTCATTTTATCTGGCCACTATTTTGAATTTTGGGTGGTATGTTTGTCCTCAACCACAGCTTTATTTTCGCTTTGTTCGGCATGTGTTGTGAAAGGTTATAGAATTATGATTATCTAGGTCACTTGATCCTCTGCCCGATACTTTGTCGTTGTAAAATAAACCCAATTCCCGAGCAGCTAAATTAATGAGTTATATGGTCAATCACGACTTCTTCTTTACGGAAGAGACAGGAACATTTCGGGCATCAAACACACTATGGTCGCCACATACAGCTCAGACCGTCACCTACAATCACACGGACACAGTTTAGGCCTATAGCTCCAGGTGATAAGTCAGGACTCATCCCAACACTTCTACACCATTACCCTCTGTAATGTCACCATTATACGGTTTCTGCGCACATCAAGAAACAATCTCTGTCTTAGTTTGACTTGAGAGAAGAGTTGAGGACGACGGCTGTAAATTCTATCAAAAATCAATTCCACTTCATAAGTAGATTCGATTAATGCAATGTTGCCTGGGAAAATTGCGAGACCTTACCCTGAAGAGTATTTGTAGTAGTGGACTTGGATGTCTTGTATATACGTCTGGTCCCTCCACACTTGCAGAAAAGCAGTGTGTATTGTAAACTCCATGTTTAAATTATATATAAATTTATACGGATGCTGTGACGTGTCCGTACATGGTATGTTTTGTGTACCACAGATAGTCTATGGAAATAATAAAACATAAGGTTTTTCAAAAAATTGACCGCAAGGCATCGTAAAAGTGAACACTTCTTGAGTATTGCGTTAGTCAACAGCCAAATAAATCTAACTTTTATACATCATATATACCTGTAACTGAATCCAGCTGACCCAGTTGCTTAATGAGTCACCCAGTGAAGACACCACAGCCTTAACCGGTAATGAAAGTCTTCAATATAGGCTCCTCAGTGTGTTTGTAGGATACCAGCTGAGGTGCGGGCGTTTCCTATTATATATACGTATTTCCCAGCTTTCTTCCAATTACAAATCTGAAGCTTCCTCCTATTCGTATGCCTCACAATGCCAATGCAGAGTTGAGGGATTGACACAGAAATCTATTGCAAACGAATTATATGCTTCAATGAAAGAAAAACTAAGAAAGTTTGAAAGATGTTAATTTTAACTGAACCCATTACAGAGTTTACACTTTTGCCGAAAATAGCCTTCAATCTGTATGAATCTAAGAACGGCGGTTCTCAGCTACGTCGCTTTGTAGGTTTACTAATGTTCTGCTAATAACCTGGCGGATTTACGGGGTCGTATGAACATGGAGAATCAGATTTCTTAAATTCTTAGATTGATAATTCTGTCCATAGTCAAGCTTTGCTTTGAATATTTGTCTTCAAATACTCCTTTTTTCGCCGATTGACAAGTCCGTTCTGTGATTTGGACACATCGATTGGAATTTACGATTTTAATTTCTCTGATCAATGTATACTAATGCGTGAGCGTAGAATTGGCTCACAATGTATTATATAAAGTTAAAGAATATGTTTTATACAACTGTAACCCCGCACAGCGATAGTTTGAACTCTTAAGAGGTTCTTATAAGTCCAGCATTTGACGACAACTCGTCTTTTATGTGGCCATTTTAATCTATTTCTTTGAGACGAATGTGGATAAAAGCTCCAATAACGTGGACTCGGCCTATCCAATCAGATCGCGTGTAAGATAACCAGAAAGTGCCAGTGAAAATTTCCAGTGTTGGGCGAGAAAGAAAGCGAACGTCTGCGCAGTGGCATATCCATCACGATCCAGTTCCATGATAAACGAGGCTTTGTTAATGGTGTCTAATTCAATTTCCCTCGGCAACTTGTTGTCCTGAACATCCAAGGGATGATCGTATCAAGCTTTTATACCAGACCATTTATGTTCTTCTGTTCCCGGAAATTGTCCGTATAAGTCGTCTCGAGAACTCTTGGAAGTGTTTACACGGATGATCCGTTCTCATCAAACAAGATTTCTTATCAAGAATGTATCGTCATGATAAAGTGACATAAAGGAAATAGGTACAGACACTTTGATAACCTTGGAACAAATATCGACTTTTAGATACGTGTTCTATATTTTAGTATCGGCTTCAAATCCGTCATCATTCTTCTCTCGTATATGTATCATGAAAATCCATCCCAAATATGAATCTGGGGGAGACAAACACAACATGGGGACTGTTGGTGTAACACTGAG
The DNA here is from genome assembly GCF_032854445.1 of Liolophura sinensis. NCBI lineage: Eukaryota > Metazoa > Mollusca > Polyplacophora > Chitonida > Chitonidae > Liolophura > Liolophura sinensis. The sequence goes on from NC_088295.1 coordinate 17,961,815, forward strand.
GCTATTTGACGAAAAGAGATCTCAGTGTGCATGGGGATGACGATTTCAGGACGGATTTTCGTGTCTTGGCCACATCAAAGTGATGTGAACTATTCTCAATAGGCCTAGACTAAAATGTGTACAGAGGTTCGAGAAAAACACATACTATAGCAAATTTGAATATGGTTGTGCTTGTGGATGTTTAGAGTTATGATATGCCTGGATACATGTGTGTAACAAGGAAACTTTTTCCTAATGTAGTAGAAGTAGATGGTGTATATCAGGAAGCGTTGAGTTTTCCATATCTGTAACTCATTGCTAAAGGTTGCATCGAACCAGATTTGGCATTCTCTGGTTTTGACACAAATCGTTTGCGGGTCCTCACTATAGCAGGCTCAGGTGGATGATGCTCTGATTCGCTGCAGCCAACAAGCCCATGACCAATGAGATCGCGTGTTCGAATCCCGGTTTCGTCGTTTCGGCCTCGGCATTAAGTCAGGAGGTTTGTCAGGTATCCAGTAAATGCCCGTTGTTGACTTCAAGTGCTGTAGTTTCCTATACCCATAAAGCTGCATAACTGCCGTCATAACAGAGAAAAATTCATGAACATGGTGTTCCACATCAATCAAATAAATAAATTAAATCTAAAATGTTCAGTTTATTCATAAAGCATTTGATGTAATTCCTTCTACCCTTTGCAGCTTTTGAGCTAGTTTTGCTATGTTACATTCCCTAGATCCTGGTATATACAGTTATGGTTCCGAACTGTCCGATTTAACATCAATAGCCGTTCAAATGTCGTGTCCTCAATTACCCTCTTGTAGCCTGCTGAGGATGTCACTAACCTTAAGAATCTATGTCTGAGAGGAGATTTAATGCGACATTTTTACACGCGACAATCGCCTACAAGGTGTATGGGGCATGGCCTGTGGAAGTTGCTATACAGAAATAGATCTAGTTCGGACAGGCTGTCAGTGGAGGTTAAGCCCGAATCCATTGACATCAGATTAGTCCAGAATAGGGAGTGTTTTGTACCTTGTTACAAATGCATTATATGGCCGCAGAACGCGCGATATATTGAAATTTCCCCACGAAGCTTCAACTCAAATTTGTGCCCACTGGGCACCAAATTATTCTTCAACACTAGAATCCCTTCAGATAAAGACGTCTCATCAGTCGTCACCTAACTGCATAGTTCAAGACGAAATCATATGTAGCTGAGACACAAGCGTAAGAATTATAAACGTACAAGCAGCGACATGAATGGGATGAAAGGTAACGGCACACATATACTCATGTATGTGATATAATGAAAGACTTACAGCATTACAGCATGTAATTGGCATGCTGGAGAACCAGCCATTGTAGTTCTTACTTAAAAAAAGACAATCCAGATTCATCATAGCGAAATATCGTAACTTTGGAGACTATTATAACCCTTCATGCAGTTAAAGTTACAATGTTAAGTCTGTTGTAGGCTATACCATTGCGCTGTTATTCCAACTATTTTCAAATTATTCCAAGCAACGTGAGGGCTCTGTGTACAGGAGGATTAGGTAAACATGGGACTATAGTATGTAATAGTCCTAGGTTAAACTACACTAGTTTTACACCTGAGCAACTGGTCGCCGGCCAGAGATCACGCACTTCAGCTATATACATACCAATAGCAGGACATGCCACAAATTGTGGAGAAACTAAAAGTATATATACACAGATCTATTAAAAACGCTATTAAAACACTATAATAGTGTATTTAACAGCCTACCATAGCAGAAACATTTGACTCAAATTGTTGAAACTGTCGAATAATTCACAGAATCTGTGTAAAGTATCTCAAGTAGAGATATGTATGTACATAAACCTGACGAACCTGGACCGTCAGGAATAATACTGCATGTAGTTCCAAGAAGAGACATCGGGTTAAAGGATCATAGGCGGCAAAGCAGGTAACTACCGTTGATTTGGTAAGATGTATTTGGAGCAGGCAGTGTATGTATTAGTTTTACCACACTAAGGTGTATATTTGGACTATTTTTTACTATTTATATACTGTAAATCTGCAACCTTTTCAACCACTTAAACAACCACTTCATTATGGCATGATATTATTTGATCTGGGAACTTTGATCATTCGAACGGACCACATCGTCCTGAATACTGAAAACCGTAAATTTTAGAAAAGATGTGAGTGGGGGGAATGTATAAAGACCCCCACCCTCTCCCGCGCTCTCTCCCTCCTATTTGCTCCGCATCCCCTGCATAATGTATTTGAAGGTTAAAAAGTGAAGCCCCTTTACGCTGCCTTAGGAACCATGAAACCTGTTGCACGCTAGAGATAAGTCATTGCTTGAAGTAATACTCCTTCCTGCTCACTGCTCTCTATCAGCGGCGTGTCCTCGTCGCTGGGAGTCCCTTGAAATTCTCTAGACTATCACAACATGTGCATTTCAGACTAAGACAGCCTCTGGCTAAGGTCGACTATATCTTGTAACAAGCAGCTGTTCCAGCTCCTGGTAAATCACCATGCATATAGCTATGCTAACATGAAATAGTCATTTGACAGGCAGTCATATATAGGCACTGGTAAATGTTGATAGGGACTGTTATCCTTGGAATTTGCTAACACGCACACACACTTCAGAACCAGATTGGACTTCTAGCATGCATGCATGGTAGCCCTACTTATGGCGATATGAATATAATACCTGATATCTGTCATAACCGTGTATGTTATATACGTATATCTTTAATTGTTATCAAGGAACCACAGTTGTATTGCTCCACTTTCAAGTATGTATACTCATATCCCATGTTTCTGTTACACAATCAATATTTCCTGCGGACAGGAATTAATTGTAGTAAATCTCTGTTATAAGCATTTCATTAAAACCAGTAGATGCCTCAGGCGGTCTCGGTTTTCAAGCCGATTAAAGAATTCTTGGTTAAAGAACTCGTTTCGTTAGATTTAACTGCTATATACACGACTGTAATATTATGTCGCTGCTGATATAGCCGTGTAGCTTGTGGGAGCGGATATCAGTTTTCTTTCAGCATCACTGCACGGATTTTGAGTCGTATTAAATATTTTTTCTTCTCTTTTCCTGTTTGCCACTGTCATGTATCTCTTGTTGAAATGGCTTGCAACCTTTTTGAGCCGATGTTGGAGATACCACTCACTAATACTAGACATAAGCTTATTATAAGTCGTGCATGGGATGGACGCGTACGGCATGTTGTATGGTTCTATACGTGTTGATAGGATTTCATATACATACTCCATTCGTCAACCATAATACACTTTCCAGATCAACAATCGCAAAATCAATCTCCAAGCATGTGTTTAACATAAACTGGCAAATAACTAAGAAAGTATATATAGGTACATATAAGAACTGAGGTCATGCTTCATATAAACAGTTTTTAATGATGCCAGTGTATTTAATGTCCATATGGTGTACATGTTATACGTTGTCGGTGGTCAAATTATGTATGTCAGTTGCGTTTTCATTGCAACTGTTTATATATCCACCCTAACAATTTTGTTCAACACGATGCATAAGCTTATATTCCCATGGACTAAAAAAGATGTTTTTATATCTAAGGTACATTTTAACACTATGTACTTTCATTATAATTACGCATGTTTTGTAACAACTATATTGTAGAATAATCTGACATAATACGAACAATCAATCTACTTATCATTCTGGTTTGAAAATTAAAACGCGACTCCACAAGATGGTTATACATCTGTAGTTACCTCCCATGATTTCCAAACGGAATCGTTACAGAGTATTCTCCCCTGAATGCGCATTCCTCGTTCTGATAGAGTAGCACTGGGCAGCCTACATCCATGAGCAGCACGTCCACGAGGAGAACGGACATCTGTTGTTCTGATAAGAGAAAAAGACGTTCATCAGAAATATTAAAGAGCATGTATAACTGGATCTCATAAACTGTTTGCTATCATACATACCAGCAATTCACCAATGACATTGAGTGACTTAATAATAATCAGCCAGAATTTTCTCAAGTATTCTTAAGTATTAAGTTTAAAAATTAAAAAGATTGAATACATTATTTGAATATTCTAAACCAGTTCTGTAGGTGGACAGCTGCTTTAAGTCAGGAGCTTCGTCGGGTATACACGGTACATACATACCAGGCCATAGGGAGTGGTTTCCACGACGAATATATACGGTACACATATACCAGGCCATAGGGAGCGTTTTCCACGACGAATATATACGGTACATATATACTAGACCATAGGGAGTGGTTTCCACGACGAATATATACGGTACATATATACCAGGCCAGAGGGAGTGGTTTCCTCGACGAATATATACGGTACATATATACCAGACCATAGGGAGTGGTCTCCACGACCTGATTTCGTGTCTACTACCAATTAACCTTACTCTCTCTACGACACACCCCTATAACCTGATGGTTTCTGGCTCTGTCGGTTGGTAGACTGTAAGACTACGCCCTCAGCCTAAGGAGAGTAATTAACCTGCTCATCGCCATAAGAAAGTGCAAAATTCGCGAGAACCGCTTTAATCATCACTCAAATGAATAAAAAACTATAATCTTGCAAATGTTCAATCAAAATTATTTATTTATTTTGGAATTAACGCCGTATTGAAGAAAATATTTCATTTGTATGTACCACGGCGCCAGCGTTATTGTTGGAGGAAACCGGGTAGAGCACGGGGGAAACCCACGACTGTATCCATAGGTTGCTCGCAGACCTTCCCACGTATACAACAAAAAAAAGTGAAGTACAGTAACATGCATTATGCAAATGAAATTAATGCCTCAAAATGGCTGTTTCAAGGCAATATGTACACTGTGCTATATATATATATATATATTATATATATATATATAAAACAGTAAAAACATACATTGGTTGGTGTATAGGTCTATACATACTTTTGAAAGTAAAGCATGTTATATGCCTGAGGATGGCACTCTCTCCAAAGAACCTTAACTGTATATAAGGTATTATGTAAGTCATGTACATTAGTACCATTGTCAATAATCTGTGCTCCTATGTATGGTGGCTCATAGCATCCATTTTTGACAGCTATCAGCCACCATACCTATGTACAGACATCAATAAAAACAGGCCAGTATATGGTGTAATGTGTTACGGGTATGTTGTGTATTTATGTCTTCATTGTCCATTCATTGATCTCTGTTGTGACGCTGTGTACAAAGAAATGCCCAAATCGATCAAAACGTTCCTTTGGTTTTCTCACACATACATATATATACATATATATATTTACCATATTTCTTTTGGTATTTATGTTAAACCTATTGGCTGGCAATTTCTTGTCGATCCATCATCTGTTTGCAGTCGTTTATAGGTGAACATAGGTCTTATATTCATACCATGAATGGCGCGCTTTTTCACGTGGGTGTCAAAAGATTTTCGATTTGGGTATTTCAAAACAGTGTCTGTCTACATGAAATGTTCCACAATTTGCTTCAAAGCTTTGACAGTAAGATATTGATTGACAGGTGGAGAATAAAGTATGAAACATAACATCTAACACCTCACAGCTTCATATATATGAGAATTTATATAACTTACATAAGCACGTGACAGGTTAGCTCACAATACTAACCATTCATTTGTAATAGGAATATACACCACAGATTATACTAAAAAAATTAATCTGTTACATTTAACAGAAATTCTGTTGTCTGAGTGATGCTAGAATGTATTCAATTGTTATAACACAATATTGTGTTACTTTCAACATATGATATCGTGTTACAAAATCTTTAAGTTGAATTAACAGAATAGGTGTGTTATATTTAACAGAATAATCAGCTGCAATTACAGAATACATTCTAGCATCACTCAGATAACTGACGAGCATTGTGCACACATGTTATATATATATAGAACGTACATGTATGTGAGAGCATGAGGTGTATTTTATATCTCGGTATATTTCTCTTTTTCCAAAAGTGTGCTTTTAGCTTTTTGAATGAACCATGTACGCGGTCACTCTTTGAATCAGGAGTTATATGCACTAGCTGCATGGCTTACGTGTATAGTAAATGTTTTATGATATTACTAAGCATTAGTGGGAAGGCCTGACAGCAACCTGCTGATGATCTTGGGTTTCCCCATGCAGCACTTTGCCCGGTTTCCTAACACCACAATGCTGGCCGCCGTCGTACTTCATGTACGTGAAATATTCTTGAGTAAAGCCTAAAACACCAAATCAAATACATAAATTAATATTAAGTATTAATTTACACGTAAGCCTATACCTTGTATAATTTATATATACATGCATCCCTGAAAGGAAGGATTCTTTTCCTCATGGGACATATTGACAACAATAAATACATGAACCTGAAGTTAGACAAAATTCATCAGGATCATAGATAAATAATCCTGATGATGACTAAATGAAGGCGAAATATTGATGTTTACCAATGTTCTCGGAGTGACCTGCGTACTTTACACTGAATTAAATCTTGTAAAGTATACACATTATTGCTTCTAGCATGCTTTACAATGCTTGTTGGAATATATAAAATACAGTAATACACAAAGCATACTTCTGAGGAAATTGTCATGCATCTAGTACACTAATAAAACAAATGTTTATCATTTAAACATATCTCTGCAACAGATAATAAACGTGCTTAACAAATTATTGCCTTTCAGTAAATATCGAACTCGTACCTATACTGTTTACAGCGTTAAAATGATTCCGTTTTATACATTTTAGGAAATTCATAAACTATTTTGAACGGTCACCATAATAAATGCTTACTTTTAATATGTTCAAGGTGTGTTTATTTTTCAAATACACGCGTATGTTTCATCAATATATTGATTTATTTTATAAATACATGCACTATTTTATAAATACTCACATTTATAGTCTAAATGCAATAATTTATGGAGTAAATTGAATGGGTTTATTGCTTAAACGAAGTGATTTAATGTTTTCAATGTATATGACCAACATTGAAAAGCGGTCTTATTATCAGTTGTTGGATAAACATGTTTAGTGTTTAAGTATTAAACATATTACAATTAAACATTAAGCACGTTTATTATCTGTTGAAAAGAGATGTTTAAATGTTAAACATTTGTTTTCTCAGTGTATTGATGAGTAATTGTAGGCCTATCATATTGATTTGGGACGCCTGTTGCATCAGATATACGAAATAATCAGAAATAATTGGATTACAAGATTACATGCATATACGTATACGTATATACTCAGTGTAAATTAACTCTCTCTTTCTTTTCTTTTTTAAATTCACGTGTGCAACACATGTTATCGTATATATAGTATTCATGGCGTCGCCCTCCAAGTGGGATATGCTCGATAAGAAATGAGAACATAATGTTATGTATACAAGTTGACCGTATAAAGGTAACACTATGTTGTATATATGGTATGGTTATAACTGCAATATTCTGCCATATATATGTAATCTGTAGAATGTACAGCAAGACCACGCCCACTGTGTGTGATTTCGTGTCTTTAAGTCGGAATTGGTCTTTCTGGTCACGCATCCAGCCTTCACTTGAACCGTGTAGGTATAAACCTCCATTATGTGGACATACGTTATCGTAAGGTTAGCGGCAGGGTAATGAAACCTTTTCACACCGCTGGGTTTTTTGGCACGAAGGCCGTGTTGGGTTTCTTCCCTCCGCGGTGTGTTCTCAGATGGCCTTTGCCCCAATGGACCGCTTCACCTGGTGTTCATGTCGCACAACTCCGCCCTTCCATATAACACTATCACTTTATCATGGTGCACTTCGACTTTCTCCAGAAAGATAGCAGCACGGTGTGATTATGTTGAACACCTTAGTCAGGTGACTAACTGAACCAACATCGTTCACTGACCTGATCGCTCAACTTGATCCTAACACACTTTTGAACTAATGCAAAGGTTTAGAAAATATCACTATTTTTAAGTGTTAAAATGATACAGCTTGTAAAATGTATTTAATATCTGAGTGCCTAAGTTTTAAGCTGCATATAATGACTGTTTGTAAATGAAGTTCAAAACTTTTTAAATGTTAAAATTATAATCCGCATCATGAAGATTCGGAACACAACGTTTTAAGTGTTAATCTGAGATTAAGACAGTGTTAGATTGCAACATTTGCATAACGCATTCAATTCTAACATATTCACTTGGTGCATGTATATATGCACTGCCAAAATGCCAACATCCTTAAAGAAAGGCCGATTTCTTGCAGTTTTATTTTTTTATTTATTTGATTGGTGTTTCAAGCCGTACTCAAAAATATTCCACTTACACAAGAAGGCAGTCAGCGTTATAATGGAAGGAAACCGGGCAGGGTATGGGGGAACCCATCATTTCAGTTTTACACGAGTGTGCATAAAGAAGTGTGCATATACATTCCTTAATGATAAACCTCACATGTGTTAATCTTTTCCCGCCTCAAATTTAATATTGCATGCACTGTCATGTTTATTGTATACATAACAAACAACCTAGATTTTAGTATATATATACAGTGCAAACAATGGACATGAATTATAAAAACAGACGCCCATGGTATATTTTGAGCAGATATTAAATCGAGTCTACATACATACAACTTCGGCTGATGCATTTGGCGACATAAGACGTAAGATTTCTTACATGGAGATCTGTGTCTATGCAAGACACGTCTGAAGTCGTGATATTTGTAAATATTGTGATGTCTATATATATAACTTGTATAACAACTTACTTAGATGCATGTCCACTTAAGTCTGTATATCCGACAATGCAGAACCATTTTGTGCGCCTTTTACACGTCAAATCATATGCAAGTCAAGACGTCAAACTGCGTAAATGGTCCCAATAACGACGTTGAACGCTTATTCTATAACCATACATACCAACAATCAATGAGAGCGGGGAAACCCGAGAAGTTCTCTACCAAGACCAGGCACCTCGTGCATGAGGTTATTTGGAAGGAGTGCATACACCTTGTGCCCTAGAACTTTTTCTCAACTGCATTGTACAGAGAATTATTAGTTCATTGCATATAGGTAAATAATGACCGGTGGGCTATATATAGACGACGCATACATATATATATATATATATATATATATATATATATATATATATATATATATATATATATATATATATATATATATATATATATAGAGAGAGAGAGAGAGAGAGAGAGAGAGAGAGAGAGAGAGAGAGAGAGAGAGAGAGATATGCAGGAAACCAGTTAAACTAGACCTGAATTTCAGTTACATCAACAAAAGGTGCTTTCTGCATGCACGCGAGTATACATGTGCACAAACTCATAGAGTGGCAAAATGTTTGCCAACGTTTTACATCGCAAAACATTGCTTCTCATAGTTTCTTTGGTATTGATTTAAACAACGTTACAAACGTGAATATAGGCGAAAGTCTGAACCTCGTTCGCCATTTCTGTTGTACGCTGGCTTCACCTTTGGTCTAAATCATCTCCTTAATTCACACCGCATTAAAACCACTCTCACACTCTCTCTATTTACCCGTCCACAATTTTGACATTTAAATTGTAAGACAGAAGATATTGTGAATTTCAGAGCGCAGAGTTTTGTCAGGTATGTATTTGGCGAGGTGCGGGATTGTCTGCTCGATTTCCTCTGCCAATTTACATGACTACAGTATATAGTATATGAGTGCAATATTCGCAAAATCTCAGAAAAACGGAGATCGTTGTCTACATGGATAAAGAAAATTTTACTTGAAATGTTGCTTTGTCTATCATGTTGCGTAATATCCGAAACCTGTATATACAAATGCTTGGGATCTTCATATAGTTAAACTAGCCTGCAGCCTTAGTCCTAAATTCTTCCACACGTTTCTCAGAGAAACACATCATACAAGTTTGTACATGTGTTAATTTGGGCTCGCCCACTTTATGAGAAGATCCGCTAAAATAATCCAGATAGTAGTTTCGAGTTGTGCATCAGTATACATACATAAATATAATGGATCATATACGCGGGACGGACAAATTAAAGCACATGGCGACTAATGCTACTTGCCATCTTCACAACAAGAAGACGATAAAGCAGAATATTCCATATACAGTTCCATTTTTTGTACAGGCCTATGAATACTTTGTCTAAGTTTTCGACATGAAACTATGCTCGAGCCCAAGGAAGTTTCAGGTGTCACAAATTATTATCATCAGAATTTGCCTCGGCTATACATACAAGTGAATATACATGTTGCAGTGCAAAACCATTTTGCAATGGTTACATTCTGTATAAACTTGCCCCGAGGTCACACTGAATTAATTTTCACCCACAGAGTTAGTCATCATTCAATTAAGTATATACAAAATGCCAACAATGCGTATAAAGGGTGTCCAATCTTCCAAGTCAGAAGGTTTTAAATCTTTCGTTGTTTCACTTTAAAATACATCGTGTATAACCTATGTTTATAGCACAGCCCTTTGATTCGATCCACTTTATATGCATTTATACGTCTTTAACAGTGTCATACATGCGGTATATGGAAGTTTGCCCCTTCCTCAATTTACCAGCAGAAAATATATATAGCTCTCATGCATATATGCAACCATGCGCCTCAGTATACAGTGTGTCGATATACAAGAGGTACACATGTATACATTCAGGATATGGCGTGTACAACCTTAGGTCCACATATACATGTAAATCATTAATTTATCCGAAGATGGAGGAACATGTTTTTACAGAATTCATAAAGCATTTACAAAACTGATATTAACTGAACATCGAACTTGCAATGAGAAAACGATACATGCAAATCACGATTCCTGCAGCTCGTGCTTTTTTACTCTCTGTACTTAGTTCTACATGTGTATACATGTACATGCATTATACCATGCACTAGTTATTAAATGCATGCAGGTCACATGCATACGTCTTCTGTAATCCAGAAGAACTATAGTATATGCAAACATTTTGTACAAAAAAAATCATATGGTTGGTCACTGCGTATGTGTCTGGTGTTACATATAAAACAGAACATGTATAATCATGCAGAGTTCATAAATTATTGTAAAACTGTGAAAAATAAGCCAATAAACACTGATGGTTAGATGACAAGCTTACTTGAGGCTTTAAAAGAAAACAACAAAAATCATTCATTTATATTATTTATACAGGAACATCATAAAAATATTTATATGCAGCCATTATATAGGTATTTATATGTGCATACTATCGATGTAAAATATTGGCCGCCGTCGTAGATATACACACTGAAGTGAAAACTGAAATATGTTCCTTCGCCATCATGATGATACATGTATATACGGAACCGTAAAAGTGACATGGTGGAAACAAAATTTTTGGAAGGGACAAAAAATGCATGGTGAAAAAAAAATTGTTTCAAAGAGGAAAAAGAATTGGGGGAAGAGAAATAAAAAATCACATGAAGGAAAAACATTTGTGTACAGAAAATTTTTTTTACCCCCCGACGGGAGCCCCTAGTCTAAAAGTCGGTGCCCGGCTTAATAGGCCAAGTCACAGGTCGTTTGCCATCAACAGCCAAATTGGCTGCCACAGACGAGCATCTATCACTAATATATAACTACATATTTTGACTATGGTCTTACCATGAGATAAATAACTTGTATTTTAAACTAAAAAAAGGCAATCACAGGATTGCAATAGGCCTGATCGACTACACAGGTCAATTCCACTGTTTAAAAACATACCGTTCTCAGATGTTCCGCTGCAGTGCTTGTGAACTATACATGTACCTGTACGTCTTCGCTTGACAAGCAGAACTACGTCTATACAGAAACAGTTGCGCAGTAAAAGAACAAAAGAGTACACCGCTATAGACTGACTTGTTTTACGCTCACAATGCATTTCCCATTATCAATGAGACAGCTTATTAATAAACAGATTTCAAGAGACATATATGGACTAAATGAAAATAAAATATAAAAAACAGCATGCCACAGCTGACTTCTTTCAATCTCAACTGCAACAGCTGGATGTAAAACAGCATTCGAATAGGTGTACTTATTCAGCCTGGGTGGAACTAAGGCGAGGTATATGTATGCGTTATGTAGGCCATAACTTTGCGTCACATATGGACATGTATGAAGACGGCGACGATATGTTGGAATCTTACCGTTTATACGAGTGTATTATTTGGTTGAATGGTTACTGTATGAATAATAACACACGACTGTGCGAGGTTATACCGCTATAAATCGAGATCGTGTTGCATATGTTGCACTGTTTTGCATATATGATTGGTCAGTTAAGTTTTCGAAGCGAAAAAAACACTGTTTTTCTTCCAAACACTTGTTTTTCTGAGCAAAGAGCTCAGAAGAAACTCACGACCACCCACAGCTCATCATTATAATAAAACTGCATGCCGGGCGTCTGGTGACATGTAAAAGAAGATCAAATTACACAGATTTAAGGCTGACCCATATATATACACCACTGTAACTTACACTAGTGACAATAAAAGCCATTTGTTAGGATAATGAAACCATTTCTCACGGGAGTAGGTATACGACTATACATGTTATCGGGAAATGTATGGTCAAGGGACTTTACTCTGGTACGCCTGTTGACAACTGTGACGCACCTTATACATATTCATGAGCTGGCAGGCAGTTTGCGGGACGGCGAGAAACTTCAAACAGATCGGCGGTCGCACTGCTGCCGGAGTGGATCGGTCTCGCTGGCTTGTGTTCGTACCCACATCACCACCTAGCAATGTTACACCGCTGAAGTTAACTGTCCTGTCCTAATAGTCAGTGTTGTATATAGGATCGAGATGGCGGAGAGATACCACCGAGCTGCCAGAGACGGCAATTTGGACATTTTACGGGAGGCTTCACGAAAAGATTGTAACAAACTTGACGAAGATGGCATGACACCGACGGCATGGGCCGCCCATGACGGCAACTTACAGGCGCTGAGAATGATCATCGGCCGCGGGTAAGTGATCGGGCTGCCTAACTAAAGCCAGGGGGAGGGGAAGTCGTCGGGAGGCTGAGGTATTAGATTTATACCTGAGCCATGTTGATTTACCTGACAGGTAAGACCAGGTAAAAAACTCCATCCGATCGGTGTGTGAGAAATCCGCCTGGCAGCAAACATACAGAAGCAACATTTAAAAGAAGCGTTTTTGTGTTAAGTGTTAAGAGATGCAGCATAAAAATATACAGATATGGACCGAACCATGCACTGTCTATATCTCTAGGCTATATGCAGTCAGAATGTGTGTGTATATGAGGTTAAGTTTACAGCCATATGAAAAGCAATAAATAATGAAATTAATTAACAGACACAAGTATTTATGGTGAATTAAACATATCTCTAAAACATTGTCTGTCTTTTGAATTTTGTTTAATCAGAAGTCATTTTGTGTGGTCGTGGACTATAAATCGCAAAATGCTGCAATGCAGGGTCAACATACATGCATGTATCTGAGCTTATAAATGAACGAGTATGTGTTGTATACATTTAAGTATCAGTTACACCCACACAAACTTAAAGATGGAAATAGATATTGCAGGTAAATGTTATGTTGAATAGATATATGTACTTGAACAAAAGATGATTTAGTCAGTATGTCAACTACCCTTAAGTATGGGGGCAGGATGGTGTTAGACTTGAAACAGTGTGTGTGTGAGTCTGGACACTAGGAGAGCAGTGGTGTGTGACAGTCAACCAGATGGTGTTTGTCACCTCTACCCCCCCCCCCCCCTCCCCCCAAAATATATATACACTCCTGTCTCCCATCAATCTCCATCTACATGTGCCCCATTAACCCCAATTCCTTTATTTTTGTGATGTCAAGAACAAAAAGTGTCCCAGTTTTAATCCATTTGTATCTTTTGAAACTTAAAAGCATTGCAACCGCAGATGAAAAGTTATGACAAAGCTATGCCATTGCTACAAGACTGTTTTTGCTTTCTTGCATGTCATAAACCATTAGCTGTTTACATTGTTACCCTGTGTTGCTGTCTGGCATATGACTTTACATTGAGAAATATACCTGGGAGGTACGTAGCAGGTGTTGGGTTCTAAGGCAAGGTAATTGGCTACCACGAGACATGTTACCCATATAGACATATAGCCACCAATCTGCTTACAGGAGACATATGTTACCTCTAAGTACATCTTGGCTGAACAATAGTATGAGTGTTCTTTATATTCACATGTATATGTACTTAGTTACCTGCTGTATAATGAACACACTGATATTGGTTTTGATATATTTAGTACCTTGCAGTGTACATTTTACATGTTTAGTATTCCGATAGCATCATGGAACAGAAACTCCAGTCAGTGCTTCCCATGTTGCACCTTCTGCTGAAGCTATGGAATATTAGATAGACAATTTATAGCGTGCTTTATCAGCAGATGTAGAAAGAACAGGTTAATTTGTTCATTAATACTTGTGTTGATCTGAGGGTTGAAGTTAAATTTTTGACTTTCATTTGAAGGAGTTTTTTCTTAGCTAGAAAAGAACCCTGAATCTTTTAACAGTGTTTTCATGCTGTGTACTTTATTACTATCTCTGTGAAAATATTATCTGATTACACAGCAGATGATTTGTATCTCATTTTTAAAAAATGACCAGATGCACGATTTACAGACGGTTTTGAAAAAGGTAAACCAGCATATATGGCTAGGTTAAAAATACTATGTTATGAAAGGACAAAATCTTAAAAATGAAACTTATGTGAATCTTTGTTATGATGGGAAGCTGTTTACAACTTCAAAGTCCTTTTAAGGACATCTCCTTAGACTTTACACTGAAGTCAGAAGAGGTTCATCCAGATAAGTGATATGGGTGGAGGTTTGTGTCCCTGCCCTGGTGACTAGGTTTACTGATCAAACCATGTAAGGCGGCTGTCGATCAATGTTGGGCTGGTCCATCCACTTTATCAGATTGTACAGTCAGGTGCCAGATGAAAATAGCCCTGTCAAGATATTCAGATACAGCCCAGTCTTTGTAGATTAGCCAGATTTTCATGTAAAACCACCAGATATCAGCAAAATCTCTGACACACATGGTAGTTTTTAGTGGTATAAAACCTTTGATATGTGACAGTTGTCTGTCATCTTCAAAGATTCACTTGGTATGCATCTCTCTGTGCCTGATAGGTTTGGTTGTGTTTTCATTTTACAACAACTGAACAGACTTACAGGGAGAATAACTGATGTGTTGTTGATGAAGCTATATGGGATTGAGAGATGAATAAAACAGTCTGTATTTCAGGGGTTAATAATTTAACATATAGAAGATACGTGTGTATTCCCTCTCAGCGGATAAAGCTCCTTTGTGATTAAAACTGTAATTTAAGAGTCTCTTATCAAAACCAGGGTAAGGTTTGTCAGCAACCTGCAGATGGTTGTGGGTTTTCCCACGGTTCTGCCCAGTTTCCTCCCACCATAATTGTATAAGCGAAGTATTCTTGAGAATGGTGTAAAATACCTATCAAATAAATCAATAAATATTACTAAAACAAATTTTGTAAGCTGTGACATGTACAAATAATAGTATACTACATGCGTTTGACTTTTAAATTTGCCCCTAAAATGAATTTGAAAGGCAAATAAAAGGTATAAAATATGAGGTTTGCTGTTTTTTTGATCCTACCTTTCAAACAAACCTCAAAACACCTTTCCAAAATCAACAGAACACTCAGTATCAGGCCAAATGAGTGCCTTAGTCATGCCAGGCCAAAAGTTTATGTCATTTAGTACTGTCAGTGAATGTTAATGAGATCCGTGAAAAGGATGTGTAAATATAATCTGACAATCACAAATCATGCCCTTTATCAACCGTTATTTGCACAGATTTAGATGCCCTTTAATATTAGGATCTCTCTTTTGTGGTTTTACCTGTTTCATGTTTTTTTTTTCACAAAAGGAGAGCTATCTCAAAGACACCAAGACAAACACTTTGGCTTTCAACCTGATGGATCAGGCATGGTCATAGGTAGATCAATGCTTACCAGCTTTAGATGGTTCAGGATTGAATGTTCTGAAATGTGGTTGGAATCTTGATCATGATTTATATCTGAAATGAATAAAATGTTCATGAAGTTTATTATGTATGCATGAATGCAGTGTTTTAATATTGACGACAATGTGTGTGTGTGTTTGAACCTGTTTAATTGCTATATTTTAAATAGCATTTGGTTGGTGTGTTTTTTTTTTCAAGCTTGTGGCTCATCAGCTTTTTTAGACCCTGTATTTTTAATTAGGTTCAAGTTTAGAACCTTCCTGCCATTGGCTGGTTTATACTCTGGTTTGGATAGTAGATTTTCATATTAATTGTTCAGGGTCAAGTTTTTGAAGTGCCAGTGGTTGGTTTAGAATCTTGCTTAGATCAGACATTTTCAAATGGGTGGCTGGATCAGTACTGTTGATTGGGGATGGTTTATCTGATCTAATGGAACCAAAGGTCATTGTAGTAGAAAGGTCATTCTGGATTGTGCCGAAGGTCATTGTAGTAGAAAGGTCATTCTGGATTGTACCAAAGGTCATTGTGGTAGAAAGGTCATTCTGGATTGTGCCAAAGGTCATTGTGGTAGAAATTTCATTCTGGATTGTACCAAAAGTCATTGTGGTTCAAAGGTTATTCTGAATTGTACCAAAGGTCATTGTGGCGGAAAGGTCATTCTGGATTGTGCCAGAGGTCATTGTGTTAGAAGGTCATTCTGGATTGTACCCAAGGTCATTGTAGTAGAAAGGTTATTCTGGACTGTGCCAAAGGTCACTGTGGTAGAATTATGTGTAGGGATGTGCAGATTAGGTGTGGTCATTTGCTCAGAAATCCCTCTGGGCTTTGAAATTTGACATGATTGTAAGATTGAAAACAGTGGATCAGATTATTATGCTGAGTTATTCAGGGACAAGGATAGAAACAGACCTAAAGGCCACAGCAGTTTTTTGATGTGCTTGGCAATGCAATAAATATAATAAATTCTTGATAGGTCTTGGGATGTGCCATGAGTACGAATGATGCAACAGGGTTTAGGTGACATAAACAGAAACAGCTCAAGTAAACACAGGGATTTTATCTACATTGAACTGCGATATCTCAGGTATGAGCATCATAGAGACAAAAAGTTATGCTTTTTAAACTTCATGTGGGATACTTTATCAATACAGGTATACATTTAGAATGGTGGTGTCTTTCGCTTTAATGTTGAGGTGGCTCGTCCACTGAAATATCCTGGTTAGGATTGATTGAGGAAATTAGAATGAATATTAATTGTCTTAGATTGTACATTGATAGTTCCAGTCTGTTACAATTGCTTCTTGACAATGTCTATGCACAAATGCTTTCCAAGCTAGATAAATTGACAAGTCAGTATCTAGAATGGTTAGTGTTTGTGAGCACAGTTTCTTCATTATCTTGTGGAGTGGTCAGCTGTGCTTTCTTGGTTATTGTGGACCTAAACCGGTAATTTTCAAAGTGTTTAAATCGAAGTGTTACTAATGAGATGTTTGCTTACACCTTTATTACAATACAGCTTCTATCAGATGAGATTACCTGTCCAGATATTGTCAATAAGAGAACTTGTATCAGGCTAATATATTATAGATGTGCTGTGGTCAGTGGAAGGCTGGTGTGCCTGTAGGCAATAACGAATACTTCCTCAATTAACTGGGGATCGATATTCAGCTGGGAGCAGCATGACCTTGTCGCTGTGATTTCTCTAGAGTTCAGCGAAAGTTAATACCTGGGACCCCTTCGTCATGGGACCTTGAACAACCTGTTTGTAGGGTAACAAGACCGATCAGCCATCAACAACTAAAGCCATTGTCTCCTGCCCTGGTCAAGCAAGGTGGTCATATCTGTGGGCACTGAATGGAGGCTAGCTCTTTCTTAGTGTGGCAATTAGCTATGAAATCTGGACATGTTCAATTTCCTTTTTTTTTCCCAGCCGGCTTAATAAAGAGAAAACAAACGAGTAAGAGATTAGTGGTCTGCTGTGAAAAATCTGCCATGTTTTCTCTGTGTGGACTTTGAGTCAACAGTGGGAGGTATCAGAAATGGAGTTGTGCTGTGTGCATTCCTGCAGCGGTGGTTTATAGAGTTCAATATCTGATGGTGGGTGAGACTCAGACCTGTTTGTTTGAGGGACAGGCCTGGTTTTACTCAGGCTTTGTAAGGCTCTCCACTAGCTATTGCATACAGTGATATGACAGTGAAGTGAACTCCTAGTAACAGTGGTGTTCTGCACTTTGCTCTCACCGTGATAAGCCTGACTTCACAGCTACATAACCAATACTTGGAACAGAAATAACTTTTTCACTAAAAGGTCCCTATTAACATGTACCAATCTAAAATGTGTTCACATTTAATAAAGTTTAACATCCATAAACATGCTTTAATTAGTTGACAGACAACGGAAGGCCATTTAGCTTGTATTGTCTTGACAGTGCTGTTCAGTGTAGAGCTAAGAGATTTTGTTGTCTTCCCACTTATGTGTCTTAGCTGACCTCAACACAGAAACACTTTGTACAGGGAACATATCCTCAGGGCTGGCACATCAATCAGAGCTGTTGATTAGCATTGTAGGTGTTTTTACCTGTATGATTTACCGGAGCAAATCTGGTAGATCACTATCACATGCAATCAGAGGGAGATTACCAACCCCATACCTGCAATGCTGAGCACCTGTAGACTGATCAGTGGCCCCACCCAGCCTAACCCTAGGTAAATTATTGACCCTGGTGTAACTTTAAACCTAAATAGTGGTCACAACATGCAGTGCAGTGTTACCCGTGTCTTGCACTTAACCTCAAAATTATGTGCAGTAAAGCCAGCTGAGGTTGCAGATCGAATTACATACCTGAGAATGTCCTTTCCTCATTGTATTGTTACATGTCAACTTTCCTGACTTTGGCCTCTAAACTCTAATTAATAGAGGATCATATTTTATTGTCAAATCCCAAAACTTCACTCAGGTATTAAACTCCTTGCACACCTGATCAATAGGTAAATTTTTGACTTGTGTATTAAAATAAACATCTGTTATCTCCTTTATCTTTATTTCTATCAAGTTCCTTTTATATTTTGTAGAGTTAATTCATGTCACACACACACAGAAATACCACAAAGAAACTAAATTCCAAATGCCCACTTTATAATTGAGACAGAACAGTTTATGTTAATAAGTTTTTATCTGCACAGAGGCTTGTTTACTTTTTTGATCATTTTCCCCCTCCTAACACTTTGAATGACCCCGTTTTTCTGTTTTCCCTTGTGTGAATGACCTCTCTGATCTTTTCTGTTAAATGTTCGTATCTGATTCAGTACAAAAAACAAAAAAAAACAAAACAAACAAGTATATTTCTGGGGATAGTAAGAGAAATGTAGTAATGTATATGCATATTTGAAGGGATTAACTCATTGGAATTTATGCATTAATTATATACTCTACATCAGATTCCTACAAGAGTTTTACAGATTAAAATTTGTTCATGTTAGTATTAAACTATATGCCATTGTCATGAATAACATCTTTTGAAAGCTATACCAGTAACTTTGATGTCAGGTTTAACATGTTTTGAACAGTAGACTTGATGTCAGGATTCACCTTTTTGTGGACATTACAACTGATGCCAGGATTGTCGTATTTGTGGACATCAGATCTGATGGAGCATTCACTTATTTGTGGACATCAGATCTTATGGCAGCATTCACTTATTTGTGGACATCAGATCTGATGGAGCATTCACTTATTTGTGGACATTAGATCTTCTGTCAGGATTCACTTATTATTAGATTTGATGCAACAAGAACTTGAATAAGTTATTTTAGTTTGGAGATAAAAGTGTCATAGTTATATGGTGGAACCCATTCAGTCTAGAAATTTTCAGTTTGTCTGGTCAAGAAATACAAATATCAGTGTCTGATCTCTGCATGTGAAATTTATGTTCTTATGAAATTTCATGGGGACATTTTCGTCTAATTTAGGGGTAATATGAAATGGGGATAAAGTGTAATTTTGCATTCACATGCAGTATGTGACCTGGGGTGTGGGGAGGCACTCCTGGATTTGAATCACTTGCCTCACAGCCATCAGCATTGGGCATTTTGTCATCATTTCTCATGCGCTTGGGCTGGCTCATTAGTAATTCTTATAATTTTCATAAGTCTTGTTAACAATGTTAACAAATCTTGCTGTTTTGTCAATGCTATGTTTCTTTAAAATGAAATTGATAAACCTGATCTGGATGAATAAATTACACGCAGTAAGTATGCAATGGAATATTTGGGTTTTGTGTTTACAAGACAGTTTCAGTGCCAGTTCAAAATTTTAATTACACAATTAAACATAGCTGTTATTTGCATTTCTGAGGATCATATTTTATGTTGGCAAGGTATGGTGGGTGGTCTAAATATCAGACAGTATTGGACATTTTAACAAAACAATTCTGTGGATTACAGTGACTGTCCCCCTCTCCTTGCCAAGTCCAAATTACACATAATAAACTGGTAATACAAGTAAGGCAATACTTTTTCATGTCCTACCTCAACTGTCTTCAGTGGTGCATTCAGATAAGTAGCCATGTAGGCTGAGGGAGAGCAGCCTTTACGACTCTTTTTGTGAGTTGTTTGATTCTGGCAACAAACCCAGAGAAATCCTGGTTAATTTATCAGAGGATTAAGGCTGCAAGTCAAAAAAGTTAGACTGAAACCCTAGGCCAACACTTGTGCCACGAATACAGGATCATTGTAAGAAACATATCCTACCCCCCTCTCTCCTACCGCCGTATCTCCCCCAATGTTTCATGTGCACACAGCAAAAGACAGTGGTCTGTGCATGGCTAACCTAGGTGAAGAGACCTTTCCCTGTCGTAACAGGGTCTCTGTTTAACTGCTTGATCGCACATGATCACATGCATAACCATTCTGCGACACTCTGTAATCAGTGGTTAACCCAGGGCCTCACTCACAAAAAGATGGGGACTGTCACAAACTGCCCTTGCCTTAGCTGTGTTTGTATTGAATGGATTCACATGTACAAACACTAACAAATCATTGGCATAGTTTCCTCATTCTTTTGTCAGGATAAGAAATGTACTTTGCAGTGGAGGACAGTTTGGAATTGTTCTCCTGTGTTACTCTCCATGTTGCTCAAGAATGAAAGTTTGATGAGCTCTGTTTAGGTACTGGTAGAAATAAATCCTTTAATCTATTAAGATAGAGTGGATTAAACAAAGCACAGTTCAGGTTGTCTGATCATTATGTATTTATTTGATGTTTATGTTCATTGTGTGTGAGAGTCACTTTTGGTCGTTAACTTCCTTTCTGATCTTAAACGTGAATGAAAATTATGGGAAAATACTTATTCAGTTTGTAAATTTTCTGCAGACAGCGGTCAGTGATTTGTAAATACATGTGTATGGGCCACGGGTGACTGCTTCATTAAGCTCAGGTGTGTGAGGTAATGTTATGTTATCTTAACAGTAAAAAGTGTTAAAAAAAACAATTTCTGTTATATTTCATATTTCATTATTTCAGCATTGTTTCACCTTTGTAAATCTAGAATGTACCTGATATTTATTTGAACTGGGAATTACCTACATTCTTGAATTGACACTGAATCCTCAACAATGGTTAAAAGTGTATATTAAAGCTAATTATGTATAATGTACAAAAATGTACATCAAAAAGAATACATGTTAATTGTAACAAGTACAACATTTTGTATGCCGTTTAATGTGAGGTATGCATACAATGTATATGGATCAACATTGACTCTCCTGTGAGCAAGGTGTAATGTGAGACAGAGAGTACATGTATGTCAGCTCTGTTTCACTCTATTAACTCGTCGAAGTCGTCACATTGATTCTGTAGAACAAAGATGGATGCCCTGAGGGGAGAAATTAGGACATTTCATAATTATCCTTTGTGCAAAGCATGGCGACTAGATTTATTTGAGGTTGGACAGAAAGGTAAACATGTACTCATTCATTGGGCCAGAGGGCTTTGGGAGCAAGGCTTGGCTTTTAGTGCGCGTTATTATGAACGAGAACGGTAGCCCTCAACACAGAAATGTTGATCGTATTGTTCGGTCAATAGCCGCAGCAACTTATGAATAAATAAAAAAATGGTTATAGTGTGCTGCAGCCTTGCAAGATCAGAAACAATGGGTTAAAACTGCCCCAGAACACATTTGCTGTGACTCTTAGAATTTATACCTATTGTTTCCTTCAGTGGAGTGTTGTGTACTTTATGCCATATAGAACAGATGTGTACTCCTAGATGTGGCCAAAGAAGCAGCTCTTACTAAGTCCCTCCTCTATCTCACCTGGCTGTATGAAGCTCTGTATTAGCATTTGCATTTTGACAGGTAAAACCTAGAGGATAACTGCAGGTTTATACAACAAATCAATTCTCCAATATAAACGTGAGGGCTGGAAGAGACATGTCATTATCAGGGGGAGGTAAACCTGATCCCTATGTCTAAAGCTGTGATATCTTCCTTAAACAGGCAGCAACCTTGGCAGTGGCAGTGGCAGTGTATTTGTTCTGAAGATTACTGGTCTTCATTATCCAGTGTAATTTTCCCTGAAAAGAAGACAATGTGTGGTGAAGAAAATTACCTGAAATAATCCATAGTTCTACAATGTAGTGAGCTAATCATTATGGCTATTTTCTTGTGGCTGCCATTTTCCCCAGATCTTTTCATAGAGTGCATAGTCTTGGACAGAAACAGCCGACAATGGCGTGATATGTTTGGGTAAACAGCTGTAATGATTTACTGTCAGGTGTGAGGGATGACAAATTAGGACTCCCCGTCAGGTATCGCAGGTTAATTAGTTTGATTAGTTCAGGTGTCACTGCCGTAAGTGGCAAATTTGTCACCAGGCCAAAAAAAGCAGTAATGTTTACATCATGAACAACATGAAATTATTTCAGCCAAATCCAGTATGTTTATGACTTCAGTGGTTGTGAAACCTGCTTGACATGATTTACAAGTGAAATAGCTAGAATATGGGAGTAATCCAGACTTCATGTAACCAACAACAAACTCCACATTTTGATTTCATCAGGATACTTATCAAAGAAAAACAAGAAATGAAAAATGATATGAGGTCAAAGGTTATTAAAGGTTAATGATTCTTTCCGTTGTTTTTATTTATACAGCTTTATAATGAAGTTTGGTATTTACTGGGAGAAAGTTTTCATCTTCCTAACTGGACATACATGTAGGCCTACCTAACTCACAGCTCAGTCTGATTCTGTGAACATCCTATTATATAACAGCCCCGGTTTCCTCCCACCATAATGCTGGCTGCTGTTCTATAAGTAAAAATTCTTGAATATGGTGTAAAACACCTAACAAATAAGTAGATAAATTATATAATAGCAGGATCATCCCTGAAGGATGACTGGTAATGTAGGATACAACCGTAACCCATGTGTAATGAGTGTGAGGTTAGGATGGGTTTGTTAATTTATTTATTTATTTATTTGATTGGTGTTTTACGCCGTACTCAAGAATATTTCACTTATACGACGGCGGCCAGCATTATGCTGGGTGGAAACCGGGCACAGCCCGGGGGAAACCCACGACCATCCGCAGGTTGCTGCTTGACCTTCCCACTTACGGCCAGAGAGGAAGCCAGCATGAGCTGGACTTGAACTCACAGGGACCGCATTGGTGAGAGGCTCCTGGGTCATTACGCTGCGCTAGCGTGCTAACGGACTGAGCCACGGAGGCCCCGATGGGTTTATCATTACCAGTGTATACATGTACATTGTATTTAGCCCCTTAGCTATACTCCTCTCCCAGGATCTGCAGAGTATGCCCTAGGGTATAACAAAACATGAAAAGGTGATTTACAAAGTTTTCTGAAAGTGGCCTCTGTATCATAAGAGAAGGTAAATTAGTTAGAATCTGTCCAGTGACATATGTATGGAGGCTGCTCTCTATGGTGACAGTTAACTTTGGTGTGTGTTACATTTGCACAAACCTAAATTGTATCTCTGTACATGAGAGTACATGTAAATCAGCTATAGTAGTCACTGTATATTTTATTACCTGAAATCAAAGTATTTGAATGGATTAGACACTAAAATGTTGAAGAACTACAGGTGTCTCTTTGGTAGGCTAATTAAGACACATCTAATTAAGTCATCTTGTGAAGGAGGGATAATGAGCAGGGTGGGTGTACACAAACCATGAAGGACGTCACTGACCTAAACAACCCTTTTTATACCTTTTTTTTAAATACATTTTAAATCAGTTGCACTATTTTAAGTATTGGCGTACTGGTGTCATTTGACTGTACATTTACATTCATGAAAATCTGCTTTTATGATTAGCACCTGTCTTTTTTGCTAGAAGGTCAGATTTGGTTTGAGCATAATGCATATATCCATCCCAGGTCAGACGAATTATTTACAGTAGCTAAAACAAATAGCACATAATTATTCTGCCATTGGTGTTAGTGTAATTTTTTTGAGTTCTAGGTCAGTTTTATAGAACTTCCTAAATGGATTTTATATTTTGTAAATACTGTACATCAAAAAAACATTAGTTTGTACATTGTAAATCGAGATTAACTCTATGTGAAATTAAACATAATTTAAGATTTAATGTAGTTTCAATCATTTTGGGTATACGATTTTAGCATTGTGAAACATACTAGTGTGCTTTTTTTCATGTTGTTCAGGATATCATTATTGATTTAACCTCGATGTCTTAGAAAATGTATTATCTTTGTTAATAATAATATTCAAAATTATTCAGGGCTATGAGAAAATGTCTTTGTTATGGCTCAGGTTTTGCTGGAGAAATTAAAAGAATGTAAATGTTTCTGTATAAATTGATATATTAAAACTGTCTAGCTCAGCTATATGGTCACATAGCTGTGGGTTTGAGATGCCTACAGACCTGACTAAACAGGCACAGCATTCATCCCCCTGCCAGACACCAGAGAAAGTAGTCCACAGGCACATATGTGATTTTTACCTGAATAAAGCCTTTATTTGTCCAGACAGAGCTGTTTATTCATGATCGTGCCTAATGCATACTGGTCAACAGGTTTTTTTAAACATAGAAACTGTGTATATATATCAAAGCATGTATTCACAGATCAGGTGCTTGGTCTATCACCACTTTGATATGATAATTATGATAGTTGTATTACAAACAGTCAGATTGGTATTCAAGGTGTTTATGTATATGCCCAGGTAGTGACCAATGATATGTGACCTAAACTCCTGCTTTGTGTATTGTTATATTTCCCTACAAGTACCTGGTTGAGGTTAGAATAAATCAGATCATCTGGCACTGCCTATTCATTTGAAGAAAAAATATCTTTCTTTAAAAAATACATATCAGGTTTTTAGAATCTGCTAATTAACTAAACTACCTGAAAATTTCTCTAGTTTACTTGGCTGAAATGTTACACTTTATGTGCAAATTCAATGTTGAACCATTTCTTTGTACGCCTCTATAAAGTGTTACATTGTAATGATATTTAATCCTATGCAATTAACGTCTTTTATCCATTGTAATCTATATATAAATCTCTTATGTTTACAGTGTAATGATTTGTGAAATATTTTATTTATTTATTTATTTGATTGGTGTTTTACGCCGTACTCAAGAATATTTCACTTATATGACAGCGTCCAGCATTATGGTGGGAGGAAACCAGGCAGAGCCCGGGGGAAACCCACGACCATCTGCAGGTTGCTGTCAGACCTTCCCACTTACGCGCAGAGAAGAAGCCAGCATGAGCTGGACTTGAACTCATAGTGACTGCATTGGTGAGAGGCTCCTGGGTCACTACGCTGCGCTAGCATGCTAAGCAACTGAGCCAGGGAGGCCCCTAGTGAAATATGTAATACTTTATATATTACTTATTCTTTTAAATACAATGTTGGACATGTTGGATCTATTTTTTTTTTGTATACCATTTGTTGAAAAAGAAAGACAAAAGTCACTTGTTTTTAGTCTTGTCTAGTTTGAAACTAAAATGGGTTAAATTTTCCTCTTTTGTTGTTACACGATATTTGGAATGAATCTGCATCAATCTGAATTTATATCATTATGTTTGCTGAATAGATTTCAGACCATGTGCAAAGAGTCTGAAGTAATTATTGTCTTTCTTGTGAAAATGTTTTGAAAATGTTGAAGGTGATCTATTGTTATCAGGAAGCAGATTGGACTAAGGATATTTTTTTTTACACTGAAATGTTGTGAAATGTTTCTCTGTGCTGGTTTGTCCCTTACCCTGTAGATGAGTGGCTGTTTTAGGGAACTCTCTTATAAATCTGCCCTCTGCTGGAATGTCTTCCCAACAACGGCATCCAGACTGAGCATCGTGTCTTGACGAGCCCAGTATTTAACCTCAAAATTTACCCAGTTAAAAGAACTACATGATGTGTGTGATGCATGGCATATCTTAGATGGCTGATTTCTCTTCTTACAACGCTGTAAGATTCCCAACCCAGTTGGGATTGTTTGATATACCCCAGCCGAAGGAAGTGCTCACATTTTCTCAGTGGCTCGCTTAGAAAAGAACAATCATACAGTTTCTTGTGAGGAATGAACGGCATATACTTTGTTTTTCTGTGTCTGTGATGCGCTTTCCTTTTAGAGCACATACACCATTTGTGGATGATTAAGACAAAGTTTTTCCCTCAGTTCTGACAAGATAAAATGTACATGTTGCTTAAAAGTTTTGTTTCAAACATGTAATTTTGCTGTAAATTCTTTGACATTTTGCCAGACTGGAGAAGCTAGTGAGATTTCAAACTAGTGAAATTATCATCCTTTGTTCAAACCATGTTGCCATAGTTTTGAATTTGTAAGAAACATGAATTTCAGATGCTTTTGTTGCAGTGTTTTATCCCACACCTATCCACAGCAGTATAAATAAAGCCAATGAAATCATTCCATAGGCATGCATACAGTGCCATTTTTTACACATTACACAAAAGCTGGAGAAAAACACTTAATTCATTCATGAACCTACTGACCACGTTATTGATGGAATTGATATACATACAAATGTATATATTTACACTGATTGGCTCCTAGCCTTTTGTCCTTTGACTTTTTGCACAAAGGCCTTGGCTCAATACAGTTTATGCCATTTCTTTTTACAGCTGATGTCATTACTTCAACCACAGACTTGGTCTCTGTGCCATTGGTTTACATGTGAAGTTGGCACCTGCTACATGTATATGGTTGTTTAGGTTACAGCAGAACATCTTCAAAATTAGCTTTTTGTTTAATACAGGTATTAAGGAAATAATGTGGAGTGTTTTTAGCTTTTGAGCCAAATAATCCACTGGTGGTATTTGCCATTCTGTGGCTATTTGTTGACGCACTGCCAATGTTTGAAGATTACAGGCTGTGCGGACCACTTCTGACTATATAGCCATAGCCTGACCTTATATACCCAGTCTCCAGCCACAGCATGACCTTATTTACTCAGTCTGCAGCTACAGCCTGAGCTTATCTACCCAGCTTCCATTCACAGTCTGACCATATATACCCAGCCTCCGGTCTGACCTTATATACCCAGTCTCCAGTCACAGTCTGACCTTATATACCCAGTCTCCAGTCACAGTCTGACTTTATATACCCGGTCTCCAAACACAGTCTGACCCTATATACCCAGTCTCCAGTCACTGACCTTATATACCAGGTCTCCAGTCACAGTCTGACCTTATGTACCCAGTCTACAACCACAGTCTGACCTTATATACCCAGTCTTCAGCCACAGACAGTATATACTCAGTCTCCAGCCACACTCTGACTTTATATACCCAGTCTTCAGCCACAGTGTGACCTTTTATACCCAGTCTTCAGTCACAGTCTGCCCTTATATACCCCGTCTCCAGCCACAGTGTGGCCTTCAATACCCAGTCTTCAACCACAGTCTGATCTCATATACCCAGTCTTCAGTCACAGTCTGACCTTATATACCCAGCCTCCGGTCTGACCTTATATACCCAGCCTCCAGTCTGACCTTATATACCCAGTCTCCAGTCACCAGTCACAGTCTGACCTTATATACCCAGCCTCCAGTCTGACCTTATACACCCAGCCTCCCATCACAGTCTGACCATATATACCCAGCCTCTGGTCTGACCTTATATACCCAATCTCCAGCTACAGTCTGACCTTATATACCCAGTCTCCAGCCACAGCCTGACCTTATATACCCAGTCTCCAGCCACATCCTGATCTTGTATACTCAGCCTCCAGCCACAGTTTGACCTTATATACCCAGTCTACAACCACAGTCTGACAGTATATACTCAATCTCCAGTCACAGTCTGACTTTATATACCCGGTCTCCAAACACAGTCTGACCCTATATATCCAGTCTACAGCCACAGTCTGACCCTATATATTCAGTCTCCAGCCACAGCCTGATCTTGTATACTCATTCTCCAGCCACAGTTTGACCTTATATACGCAGACTCTATCCACAGTCTGACTTTGTATCCACTTTCTATAACCACTACCTAAACTTACCCAGTCTCCAACCACAGCCTGATTCTTTTTGTTGTGGTTGAATTCAGTGTACACATGTACACATGGGCTATATGATTGATTTGTCATGTGATACAGGTCTAGCACGCACCTCTGCTATACACAGCGGAATGTT
Source organism: Liolophura sinensis (assembly GCF_032854445.1). Lineage (NCBI taxonomy): Eukaryota > Metazoa > Mollusca > Polyplacophora > Chitonida > Chitonidae > Liolophura > Liolophura sinensis. The sequence goes on from NC_088295.1 coordinate 17,990,461, forward strand.
GATTGACTTTTTCTTTTATATTTGTCACTGAGTCTGTTTGATAGTCAAGCCACACCTTGATAAAGAGATGAAGGATAATCGTGATCATCAAATTTACATGATGTCATCTTTCTTAATATTCTACATAACACATGTAAGCTTTTGCTCTTGATTTGGCCTCATATTAAGCTGATAATTGCAGATAAAATACCTGTATAATCATGCACAATCCACAAGTCTTTTCCCCCTGTGATTTTTCTGGTATATGGCAAGGCTTTCTGCATGCTGATCTGACAATAAACTAGACTGTTATCATCTAACTGATGAGATGTTTTTGATTGGTTCTGCATAAAACACCAAACAAATAAATTTGGAGGCACTATAACTGTCAATACTTCTGCCATGGCTAAATATACTGTACAAATTTCGTTTCATTTGTACAGATGAAAGGACTATACATTATATACTCTTCATTTGTGCAGTGGTGAGGAATCACGTTAAGAAATTCCTGAATTCAGCTGCATATCATCAAGATCTCTACAATTTAATTGATTCGCACTTGGCCTAAAAGTCATTTCATCCAAATCTGTGTGTAACTTTATTTATAAAATAATAACCTTGTCAGCCTTACTGACTGTTAAACTGCTGTTAGAAAAATCATTTCTTAATTACTTTATATACTGACATGACTAGTGCAATGTGAGGATAGACTGCAAGCCTGCAGAATTGTCGTCTTGTCAGTTACAAACTCTAAAAGTGGTGCCTGACAAAATTTACATGTAAATAACAGGAAATCTTCTAAACATTAGTTGGATTGAATGGGTTGTGAAATTTGTCAGCCATGTCTTCAAAAGTTATTTACAGGTGGGTCCTCAAAAGCCTCCGATCTCTGTATGTGAACTTTAACCATGAGCACCTAATTCACAGCATGGGGTAGACCTGATCTGCCCTGAGTTTCGGGAATGTCACACATCCTAAACATTTATTACCATCATACTCGAGTCAAACAGGAGAACACTGCTATCAGTTCATTAGCATTGGCTCAATAGTATACTATTGTATTTGTTTATTACCCTTCCAGTTTTATTGCCCTAGAGTTATGAAATGTTCTTTGCCTGTGCGTGAAAAGGTGCCTTTTTAATATGACAATCAAACCCATGCATTTGTGTACAATAAAGCCGGAGCCTTAACTTCCTATACTTGTGACAATAACATGACATTCTATGTGTATGTCAGTAAGGAAATTTGGTCACTCTCATCTATGACTGATAGACTTACATGTAGCTGTGAATGAATTCCCAGACTCTAGTCCAGTACAGCTGTGACTTAAGTCAGGACGTGTGTGAGGTGCATGGTACAGAGTGGAGGTATATAAATATGTACCTTGGATAGACTTAGCTGTGACTGAGGCCAGACTTAGCTGTGACTGAGAACAGACTTTGCTGTGACACTGGCAAGACATTGCTGTGACTGAGGACAGAGAGCTGTGACTGGGGGCAGACTTAGCTGTGACTAAGGACAGAGAGCTGTGACTGAGGGCAGACTTAGCTGTGACTGAGGGCAAACTTAAATGTGACTGATAACAGACTTTGCTGTGACACTGACAAGACTGCGGAGGACAGAGAGCTATGATTGAGGGCAGACAGCTGTGACTGCAGGCAGACTTAGCTGTGACTGAGGGCAGACTTTGCTGTGACATTGGTAAGACTCTGCTGTGACTGAGGACAGAGAGCTGTGACTGAGGGCAGACAGCTGTGACAGCAGGCAGACTTAGCTGTGACTAAGGGCAGACAGCTGTGACTGAGAACAGACTTTGCTGTGACACTGACAAGACTTTGCTGAGGACAGAGAGCTGTGACTGAGGGCAGACAGCTGTGACTGAGGGCAGACTTAGCTGTGACTCAGAGCAGACTTTACTGTGACTCAGAACAGGCTTTGCTGTGACTCAGAACAGACTTAACTGTGACTGAGGACAGGCTTTGCTGTGACTGGGGGCAGGCATTGCTCTGACTATGGACAGACTTATCTGTGACTGAGGATATACTTAGTTGTGGCTGAGGATAGATTTAGCTGTGGCTGAGGATAGATTTAGCTAGGCTGAGGATAGATTTAGCTGTGACAAGTGATGTCAGAGTGTGTGGGATCACTCACGAGTAGGGAGGACGTGGGATTGGATTTACGTGTGACTGGGTAAAGGCTTACTTCAACGGAGTCCCATTCAAACAGCACATGGTGCATAACAAACAGCTTTTGAAGCAGCAGTAACACAGACAGGGCTTAGCTGCACAAGCTGTGTGTGTGTGAAGCTCTCACCCGGTAACATAAACTCTCATATACATAATGTTTAAAATGGAAGCTCAATAAATATGATAGGATTACCTGGATGTAAGATATAGCACAGGAGATTTCCACATATGGGACATGTGAGGACTTGTATGCCTAGAAAGGGCATCAGTGATAACAGCTGCCTATGGACTGCCATAAATATGGTTATTAACATAATGGCAGGTGTCAACTGAAAAACATGCCATAGAAACTTTGAGGTTTGACAACCAGAAATTCCAGTTTATTTTATTATTTTAACATTATAGATAGCAGCTTATATAAAACTTAAAACGATGAAGAGAAGATGAAACATAAAAAGTTGAATAGCAAGCACCTGAAATAAAATTAGATAAGAGAGTTTTTTTTTCATTTGAGTGCATCATCTGGATTTAAACATGGACATCACGTTTATATCAACTTGTTATATATCATAGGAGTATTTATATCCAGTGTGTGACAGGTATCGGAGTATATATGTAAATAGGGAAATAACTCACATTTTCTTGGTTCTAATTTATCATTTAGTAGAGGAATGCTCATATTGGGGAAACTGTTGGGCTAGGTACCAGTATGTGTTTGATATAGTTAAAGATCTGCAGCATAGAGAGTAGAACCACAGTAGTGACGTCAGTGTGAAAGCTGGCAAATGATGACACGTAACCGACAGGTGAAATTCAGCTTCTTTGTCATTTTACCTCAGTTAGGGTTTTACGATTAGGGTTTTATGATTATGGTTCATGTACATACATAAATAGTAGCAATTTACACGCCCCCAAGCACCAGGGATTAAACAGAATTGGGTAAAAAAATGCAATAAAGTTAATTGCAATTTATTATCCGTCACAGGTTTAGAATTACTCAAAGTGCTGTGATCACATTTAACATACAGTGACATGAAAACAATATTTGAAACATTGTTTTGAAAATGATGCATAACAGTACTTATACATTAGTTTACTTATCAGTGGATCTGTTCTGTGAAGGAAAACTACAGTTTTAATTTTTTAAATACTTTTTGGGCATTCACAATTTCAAATCCAAGTATCCGGATTAGGCATTTAAGCCACATTTCAAATTTTGGGTTTAATAAAAAATAATTTTATGACATCACCCAGTGCGCAGAGCAAGTAGACTTAAGGTTAAGCTATAGCCCTGTTTCAGGTGTCATAGACAGATTATTAAATGCAGGGAAACATAACAGTTGTTTACATTGGTGTCATAGTGAGTACAAGCCTGATTAACTCAAGACCGCTTAGTTATGGTAATCTCTGATGTTTGATTTTAGATTACGTGACTGGCTGCTCTAAGAAGTTGTTCATGGGGTTGATAAAAGTTAATAACAATGGAATGTGATAAAAGTGCATAGAGCCCTCCTCTGGGCTCCTTAATGAATATTCATGAGATAAAGTCTACCCATATATAATAAGAATAGGAATGTATATATGTAAATACATGTTATATTTGGTAGATGTAGGAAGTATCAATGAATGATGAATATATTCAAATGAAAACAGTATATAACCTCTGTTTTCAAATTAAAATGTGTTTACACCCTATAAACATTCCTTTCAAATTAATGTAGGTCACCAACAAAAGGTGTAGGTGTGTTGATAATAAGCACTGAGGAGTGACGTCAGGCTAGGTGAAAGTGGTGAACCATAGCTGTCACATGCTGAATCCCTGAGCTGATTGTACAAGCCTGCAGTATTACAGCCTGTAACAGAGAATGTGGCATTTGTAGACTTTCTATAGGCCTATGGAGTCATCGCAGGTTTTTATCAGCTATTCTGTATAATTCTGAGACATACATATGTATTTGAGAGAATGTACGCTACAATTTATTCAGGTACATATAAATTCATGATTAAGGGCTGTTGTTATTAAACTGCAGGCACAATAGACATTTGTATAGCGGGTGTTAAAACAGACGTGGAAGGTGTTAAGGTTAAGCCTTAATTGTGATCATTGTGCTCCAGTTGTGTCTGAGCATTTCATATTAGCCAGTTGCTAGTGTACAAAAAAAATGTCGAGCAGTTAATTGCTTTGAATCATAGTTGATCAATTCTTTCTATTGATTAATGGGTTGTGTTGAAGGCTTCTCCTGGGGACCAGCAGAAAAGATCATGTAATGAGTTAAATATTAAATATTTAGCTTGCACATGCTCCTCTGCTTTGACACTGTTGTCTCATCACTGTACCAGATAGCCCATGAGGCTGTGGCAAGCTGACTACTGTGTACACTCTAATGTTACTGTTGAACACATTTGCTTATTCAGGCCAGTTTAATCTGAACACTTCTACTTGTCACCTGCATGGAAATATTGATTGATTTATTTGATTGGTGTTTTTATGCTGTACTAAAGAGTATTTCACTTACATGACAGCAGCTAGCCTCACAGTAGAAGGAAACCAGACAAAACCGGGGGGAAACCATGACCACCCAGGACGCTGGTAGACCTTTTCACGTATGATCACCTGAGAATAAGCAACATCACCACTGACAATAGCACAAAACTGCTTTCTGTCTTCATAGATGAATCTGCGCATTCCTATGGCCAGTAGGTTAATTATTGACCTCATAAATGGAGCTCGCGATGTTCAAGTCCCATGGTGATCGCTGGATAATATTTGTACTTCCTTTATAAACTTATTGGTGATGCCTCAGATGGATTGACCATATTTCACTTAGGTAGCGCTGTAAACATGTCAGCACTGGGACGTGGCGGCATAAAGAGACACCAGTGTGTAATGTGAAGCCACACCCCAGAAAGCAAACAAACAAATTATTAGGTTTGTTTAATGTCCAACAACACTTATACTGACTAGTTTGGATGGACATAACATTTGTTAGTTTCTGCTAGAAAAGGAAGCACTAATTTTGAAATGTGGTACAATGTCTCTCATGTTTATATCTCGTTACACCTTCTCTGCAAACAAGGGCTGTTCTGGCATGACACTGTCTGGTTTTTGGGAATGGTCTCCATAAGCACAAGTGTACTGGTCAGATGTTATCACTTAGGTATCTTATGACATATATGACCTCATAAATATTACTGTTAATTTACATACTGGTATTAACTAGAGCTGTGCTCAATACATCCATGTATGTAAAATGTAACAAAGGTAGATTTCAATTTGTAAGTTTGCATTTACAATGTAACTCTAGAGTATGTACCATCCTAAAATGAAGCGGTGATATCCGGAGTCTAAACCCTGATGACACATCACCCTGCATGTCACCCATATCATTAGTGAAATATTGCCACTTAAATACTTGCACAGATGTATCACCTGCGATTTACCTGCAGCTTGTGACGGATTCAAACATCCTTGAAATGAGTCGTATATATCTGGAAAATAGGACAACCTGTTGCCATAGTAACTCTGAAACTTGCCCTTAGGGTTGATGAATTTTTGATAGTTGCCAGGTTACAGATTTCCAGGTGTAAAAATGAGTACCTGTCACCACTGTACCACATGAAACTAAAACAGTATGCATCTAATATGATGAAATAAAATGCTGGTAGTATCAACTGACATGGTATACAGATCTATTTAGGAAATTGCATAGTTAAGTTCTATGTAGAATTAAAAGGTGACATAGTGATTTATAGAGATCCGGCTGTAAGCAGGTTTATTCCTGCACTAAGATGATTATCTAAGTGATTAAATGATCATGCCTCAATGCCTGAATTTTCTCCCCGGCGCCAGTACTAATTTGATAATACATGTACACTCGCTAAACCATCAGTCAGGTACTGTACCTTAATTAATAAGCTCATCAAGAATAAGGCTGACCACGATGATTTATCTTGGCGTATTAATTGAGCATAATTGTTCTGTTAATTGGTTAACTGGTTGTATAAGGTGTCAAGAGTTATTCTTCAGTGTGACCACCGTTAGCTCTATAACCGATGATGAAAGATAATCAAGGCATAAGGTATTATTTTTTTATTTATTTAGCTTTAATAAATCGTTAAGATAATACATTTCGTCCATCTGTTTCTTTACTTGTAAAACATAAATGATGGTGGATGTGAAAGTCCTGTATTGTGAAGGATGTCTGGTATGACTGTGTGAAGCCTTGGAACATCTGGTCAATGTAAGCCTGCGATAGCTCCCCAATACAGCACTAGTTAAACCAGCCTCTAGAAAAATCCATTTGACAGTAACAAACCCAACCAATAATCTGGTTCTGTACTAATAATAGCTAGATCACAACAATATAACTTGATGACATTTTATTTCTTTTTTATGCTCATTTGAAAGAAAGAGATCAATATAAACGTGATAAATAGATTTTCCATCAAGAAAAAGTTGTTATAACAATGGCATGTAGATCTGTGGTGCCAGCATGACAAGGTTTATGTCTGACAGCAGCTTTATTATATGCGGCCAAGCATATGTAAGTCATTAAGTGGAAACGTGCACCCTGAAATGTGTGTTCACAAAAAAAAGTTCCCTTCTCATTCTATATGGCACGTACAGCATTTATTTAAAGACCTATATAATCAGGAGCTGATTGGTGAAATTTCCTATTCTAACACTCTATTCACACCCATGGTCCAAACCAAAATGTATTCCTGGCCACATAAATGACTTTTACTGAGTAGCATGTTTCTTTATGTCCAATTTTTCTAATATTGTGATTGCTTTATAAGTTGACATAAGATTTGAACATTTATCATCAGTACAAAAGTGTGTTATAAAAGTCAGTAAATTGAAATTGAAATTGAACAGCCACAGAAAGACCAAAATACAATTATGGTGTGTTTCTTGACAGATTGAGGAAACTTGTGAAAGCCATCAATGTAATACATGAAACCGCTTATTCCAGTTACCTGCATATACATGTACATTGTGCACTACATCGCAGTCTATATGTTCTGTTGGGGCATACTGGTGATATACCACCTATCTTAGGGGTTAGCCTGTAGTTTGGTTGTAATGAGGCTATAATTTAGCTGAAAGCCTGTAGTTTGGTTGTAATGAGCTTATAGCTTAGCTGAAGTTAGCCTGTAGTTTGGTTGTAATGAGCCTGCTGTTTGGTTGCAATGAGCCTGTAGTTTGGTTGTAATGAGCCTGTAGTTTGGTTGTAATGAGCCTGTAGTTTGGTTGTAATGAGCCTGTAGTTTGGCTGCAGTGAGCATGTAGATTGGCTGCGGTTAGCCTGTAGATTGGCTGCAGTTAGCCTGTAGTTTGGTTGTATTGAGCCTGTACTGATCCTCTTGAATGACAATAGAATTATTGCAAAATGTTTGGAGTTGATTTTTCACCAAATCCACTGACTAAAGAGTTCACCCTTGACTAAGTTGCACATTTCACATGAACCTGAGAGCCATGTTGATCTTAGAAAGTTGTGACAGGATTTGCTTAAAAGGTAGGATGATGTAAATGTAAGTTTCAGCACCAGAAGTAAGATTTTGTGACATTTATTTGCCTCTAAATATGAATCTGTGTAGATGGAATTTTAGGTTATTTTATGCGGTATTTCAATAACTTCATCAGTGTATGTATATTAATGGAATGGTAATGCAATGCCAAAAGCCTGCTAAGTATGAAAAACAGTCATGCCACAGAGAATATTGAAGCTAGTTAGAATTATACCTACCTCTAGATGATAGGTTTATTTATATCTCATTCTCTTTGTTGTTTTCAGAGGTAATCCTGACGTCTGTGATTACCTGGGGAACACAGCGCTCCACCATGCTGCCCGTCATGGTCACTTGAACTGTGTGTCCTACCTGGTCTCGTTTGGGGCCAACATCTGGGCCTGTGATAATGGGCACCACACACCGCTGGACGCAGCCGCATTGGCTGACAGAGAAGAGATCATAAAGTTTCTTGATGATTCTGCCAATGAACAGGAAGTGAAGCACAAAAAGGTTGTGGAAAAGCGGAAAATAAGGGCATTGGAGGATGCGGAGAAGAACATCAAGCGTTACAACCGTCTTCAGGAGGAGTCAAAAAGGCGGTTAGAGAAGGAGAGAAAACTGGCTCTGGATAAAGAAATAGTGGATATCACGGATAGCAATGTGACGCCTGTCAATAAACCAACTGGTATGAAAAAACTGTTCAATACAATTAGAGGTAAGAAACATGACACTGTTAAATCATCCGGCCCTCGGATGTATTCAGAACATTTTGGTGGCATGGGCACACAGCGAGGCAGGGGCGGAGTGCAGAAGGTGTTAAACAAGAAGGGCTCTGACCAGGATTTCAGAGATCAGTCAGGTGTGAAGTCAGTTCGCTCCATGCCAGGGTTGCGTAGGGATAACCAAATCATGTATGTCAAAGGTCAGAATAGGATAAACACCCACAATGGTGACCACAACGGGGATAATACGAGTCATCTTTCCTACACACATAGCGAATCTGATGTGGGAAAACTGAATGGAGATTCAGGAATTGTTAGTGATGAATATGATGATGGCGAAGCAGGCCTGTTTAATCGACCCAAATTTGGTAATTTGACCTTCCTTAACAGACCAATGAATTTGACGCACATGATGGAGCTGACAGCCGATTCTGCGAAGGGCAAGGATGAAGTGGATGAAGGAACAGCAGACAACGGGCATGGTGTGAATGGAGAGTCAGACAGCATTGGCTCTGTTGGCACACTGGCACATCGCCTGGAGAAACTTCCATGGAGCGAAGAAGATTTAGGGACCCTGGATGATGACGAGGAAGAGGAGACAGAGTTCTCTGCCCTTGAGCTGTTCCTGGCAGCCCACAACCTTACGGAGTTTCTGCCAACCTTCACCAAGGAGAAGGTTGATTTTGACGCCTTATTGTTGCTCTCTGAAGAGGACCTGATCCAGATGGGACTTCCATTGGGACCACGCCGAAAGATAAAAGACGCTCTTCAGAGAAGGAAGGATTTAGCGGAGGAACCTGGCGTGGTGTTTGACACGCATCTATGACAAGCCCTGTTTTACATATCTACTATCATTCCATGGGGTTAATAAGAGACAATTTCTCCAGTATTAAATCAAAACTACTTTACCTATAAACTTGATCAAGTGATGTGCCTCTATGTGACTTTGTCACAATCCCAGATTCTATTCATTTTACAGCTAGAGCTTCAATTTTTATCCCCAGTATTTTCTTTTCTAGTCGTTTAAAGAACATTGATCATTTTGACTACATGTCAAAAAAAGACGTTAAATTGTGTCAAATGCAGTACATACAAACTACAGTAGTGAATAAAACCCATCTTCAGTAGCAGAAAAGGAGGTTACATTTACTTATTGCAGCTGAAACACTGATGATTTCCAAATTTGAAGGAATTATGCTGAATGATATGACCTGTTTGAGAGAAACATGTTTTTGGAGAAATCTACTGGCATAGATATATCTGAACAGGTAAGAACTGATGTCTAACTTGTAGAATGTAATCTGTATGTAAAATTACCTGCACACAGCCATTTTATAGTACTTTCCGGGAACAGTCACTGAGCAGAACAACCCACCTGTCTATTGCTACAGCGGTAATCTTTACCTTGTTATCATAACTTCACTATGTTTTACGAATAGCTCTGTTGTATAACATGTCAGAATTCCTAGTTTTTAAATCTTTGAATATCGTCATCCATATTTACATCCTTTTCCACAGTCCTGAGCCTGTAGTCTCCCTTAAATAAGTGTTCCTGTGTTTCGCCTGTGGACTTTGTCTTTCTGGTTTGTCTTGTACTTTGTTATGTGAACAATTAAGAAGAAGATGGTTGGTTCTGTGCGTCAAGTGCAGTGAAATGGAAACACACGGTATTTGTTGGAGTTGATTTGCTTCTTAGCATTTAGTACATAATAGACAGAATAGTCAGTGACTATATGAATCTGGCAAATAGCCCAGACATTTGACAGTTAAAAAATGTTTGCGTACCTATATCGGACATGTGGTAGAACTACCTGGTCTGAGTGATATGGTAACCAGGGACATGTCATTCCAGGTTATCATGTTATAAGGAAGTTTAATTCAACAGTCAGAATTAAAATCTGAGGTGCGCCCGCATACATAATCCGGTTCTTGTTAAGGAAAAGGGAAATTGTATTGTTTAGAATACGAGGTCTTATAAGTCACGAGTCACATGGTTCATAATCGGTCTTCAAAGAATTTGATTACATTGTGTGTTTTTGAAGATATTCAACATACTGAACAAAGTGTGTATTTGATTGTACATTATTTTACAAGTTCATGAAAGACGTGTTTTAATGATATTCATGTTTAATCAAAACTTTTGCTATGTAAACTAGAGTAGGCTTAAGAACTGAAATTACAGTATATTAACAGATTGTATCAACTATATGTATGATAACAACTGGTGCTAACTTTTTGGAGTTTATATTCTATAAACACTTCTTAGCACTAATATTGAAACATTCCACTTAATACCCCATCAGTCCACTCGGATTAAGGTTAGAAACCTGCAAATTCATAATTTATATTAACTGAGATAAATTGAGATATGCATTTCAAGAATTCCTAATATTAAGTTATGGCAACGTACATTGTGTCCATTTAGGGCCTACCAGAAATCTGTTCACAAATTTGTTTATTTTATCATCCAGCATTATGGCCTAAGTTTTATAAAAATAGAAGTAAATGTAAATTGTGCCATAATTCCATGTGACATGTTGAAAATGCTTACAAGAAAACATTTAAAAACATGGTAGAATATTTTTTATAAGTATGAATTCATTTCGGTGCATTGTCCCAGCTCCCCCACACACACCGTCCCCACACTCCCCAGTGCCCAGTGTTGTGTGCTAGTGTGTCCTGTAAGACTAAGATCAAAAGTATATGTACCTTGATATTGCAGAAGTGCAGTAAACTGGATATTAAAGTAACTCAAGAATGTGTGATGTTACATCAATGGCCCCTTTGAAGTTTAAAAGGGATAATACATTCATGTTAAATTTGTTTGTTAAAGGGTACCCAGTGGAAAATATAATCAGGTTTTGTGAATATTTTGTAATTATTTAAAGAATTTAAAAATGTATTTGCTGTGTATATTTGTATTCTTTACAGCTTAGGTAGGTAGGTAGGTAGGTAGGTAGGTTACCTATAGCTGTTGTCTGTACTGTCTCGTGCAGGTACCTTTGTTTTGACCAACACTTCTGCGCTTACATTCAATGTTTTTAGGGCTGTATAAAATCATTAGTATATCTATTCTTAATACCTGTGAAATGTGGCCAATGTTGCAGTGTGTGATGTGTAAATGATGGGAACATACTAAGCAGAATTCAGGATCAATATTGTTTTCTGTAATACACATTGAATACATATGATGCTACGTGCAAAAAATTTTTCTTTCAGACATTAATTTTAATGATTTTGACCTTATTCAGCAGGCTTTTAAGAAGTAAAACAGTTGATGATGATGATAATAAAACTTTGTTGTCTTCCATTGTGAGGTTGCATGAATAAGACAACTAGAAAGATATATTTTATACTTGCTTGTCTCAGCAGCCTACAAAGTGTATACTAATAGTGTTATAACAAACTTATGCCAATCACAGTTATAAGGATCTCTGTTTTAAGATATTTACTGAGAAGCTTAAAAGTGGTGTGAATTGAGTGTTTATTTATTATTTAAATAAGTAATTAGACTAAAGACTAAGCAGGTTAACTGCATATACAACTTTATATGGATACTGTAATCCTTTACAATTATTGTACAGCTGATATTTATCCAGCAATCCATTTTCTTTTTCTTGTCATTCTACATGTATCATGAATAAATAATAAAATGTGATTAACCAGTTTAAAATTGTTGTCATGTCTCAGTTTTTCACACTTACAAAGCTACTCCAGTTCCCAAAGCGTTTGGGTTGGAAAAGAACAGTTAAATGATGAGGGTCATGGCAATCTAGATTTCTTTTCTAAATTGCAGCAGGCTCATATAATTTAACAAACTTAGTCATATTTGTCTTTGAACTAAATAGGGAAGCCATGCTTGCTGAGATGATTAAAATGCTGGCTTGCTATGACTATCAGGCCTTTGACCAGTGTCTTCTATTCTTGTTGGCATTCTTTCAGCTGCAGCTTCAAGTCAAGGTGTTTGTCAGGTAAAACTACAGTTTCCTCCACTCATAACCCTGCAGGTAACCCTGTCATGTAGGCTTCTCGGAAGTCAATGAATCACCCTTAGAACTAACTACTTTAGTCCGGGTACTATATATATCGGCCTTCTAATCTACTGTACATCGATTCTATTTGCAAACAAGGAAATTACGTTTGACCAGAACAGTACCATGATAATTTAAATAATATAATCCTCTAATATACTGTTAAATGTAGTCTGGCACTTAGTAAGGTAAGCTGGCCTACATATAGCCATAAATCTCACAAATACTCAGTCCTGAATTGCACTCTGACACTGGACTTGCTCCCAGTGTTATATTTCAACCTAGTTTATAATACTGTCAACAGTACAGGAGACAGGTGTGTTTATCAAAAAGATTACAGGTCTCTGATTTCATAGATGTGTGAAGTCTGAGGGAAATTTCTGTTTACTAAAGGCTGTTCTCATCTAACATGGTAACCTCCAGGATTCCAACTTTCTTCTCCTTCAACCAAATTTAAAGAAAAAAAAACTTCGTGAACAGAGTTTTGTTTTTTCTACAACAAATCTTAGCGGCGAGAGAAACCTTTTTCTGTACAACATAAACCTTTTCTAAGTTCAATATACATCATCTCCAAAACTTTCTCTAAAATTAGTTTTAAAAGTTTGACATTTTCCACAGGTGTACACGCCTTTGTATCATAAAGCAATTCAAACACCAGGTCATTGGAAGAATTTTGCGATGGATTCCTGGCAGAAGGGTAGCTTTGTTTCTTTTGAATTAAACATGTTTAACAACATAACACGGCAGTTTGCTTGGGGAATAACCACTTTTATGGTTTTTCTTCTTTGGGTTTGTTTACTTAAGGACTTTTATCCTGCATAGCACTTATCATCAGGCAAATTTCTTGGGACAGGGGAGGTCATTCTCTGATACCCAGTTATTATTGCGTTATCTCCCTTAGACCACAATCCGCAACATGGGCCTGTTGTCTCGGTGTACTGCCTGGTGATAACGATTGAAACAAACATCCAGTCATCTGCTGGATGGAATTTACTTCTGGGTATGTTACCGTATAGCTTCCATAGCAGGACACTGTAACAAATGTTTACATACATCCAATTACTTCAACTTTAACTGCTGACTTGATCTGATAAGCACAATCCCCTTTTGTTTGGCTTCCATACTGTAGGCCTAATCATTACCAGCCAGCAGTTTTCCTGCCCAGATCTCAGAAAATGAGTTTCATGCAGATACAAAGATTCAGGATTTGATATTGCCTACTGCCATGTTCACACGGGGTGATATTTTTGTAAGAAGGTGCAGAATGAAAATAGCACAAGCTCTATTTCATAAGCCATGCTCACGCCGTACTACGTGTTGAATTCTACAAATTGTAAGAAATAGCCTTCATTTTGTTTTCACCAGATTATTCCATGTCACAAGTCAGTATGACAGCCTTACAGTGTGAATGCAGCTTAATGAGCAGTTTCGCCCATAATCCTTTTGATATAAATTACGAATTTTGATATTAATTACTGTAATGGGATAACTATGAAGATTTAAGTCTGAGGCTTGGCAGATTTTAAGGCGTAGCAGAGTTAGGAGGGCAAAATGAAATGTGTGTATCAAACTAGCCAAGAAATTGGCTGTGAACTTTTAATAGTAGGTAAGGTCTAGTTCACAGCCGATAAGCACTCCGAAGTCTTATGGACAATTTTTATCCAATTCCTTGCCGCATATGAGTGGTAATTCCATGATATCTCGCCTTCGTGCCCTACTGACAAATGTCAGATCGTCTTCGTTAAACGCATGAAGCTATTGTTTTCGCTCACGGCACATGCGCCTATGTGGTTGACGTTTAGGTGGTGAAAGAAAAAAAAATCGCACTCACTGCATCAATTTCTTGCCATTTTAAAAGCATCTGGTCCTTCATACTTCTACTTCACTCAACAATCAGCTTTCAAAACAACATTGTTGTCCACCTTTGCGTGCCGAGCTGTTCTATAGATTGGAATACTTAAATAATGTTGTGATATATTTTTACATGTCAGATTCTTAATAGACGTCAGCGTAATTGACGTACATGTACCAATTTAAGTCAGTCGGGTAGACGGCAACATGCGGTGATTAGCTCAAAGCAGACCTTGTTTTCCAATTCGACTGAAATTATCTGAGGAAACATCGAACAAAGGCCAGTGTCAATGATTGCAAAAGGTGCATAAATGCCTTAGTTTGCAGACAGGCCATGTATTAAGTGGATTTGGATATTAAGTATTGCGTATGCAGCGAGCTTTGCCGACGGGGTAGCTGAATACGGATACAATGTCATAATCAGGTGCTCAAGTCGGGCAAAGAATGGCAGCGGTTTCCGTGCATCAGTAAATATAAGCCATCCTTAGACTGGATGTTCGGGCGAGTATCAAAATAGAGAATGTATGTATGCTTTGGGTTTTACGTTGTACTTAGCAATTTTTCAGTCATATGACGAGGAGGAGGTGCGTCTATATATCCATTAGGTGTGTGCACATATCGCGTGTCTTTTTGTAGCAGAGCAAAGTGCTGTCACCACTGAAGTATGCCGAAGACACCAGACATGACACCACACCCAGTCACATTATACGGACACTGGGCTAACCAGTCCGGTTTCCTTGCTCTAGCATATCGAAGTGAGGCAGCAACAATTATATTTTTTTTTAAAGAGACCTGGCAAAATTGCAAAGATTGGATATTAGCCCAAGACCAAAACGTCCCTGTTTTGATGAAATGAACGATGTGTCTTTGTGCATTACCCAAATCGTGGAATGTCAGAAGTGCCAAACAACTGACCTGCACATTTCTCTCAGTCAACAATTTCATATAAGTCATATGTACCGCCATTCTCCCCCTACCTCCCACAAAAAAACAATAGTGTACACATGTGCCTATACATAAATGACATGGTAAAGGTACTCCTTGCAACAGACTGACTTCTACCAGAAACTTTTGTCACTTTGGGTTTTAGGAGACCATAAATTCTGACAGTGATTGAACAGAAGGCTTATAGTGTGAAATAGGCTACCCATCTGAGGTAACAAGTCTTTACTACCAACATAAGCATCTCATTTATTAGCATAAATAAAATAGTTTGTACATTTCTCAGTTTTGAACAACCTTATCAGGTGCAGACAATCAACAGGAACATTACCAGATGTGACAATGTTATTGAGTACCAGTCATCCATAAGGTTGAAGAATTGCAAGTGGGGACATTAAAATAATGATCAGAAATAGAAATCAAATTACTGTCAACAAATAAGAAGTCATTCAACTGCTGACTGTAGGGCTGAACTCTGACATCTGATAAATCCTATTTTGAAAAGACAAGGCATTCATATATATATATATATATGATATTGTGTTATCCCACATTTACCCCTAAAGTATCACCAGAAATCTTTTTCCGATACTTGTAGTTGACATATGGTGCATAGCTGCAATTATAGAACAAGGGAGTGCAGTTCTCGTAAACAATTAAAACCTACTGAAAACTCAGCACATACACAGGAATGATGTGTTAAATGAATACATGAATATACCATATTTCCAAGTTTCATAACACTGGTTCCCTTAAATTTTGTTATAAATGTAACTGCATGATTTTGCAGTACCGAAAACAACATAACTTCAATAGCTCTATATCCATCACTTCAATCACCTCACTGTTAGAAAGTTAGGTGCATAGACTTACACAAAAGTGAATATCTTGTTTGTTTATAGAACTAAAGATGATGTGCACGCCGCAGGTCATTAGATAAACGAACAAAAGCTATTCTATACAGCATACCTCTCACTAAAGATGGTATTAAATGTCGCATTTCTATCAATTTAATTTACTTTCAAACGTACATATATGGGTAGTTAAAATCAGAACACCCTTTAAACATAAAATTAGCATGACCATGAATAAAATATGCCTCCAACAGATTTAATTTATACTTAAGTTTCTCATCCATGAATATGATTTCAGTTTATTAAGGAAAATGAATCACCATCTGAAAAAACCAAAATTATTAAACTAAAAAAAAATTGAATGCTCTGAACTCCTATCTTATTTAATACAACCTCCTTTTCATGCGTATTGTCTAATGTTAAAGAACCTGGAGGATGAATTTGACACCAGATCTGTTATTACATTATTAAACATTGTACAGTCCTATACTGAAGAATGTTTAAAATATCATAAATGCACTCAATGTTAGGGTCAACAAACCACAGACAGTTTCATGGGGGTTACTTTAGTGGCTTTATAGCCTACATACAGCGTGAATTAAAGCCTAAATCCTGAAACAGTGCAGTTCCAGCAAATTATAACAGAATGGTAACAACTGAATCTTACTATCCTTCTTAAAAATTGTCTACAGATTATCCACTGAGCTTGATCACAACAATCACCAAGTATGCCATGGCAGACATAAGGAATTACGTTCAGCATGTCACCAGCAAAAAAGCTTAGTGTAAGTTCAGTTGGTAATAGAAGCAACAGCTCACTGACCTAAACGGTCAGTTCATCCCGATAAGCTATAGCCTAGCTCTGCTTCGTCAACATTTGTAGCTAATCACTCACAAGTACAACCAGGCCATATCAAAAGCAGACTTTGAGTGGCAATTATAGCAGGGCTGCTTACAGTGGATCACAGAAAATTGCTGTTTACAAGTGGAACTATGTCTGTACATGGAACGAAGTAGTGAACAAGTCTTCAACAGTAACCAGTTCACTGGCACAGGAAACGGGGAGGGGGACTTCTCATTGGGACTATGTCAATCTGCCGCGCTTTCTGGCAGGTGAGTCCATCATTACATCAGCTGAGGAATTTCTTTTCCTTCCTTCACAACATCTAGAGAGTTCTTCAAGGATAAAGCAGTTCAATTCATCACTATTATTCCTAACACTTGCTCCAGTGCTGCCATGTGGAAGGTAGCCCACACTTACATTGGACATGGCTCCATTCAGACCTGAAATGAAAACATTCAGCTGATTAATGGCAGTAAAAATAAATTATCTTAACTTTCTTTTCAACTCAGTGTGAACAGATATAAAACCTATTGTCTCTTACCCTATATGGAGAGCACAAAGTGTCACCAAAACCAGTTGAAATTTCTTCTACTAGCTGACACTCATTAGTAAAACAATAAGTTTTGGCCATTTAGGTCAAAGATTATATATTTTGAAAAACCTGATTTCCCTTAAAATCAGCAGATACCTGGAAAGCTGAAAATTCTCATCCCAATAAATTCTGTATTTATGAACACAACATGTAACGCCATCACTGTCTAATTGGTTGTACAAAGTGTCTATAGCCTTTGGCGTGTTCAAAGGCTATAGACATTGCAATATTAAAATTCAAGTATGGATTACTTTTCGACCTCTAAAGCACTTTTTTGAGCGTAATTTTTGCACAAAATTACTATAAAAATGACACCAAAATGATTTTTTTGCATCACTTAAAACAACTGTCCAAATTATTTCTTTACACTGCAAGTTTATCACAGAATGTTTAAAGATACTGATCGCAGAGGCGTTTAAAAAGGTTGAAGAATTAAGGTAACTGAAACATCCATGTGGTTAAGAAGAGAAGCAGCAAAATGTCAAACATATAAAATCTGCACTTGTTTTTTTATGTCAAAGCAATGAATCAAAAATAAGACAGTCTTTAAAGGATAACAGCCCTGTGCAGAAGCCTGGTAAAACTAGACATACATTGTTGAACAACCTGTTACTACTGCCTGCTCTATTACGGCGAGAACGTCAACCTCCTTTGTCACATGTTGAACTGTATAAAATCCAAGTCACGCCTCACTGACTACAGATACATATGTGTTGTGTAATTCTAATATGCCCAAGAATAGATATAAATATATCTGCTGACTTGAGTTCTCAAATTCGCATGGTATTCACTTTAGTTCAACAGATATAAGAACTACATGTATATTAATGGCTACAAGAATAACTGTTTCTTTGGAAGAAAATATATGCAATAAACTTGTTTACATGCAAAAGTTTAACTGGTATTTTCTAACACTTGACAAACTGTGGCTATGCCTTTAATTTTTGGGGAGTGACAAAGCAGTATA
The DNA here is from genome assembly GCF_032854445.1 of Liolophura sinensis. NCBI lineage: Eukaryota > Metazoa > Mollusca > Polyplacophora > Chitonida > Chitonidae > Liolophura > Liolophura sinensis. The sequence continues at coordinate 18,008,943 of NC_088295.1, forward strand.
ATGAAAGGGTTTGCCATGCATTACAACAGTCAAGAGTATTAACCATCTGAAGTCTGACAATGTTGTGTGATGTGTCAAAAGTATGACTGAATAACCTTAATGTATAAACTACTAGAATATCCAATAAGACATACAATGTGCAGGTTCAAACCCAGCCTGTGACAGGGTATTTCTAGTTTCTCTAGCTCACTGCTTCAAGGCGTTGGTGACAAGAGGTTGACAATGTTTATGTGGCTGTTTGCACAATCCTATGTGGCTGATGGACTAATAGTTTTCCACCAATATGGTATGGATATCTGTAACGTATGTCACATGTAAGAATAGTCTTCAGTAACTTGCCACAAGTCAATGGTTTACACCTGTACTCCAGTTTCCTATAGCCATGAAACTGACTCGTCACCATTGAATAAGAGAAAAATTCTACAGTACAACATTAAACAAGAACTTGAAGAAAAAAAAATATAATTTCATCCTGAATACATATAAAGCAAGAATGTAATTTGCAATGGTGCTAGGTAAGCAATCAATATAATCATGTTATTTAGTTAGGAAATTGGTTATCCAAAGGGCTCAGAGGGATTGATTATGGGTTAATGCCACATCAGCAATATTACAGCTGTACCCTCATAGATTTAACCAGAATTTGAAATGAGGCAGTCTCATTTCCAATTTTCTCCTGTTTTCCCTTTCTCTCTCTCGATTTTGTCAGGAGAGGGCGTTTGAGACACCCCCTGGCTAAACCTATGCATACCCCAGACACCAAAGGGTTTATAATTAATAGCAATACTTTATTCTTTTGTCACTGACAGTCTCAACACTATTTGTTTATATGATTGCTGTTCAATGTCATACAATGTCAGTTAAATAAAATCTCTTCAGAACATGTCATACGTATATTTAGCTGAGGCTGGAAGGCACATTAATCATATGTTAAGAGTAACACCTTAAGCACCTTGACATCATAATGAATATTCAAGAGGAGGAAAGGAAGCTTTTCACTGGAAAAAACCTAAAACATGGCAAGGCCTCGTACATATCTATGTGCCTCAACCACATCAATGTGTCTCGAATCGATGGATTTCGTAGAAACTGACGATGTTCAAAACCGTTTTTCTCTCTCACGAAAACTTTTAAAAAATCTAAAAAATACAATTCCACACAATTTGTACAGAGCTTCTTTCATTTAAGTTATAGTTTGCACAAATGTGTTCTTTTCTTTAAACGACATTTCCACACATGACCATGTTGATGGAAGACAAGTGCCCTGCAACGGACACTATGGCCCTATGAGTGCCGTCAACTGCTTATTTTCACCAAGGCCAGGGATGGAGAATGTGCAAATTTCATGTCTACGGCTGGAATCAATGGGCAGACAGAATACCCATCAATCTACTTACCCTGCAAGACAAGAGCATCCCTAAATGGTTGTAAATCTGGCTCTGGTGAATTTGGCAGGACCTCAACTCCGACAGCTCCATGTAGCCGAGGGGAAGCTCTGTCGACTTGTAACCGGGATACTGGCCTCGACACAGCTGATGACAGCCGATTCCTATGAGGGGGACTTCGACCAGCTATGTAACCTAACAAATCTTCGCGACGAATGAGACGACGTTTCTTCTTTGCCCAAGATACAATATCTTTATTTCTGTGTTGTCTACCATACTGGTAACCCAAGTCCATGCATCGTTTCATAGTTTCTAGGCTGTCTGTTTGGAAAAAAAAAATTTCTATGAAATTACAGCTACTAAATTACAACACCTAACTACACTGTGATTGTAATTCACGTATAGAACACATGTTAACAGGTGTAAAAGCAGGAAAACATTGTAATAATTTGGTAAAATAATTTAGAGTGTAAAAATATTACAGTAAAATAATTCAGCGACTGCAAACACATTTGAATTCAATGATTTCTGATTTCAAAAGTATAAAGAAACTTAGCAACACACTTTTATTAGGATCTCAATGTTATTATTCAAGAATCAAACAGGTTTCTTCATACATTGAATATGGAATGTTACCAGATTTCTAAGAAATAATTTAGGGTCTTGGTGTCAGAAATACGGTTCACATCATTAACTGTACAAACCTGTCCACAAACATAAGAACTGTGCATTTATAAACGCCCTTAACAAATCCACAAATATCAGACACAAATATTATATTTACCTGTTATCATTGGAAATAATCAAATTTTAAATTCAAAAATGTCTTCAAATGTAATGTTTTTGAAATCTGTATTTAGTTTGTATCAAGTTCTAATATGTATGGGTACAAATAAGTTTTTTCGTCTTTTGAGGTAAAGGTAGCTTAAATGCAAGGCTTTGTCAACTGTCACCAGTCAGCTAGACAGTTAATGAGCTCCAAAACTCTTACAGGAAGTGGGGATCTAAGCCCATCTATATGCCCTCCACCTGGCTTGTTGACATAGTGACCCTCACTTGAATCTGCAGAAACTTTTGAAAACTCCTTAGCGCAGACACAAATTATGCATAAATGGGCATTCTAATTACAAGACTGCAAATATGCGCCAAAAATGAAAATAGTTGCATTCAATTTTTTTTTCCTTTAGCTCATGTATTACTATCTGAAACAACCTAGTAGCCTAATGGTCAGAGCATCCAAAATTCAGTCAACTTTTTCTCAGAACTAGAGTACCTAAGTCATCACCTTGGCAGAACAATAGCCAGGTAGCCACATTGGGGTCTTGTTAACATGGGCTGCTATAGCTACAAGACTCCCAATATGGCTACCATACTGGAGTCCTGTTAACATGGGCTGCTATAGCTACAGGACTCCAATATGGATACCATACTGGAGTCATGTTAACATGGGTTGCTATAGCTACAGGTCTCCCAATATGGCTACCACACTGGAGTCATGTTAACATGGGCTGCTGTAGCTACAGGATTCCCAATATGGCTACCATACTGGAGTCATGTTATTTATTTATTTGGTTGGTGTTTTACGCCGTACTCAAGAATATTTCACTTATACGACGGCAGCCAGCATTATGGTGGGTGGAAACCGGGCAGAGCCCGGGGGAAACCCACAACCATCTGCATGTTGCTGACAGACCTTCCCACTTACGGCCGGAGAGGAAGCCAGCATGAGCTGGACTTGAACTCACAGTGACCGCATTGGTGAGAGATTCCTGGGTCAATATGCTGCGCTAGCGCGCTAACCAACTGAGCCACGGAGGCCCCTGGAGTCATGTTGACATGGGCTGCTATAGCTGAAGGACTCCAATATGGCTACCAAAAGTAGTTCATGCAACCCTTCTATTTACTGTTCATTACCTTTATACATTGAGGTTACTGATGCAGCAGAATTTTGAAATGGGACCCACAGAGACAAACCTTGGTAGCGATCTGCCAAAAAAAGAAAGAAAATACAAATTAAATGAATAAAAAATTTAAAACCACCGAAATATCACTCATTCATTCAGATGAATAATCTGCCTTCTTGCCACTGTCAAGATTTTGATGTTCAGTCTTGCAGTGATGCCATACATGCTTTGAGCCAATCATCAGTGATCTCTTTGGTCATGCGATGAGACTGATGGAGGTGTATTAAAACAAAGCGAAATTATCTCAGGGGAGAAAAAATAAGTTTTTTAGGAATGTAATCAATTTAGGTCCATGTTATCTAAGATCTCCAACTCCCTGTGAACAACCTGAATGGCTGAAACCATGAACTGTGTTGAATGCACTTTGTGAGTTTTTTTTTTTTTCCAAGATTATGCTACACGTATTATGTATCATTTTAACATTATGTAACATTGGAAAAGGGGTCAACCACAAACAATGGGTAGCAGTATGAACGTCATAACTTCCAGCAGTCTCCTCTAGCAGCCATACAAAATGAGAAATTACTTGAATAAATGGGCCATATAAAGACTACGGTTATATTTACATGCCATTTTCTACATCACTACTTACGTCACTTGTTGAATAATGCTGGTCAAATATGGAGGAGACCATTTTCAGATGTAGTCCAAATGACAAAGGTATGTGACACACACACCTTCGCACTCAACCCTTACCATGTTCATCTTCCTTAAAAATGTCTAAAAACCACATTCTAGCACATCAACTCCAGTGGTATGAGCAACCAGCTACCGACCTGACATGCTGTTTGATGGAAGTTTGAATCCAGAGCATTTGCCAACAAATGAAGCAAAATCTCAAAAAAATGTATAAACCGCGAATAATACAGTGCAGAAATCTCATATAGGACAGTGACATGTGAGAGAAACTAGAATGATAACTGTCTTATTTATGCAGTTTTTCTTTGTATGCAAATTTAACATCTCCCCATTCAATTTTAACAACTGAAAGATCAGTAAAAGCATGACAGCGGGGAAAAAAGTGATGCCAGAAGCAAGTAAAAATCAACACATAAATATGACCCTAGTCTTTACAACTCCCAATAAATGTAAATGTAGGCAGCTTTTTCAACGTAAATGTCACCCACTGTGGAAGATTTCATTTGACTTCACGTGTCCATTGAGATACACTACGGGTCAGGTTAGGCTAATGACATTTGACTCTAGATTCCACCCTCACAATAATTTGTTGTCCACAACACTACAATTTTCTTTATCATTGTTTTACAGTCTTACCTTGCGTAACAATTTCAGTAAAACAAGAAAATAATGAAATCCAATCCTAGGGGTATTAGATAAAAGGAAACAAACTGTGAATGGCTCAAGTCAGTAATTCTGTCAGAATGAGTCTGATTGATGGATAAACTGAAAATTTCACTTCCCAGCTCATCCGTTTGGATATGCATTAATGGAGACCCTGACATTTAAACTAAGTCTTCAAGTTAATTAATTAACAAAACTAAGTACGGTAAGTTATATTAACCAAAAATTATGACAAGGGTTGGCCTCAACATAAATGAATCCATAAACACACCCACAGTCGCCCACTTTCATACTACCAAACACGTACAAAATAGGTCTTGAATAGTAAATAATTCTAACTTTGAATATAATTCTCACCTTTATACAACTGAGCAATACAAGAGGCAGAATTCTGAAAACCTAACCAAAGCTTCTGGGTAGAGAATTCTCTTTCTGCCTGAATTCTGTCCTCCATGTTTGGCTCTCTGTCGAGATCCTCCAGACATTCTTCTTCAAAACTACTTAACCAATTTTCACCACTCTGATCCACATCCTGAGATTTATCTTCGGCCATTTTATCATCAATCCTCTCCTTTAAATGTTTAGGTGTTTTTGGACGGGAACGTAGTCAGTTTTTTGGCAGATGTTGTGCTTTTTCTGCCGTCCGTCCTTTCAACGGCCTCCTCGTATTCTTTTTCTATTCCCTGTTTAAATCCGGAAGAGAACACCACGCAGGCGCAACAAGAGTAATTCGGAACGGAAATAACCGATTTCTCCTAAAACAACAGATCAAGAAGTTATTTCCTTACTCGTCTTATTATCTAAAGTTCTTTTAAATGCAGAATGACAGCTAAATTGTCACAATCTGATGGTAAGTGAAAGGATCACTGTGTAAGATGTTGAACTATTCGGAACTATCCCATAGTGCATCTAACGCATTCCGCCATCTTGTTTATTTTTGTCGCACCGCGCAGAACGGAGAAAGCTGGAGAACAGTGGTTGTACATATATTTCATGCTGAGTGTGTCCCCTGTTTTCAGGGGTAAACAGCCGCAGAAATTGGGCGCATCGCGAGTAAGCACGTGAAAGTGACCGGTCTTCATAAGAATCACTCGACGCCAAGTCGAACGGTCACTGCCCCAAGTGATTCCACAGAAAGGATGTCACTTGTGAATCATGTAAATTCCAGAAATGAAAATGACGAAAGTCCGCAAGAAGAGGAGAAGATGGACACGAGGGAGGGTCAGTTGAAAGAGATCAGACTTATGGCAGTTAGGTTTATTGATCTATAAGTGAAAGGTCTCTGTGTTTTTCAAATTGACACCCGGCGTTGTGCAGTAACCGCTTCTAGTATGCACATGGCTCTGTATTTCAGCTGAATGTAGCTTGTGTGAGTCTGCAGTCATAGTTATGATACACATGACAATTTTGAGATTAGTATCACGAAGATGTACCTCATCATGTAAAAACTCTCAAAATGTGGTTGTAAAGAGGTAGTCAAGACAGGAGCGCTTGTCTTTGTTATTGTCAAGCTTGGGCAGCGCATTGACCCAGGATGGTCAGTGTGGGATTTATGAGTTCATATCCAGCTCATGCTGACCTCCTCTCTTGTTGTGGGAAGTTTGCCACCTACCTGCAGATGGTTACAGGGTTTCCTCCAGGTCTGCCCAGTTTTCTCCCATTATTATACTGGCTGCTGTTGTTTAAGTGAAATATTACGGCCTAAACGCCAATCAGATAAAGTATATTGCAGTTGTGTTTCTACATGACTAAATTGTATTTTAAGCAAAACTTGCAGTGACGTTGGTTCTGGGCGATCCTTGGCCAAACAAAATTTTACCAAATCTAACGTCAGAGCAATCTCAGACTAATTGTACTTCATCCTCAATCCATTCACCATAAAATGCCTGCAGGAAGTAAACATACAATCAGCTGTCACAAGTTATTGTTCATATGATTTCATTATAAAGTAGACGTAGTAGTTAGAGTAACTAGATTTCACAAATGTATCCAGAGATAGGTTTGGTCATCATTTTGTTGGTGTAAAACATTGACAGCAAAAGAAACAGATGAAAATTATCTGATGAATGCAAATTGCTCAAGGGTTTGGATATTATTTCTGTGGCATTATATAACTGCCTCAGTAAAGGTAAACTGACATGGTTGAAATTAATCTTTTAGTTCACAACAGTGTACACAGTAACTTAAATAATGAAACATACATTTACCCAAACTTTGCTTGGACCTTCTTTGCTTTGCTTCTAAAAGATCACACTGTGGGGGAGAAATCTAGTATAAAATGTAGGAAGTTAATTTCTGACTTTCATTTGACAAAGGATTTCTGTTGTCTTAACATTGGTTGACCTTTTTTTTAATATTAAAATTCTGTATGTTGGTTATATTTTAATGGGCCTCTGTCTGAGTTTGAGAACATTTGTGTAATGAATTCTTCATAAAATAATACACTTTACTAAAATACTTTTCACTTCGTAACTGGCCGTGCTTTTAGGTGTATAATCATCCTTCTGCAGTTATTAGATGTTAATTCCTTTTGCTGTGTATTTAGGAGTGTAATTAACCGCCTGTAGTTATTAGATGATAATCCCTTTTGCTCTGCACAGCATGGGGTAAATGGCTAACCACATAAAAGCTTTATGCAGGTATTTGGTGAATGCAATACCTGTAAAGAGATTATGGTAAACTAGATTAGCTATTTAATGAATTTCAGGACTTCTCTTGTAAAAACAAAACAGCTGAATTAAGTCACTTTGTGGATAGATTTATGCTTGAGATACTAATTTTATAAACATTAAAAGAGGTCAGTTGTAACATATTTCAGCATCTGCCTATGTTGATCTTGATTGTATTTGTAGGTAAAATATGGATTAAACTGCAGCTGGTTTAAATAATTGCACTTGTGAACATGAAGATTCTATGTGCAACCATAGCATCACTATCTTTTGAATGCAAACAGATTGAAGTTAAAAATTATGAATTGAAGGATAAGTGCATTCTGAAGAAATTAAATATTACTTGAATGGTTTGTCTTTTATTTAAGGCGATCTTCCAAGAACCTGCAGATGTTTGTGGGTTTCCCTGGGCTCTGCCCTGTTTTCTCCCACCATAATGCTGGCTGGCATTGTACGAGTGAAATATTTTTGAGTACGGTGTAGAACACCATTCAAATAAATAAGTAAATTTATTTAAAACATCTGTAAGTCTGAGTTCATTCTATTGTAGATGAGACGAATCATGGTGGAGGAGAACTCTCCCCTAACCTGATGAATGGAGACGTCCAGGAAATTGGGGCCAGTCCTGAGGAGGAGCCGATGGAAGAAGGTAACCAACCCAGCCATGAAATCTTACCCATTGAAACTGAAATCAATACTTGAAAACATTTTGCAATGAGAATGTAAATTGAATGTTGTGAGGCCCCCATCATTGCATATCAATATGTGTTTATTTATTGCTCACATTGAGAAAATATCCAGTATAAACTTGTTGACCACCATGTGAATTTAAAGCTGTTTTTGGACAGAACTTAGATATGGTGCAGAGGACCACAGTAAGTATGAAAAAGTAAACTTATTGTTGTTTGTTTTTAGAGGAAGCTTTAACCTTCAAGGTTGTTTATAGCGTGTGAGGTTTAAAAAGTGGAATAATGATAATAGTCTTAACAAACTGTCAATTTATTTTTGTTAACCGCCAATATGACTGAATCTTCCTCACCAGATGAAAGCCGAGCAGAAACTACTTTCACATATACTGTTGAAAACATCAGTAAACTGAAAGAGACAACTCTCAGCCCACCATGCATGGTCCGAAATTTACCCTGGTGAGTTTTTCCAAATATTATTCAGGAAAGCCACAAATAAGTACTGAACCAGTTACCTTGGAATGATAATATTGATTGTTAAGTTATTAGCCTTTTGAACCTCTTGGACTGTAAATGATGTCATTGAGAATTCATAATCTATTGCATTCATTTACTGTATCTCATTCTGCGGAAGGCCTCCACTTCAGTTTTTTGATTTTTTGGAAACAAGTATCAGTAAGCTTGGCTAACTTTCCACCTATTGGCAGTGTGTAACATAAGAAGTTCTGTAAAGTAGGTCTGCTTTAATGTGTACATGCTTCTTTGTCTTCTTCAGGAAAATCATGGCCATGGTGCGTCATAATCAACAAAATCACCAGAAAAGTTTGGGTTTTTTCCTTCAGTGTAATGCAGACTCAGAATCAACGTAAGTATTATTATTTATTGCTCATGTTTGAGATTGAATCACTGCTGTGTCTTTGAAAATGTCATCTCCATGTTTATGTTTGAAGGTTTTTGGTGAATTAAGCCAAATTAGCTCTATTTTATCATTCTGGCAGTGGGAGTGTCACCATAACATTATTATGAACATGGTAACTGAGTAATTGTCGTTGATTTTTTGTCCAGAGATTTAAAATTTGTTCGCACATAGGTTTTGTTATTATATTTCACTTATACGACGACAGCCAGCAAATGGAATGTGCCATTCACTGTTTGCAGTAGACTGTGGTATCCAACAGTACTATTATATTACTTATTCCACAACAGTCCAGACAGGAACCAATTTCTCTAAAAGCCACGATGGCATTTCAGGAATCCTGCGAGTCCACGCAGATGTGGATGGGACAGGGTGGGGGCTCTCTCAGACTAACATAGCTAAAAGGCAAGATTTTACAGTACTCGCTACACTGAATACACATCTCGCATAGCTGGATCTACGACCCAACATCACCATTAGCACCTGCCCTAAAATCATGCATTTTATTAGTTCGCCCGAGCCCTATCCTGTCTCCTCTCAACCAGCGCGGACTCACCAGATTCCAATAATGTCACACATGATTAGCTGCACTTTTTGTCCGATTCTAAGAGTTGCATTGATCTTAGAAATGTGTTTTCCGGTTTGTTTGGAAGGTAGGGTAATATCCTAATGAAAAATGCAAGTTTCAGCACCTAAGTTGATATTTTATAAGATGTAATTGTCTCTAGAAATGCACATTTCTGCATGTTATGTTAGCTTTTTTGTTCAGTCATTTTGATGTCTATTGTGTCATTTTCATGTATATGTGTTGAACCAATATTTTTATGACAAAGAGGACAAACTTATGTAGTATTTGAATAGTTTAAGCAGAAGAAATGTGCCACAATCGTGCTGGTCTGGGCTTTTAATATAGTGCATTGTCTAAGATTTGCCCTGATGTTCCATAGGTCATGGTCTTGTAATGCTGCAGCTGAACTGAAGATAAGAACCCACACCAGTGATGCAGAACCATTCAGTAGAAGTGAGTATGAGGCAAGGTCTGCTTCACTGCAGCTTGTTTACATCTTGATTTTTCCCATTTGTAAACAAGAAAGAAATGTAAAGAAAAAAAAACATGACAAGTAAAACAGGTTAAGCAAATGTAATGTTTACAGTCTAGCCTACTTAAAAAAAAAGCTGGGCAAATGAGGCTGTGAGGAGTTGAATGAAGGAACAGAGTAACAGTTCTGTGACATGTTAAGATAAGCAGGGTTTTTTGTGAAGGGAATTAATCTAGAATCATCTTCTGTTTTCTTTCAGAGATCCAACATTTATTCTACAGCAAAGAGAATGATTGGGGATTTAGCCATTTTATTCCATGGAATGTAAGTTGAGACAGTGAGCTTGTACTTAAATTTCTGTTACAGATATTTGTGTTTTTGCATAATGCAGTGTATTTTCCTTTATTTAAAATGAGTGTCTGTAGGTCATGATATACAAAAACTTTAGACACAAAGCCTAAAATAAGCATGTGATATATCTCAACCAGGCACATCTGAAGCCAGTTTTAAAAATGATTATTAATGTATTCAAGTGCAGATTGTATGGTATATATACATATAAACACTTGGTGAAGATCTTTTGATCCATATTGATGACCTATACTGTTCAGGATTTACTGGATCCAAGCCGTGGTTATGTGACCAGAGACGACTCCATCACCCTGGAAGTCCATGTTATTGCTGACGCTCCTCATGGAGTATGGTTAGTACACATATTTATATTGTTTATGTTTATCATTTTGCTGGGATCACCATTCCAAAAGTTGGCTTTGAATACTTGCTATACAAATTATATCATCTATACAGTTATATTTTGATTTTAGTCATATTGTTCTTGTATATAAGGATATTTGATCCCTTCCTTATAATATTTCAAGAAAATTAAGATTTCAGTTATTAAAATGTTTACTTTTGAGTTCAGAAATAGAGACCTATTTCCTGTCTTTACAGTTGGGACTCCAAAAAGCATACTGGCTTCGTTGGGTTGAAGAATCAAGGTGCTACGTGTTATATGAATTCACTGTTACAAACACTTTTCTTCACCAACAAACTGCGACGGGTAAGCATATCATTTCATGAAATATATTGCCTTCTCATGCTTATTTTACATATGTATAAGATTGTAGAGAAAATCTCCACTTCCACCTACATCCAATGTACCACATGCTATTGGCATTATTGTAATTGATAAGACTGGTCAGTAGTACCTGGAGATAACATAGCCACATGTAGAAAGACATGACTAATGATTATGGTATGTTTCAAGAAGTTTTACTACCAGTATGAAAGACTATGCCATCATTCTGTTCTGCATATCAAGTTCGATGTTCTCTGACTGGTTTTCTTATTTAGGCGGTGTACATGATGCCTACAGAGAGTGATGACTCCTCAAAAAGTGTACCTCTAGCTTTACAAAGGGTGTTCTATGAGCTCCAGTTCAGTGACAAACCTGTCGGGACAAAGAAACTCACAAAATCTTTTGGGTAAGATAGTCAAGAGGCAACTGACTGACTTCTTTTGTTATAATCAAATGCGTGTGGTTGTTGATCTATCACTACCTGATTCAGGTAAAGTGGTGAACACGCTGCACCTGGGAGACTCCACACCAACAATGTGGCTGTCTTCATTCCATCAGTTGTTTAGCTGATGAAGTATTTGACAGTTAAAAGTAACATGTTTGATTCCATCCAGGCAGTGTTGTATGTATTTAATCTAATTCATTGAAATTTTGCATTGATAAAGTGAAGTTGTATTACAGATTAGAATTACTCTTTGTCTTAATAAATAAAAGTTCATTAATCAAAGGTCAATGTGGAAAGGAAATTTCCATCTCAAGCAGAATGGCTATGACAACAGCTGATTTTCAAACTGTATTGTGACAAATTTATGACCTTGCTTTATCTTCTTTCTATCTGTCTGTATTCAGGTGGGAAACATTGGACACTTTCATGCAGCATGATGTGCAAGAATTATGCAGAGTGGTATGTATTGACATCAACTTATAAGTTACACTTTCAGCATTAGCATGTATAATTGGTGCATTCATGTGTGTGGCGCATAACTAATCAGTTATATTCCAGAATAAACCCTTGTACTCATGCAAGTTGTGCAGAATACTTTGGGGATTTATCTCTCCCTCTGCTCAGCCTTTTTGTAGCTACAGTTGGCAGACCAGGACACAATCTGACTTCTTGTGTGTGCATCAATGAATAGGTTTCCTTTGACAAATTATGTTGTTTGCCTTGACATTATCTTTGATGGATGCGTCATGTTGTGTCTTTATTTTGTTTTCCCAGAGAGTGGCCTGTCACAAATATTTGTTTTATAACAGCCAACATGCCCTTCCTTGACTTCTACATTTGGTTGTTGTTGTTTCACCGGTGATTGCTGGCATGATTGATTGAGCTTTCATTCTTGCTGTTGAGAGGTCTTGTTCATATTTTAAGACTTGATGGAAAATCTGTGTAATCTAGTCACTGGCACATGGAAATGTAGATCAAAAACTGCGCAAATATGGTAGGTGAAACTTCAGTCTGAAGTAATTCTGACACAATGGCTTAGTAACATAGCAAATATTGGCTTGTGATCAAACATGTTCTCTCCAAGGATAAGCGGTTGTTAACCAGTGGTGTTAGGGTTACTCAGTTTGCCTAATGAAAAGAAATGGTGCTGAACTACAGATCGGTTATAATCTGAATAAAAGATGCTCCTATTTTCAAAGTTTTTGAAGGTAGATTGTTAAAATGCTGGGAATAGTGCAATATAAAGCAATGTTATGTATGATTGTAGCTATTGGACAATATGGAGAGTAAGATGAAGGGAACCTTGGTTGAGGGAACAATTCCCCGGCTCTTTGAAGGAAAAATGCTGGTAAGTTTTGTTCTGTAAGTCAGATTGTCTCTCTCTATTATGTCTGAAAACCATGAGACAGACAGCTGGAAGCATCCAGAGATCATTTTCTCTTAAATTGAATCTTCTTGGCATACTGATAGCAAGAACAGTTTTCTCTAATTTTCAAAAGCGTGGCAACTAGAAAATATACAGTGATGTTTATCTTAGCCTGTATGAGATGAATTCATTTTCTTCCACCAGTAAATTTGATCATCATTTTGTAGGTAAAACATTTCTTGAGTCATGTTGTAGATGTTGAAGCATATATATGAATAGAGACTTCTTTTTTGTGTTATAGTCATATATAAAGTGCAAACATGTGAGTCACTTTTCTCAACGACAAGAGGCCTTCTATGATATACAGCTGAATGTGAAAGGCAAAGAACATAGTAAGTACATTTATCCTTATCATAGTCCCAGGTTGGGGCCTCCATGGCTCAGTTGGTTAGAGCACTAGCGCAGCGTAATGACCCAGAAGTCTCTCACCAATTCAGTTGCTGTGAGTTCAAGTCCAGCTCATGCTGGCTTCCTCTCTGGCCCTATGTGGGAAGGTCTGGCAGCAACCTACGGATGGTCGTGGGGTTCCCCCAGGCTCTGCCCGGTTTCCTCCCACCATAATAGGGCTGCTGTTGTATAAGTGAAATGTTCTTGAGTATGCCATAAAACACCAATCAAATAAATAAATAAATAAATAATCCCAGATTGCCATAGACTGAATATGTAAAGCAAAGAATTGCCAGTGGCCAAACTTGTATGGAAAATTCCTGGGACAAACCATAGAGATTTGTCTTGCTTAAGTTGGTTATAACAAATTGTGATAGAATTATTGAGTGATGTCATGTTTATACAGTTCAGCCAGTGTGAATGGATACATGTGAGGGAATGTTATTATTATTTGTATGTGGCATACCTTGCTGCTTTTAGGCAGGTCATATATGTCATATCATCAAATTTCAGGTTTTTTCTCTCTCTTTGTTTTTTACAGTTTTGGAGTCATTCAAAGATTATATTAAAGTAGAGACTCTGGATGGGGACAACAAATATGATGCTGGTGAAAATGGGTTACAGGTCAGTAGGAACATAGGCAAGATCCACGCAGACAAATGTTCCAATCAGAGCTAAGTTAATGCTAGCCTTCAAAATGTTATTAAAATGATCATTGGTTTGCATATGTTCCTAAAATTGACACATTAGAATACGTTAAACAATTTTTGAACAATTTTGACTCATGTACCAGTTGAACTGGTGTCACTGCAGAACTGATAAGCTACTTGAATCACAGGAGCTGCACACATCAAGTAAATGAGACCAATGTTATATTTTTATGAAGTCACAGGTGATATAAGTAACGAATGTACGACAAGAGCGAGATACAGACCTAAAATGCATGCATTTGACAAATTACGTTTTCTCTGCTTAATTTCTATTTCTTGCAAAGAAAAACCAATACTTACAATAAACTATTTGTTCATGAGTAGGTCATTTCCATTTCCACTGTGTATGTGGGTTTCAGGAGGCAGAGAAGGGTGTCGTGTTTCAGTCATTACCGCCAGTGTTACATCTACACCTGATGAGGTTCATGTATGACCCTATGGCAGATGCTAATATCAAAATCAATGACAGGTGGGTGAATCTTTCCCTATAGCTTTTTACACTGTCACATTAAAAACAGTTGTTACATGAAAAATTCTGTGACAGAATGTGGGAAAAGTGCATTGCGGACAGAAAATATTGTCTATACAAATACACATTAAGGTTACAAATATCTGGTCCCAGTTTTACAGGGCGGCAAACAGCATGTTTTAATCGTACATTTGTCGTACGAGATTTTTTACATCACTATTACCATACCATTGTCCTATATGTGTGATTGTTGTATGACATATCGGGCCCTTAACTCTGCACAATGAAATTAACAAAAAATGTTTTCTTTTTTGCAGGTTTGAGTTTCCTGAGAAGTTAAATCTGGACCCCTTCCTGCAGAAGAAAGAGAAGACGCCAGCAGACTACATATTGCATGCAGTTCTTGTACATAGTGGGGATAACCATGGGGGGCATTATGTTGTATATATTAACCCTAAGGGAGATGGGAAGGTAATTAAGCTCTGATACTGTTTTTCAAGATGTTGAACAGAATTTTAACACTGTTACTTAAATTATGGTTACAGTCAGGCTAAAAATGTATTACAACACTAGCATAATTTGATCTAAAAGAGATAGTTTACTTACACGTCTGTTATGTTGTTCAGTCAGACGGAAACTATTTACTCTTCCCGGCCATAATATGCTCAAAAATTAGTTGAGTTACATGTATATATAAATATGTGTAATGCTTAAAATATGTTGAATGCTTAAAATATGTTAAATGCTTAAAATAGCCTGTAATATAAATGAATGAAAAATTTAGTGACTCTTTTCAGTAACAGTGCTTGCTTTCTAAACCTAAGCTATTTTAAGATATTAAGATGATTGTCTGACAGAAGGTCCGTTCAGGTTACTCTTCATGGGTGGTTGAATGGGATTTGGTCTGTTTATACAGTGAATGAATGAATGAATGATTGTGGCTTAATGCCACATTGGCAATATTTAAGCCATATCGTGGTGAGGTTTGTACAATGAAAGTTTATCGTCTGTTTCAGTGGTGTAAATTTGATGATGATGTTGTATCCCGTTGTACAAAGCAAGAGGCAGTGGATCACAATTTTGGGGGACATGATGATGACATCTCTGTTAAACATTGTACAAATGCTTATATGTTGGTGTATATAAGAGAGAGTGAAATGAGTAAGTGATGAGCAACTTTATAATGTGTAATTGATCTTATAATCAAACAAAAGCAGAATACGCTGTTGATATTGCAGATAGAGAGCCTTTAACATGTAACAATTCTGATTTAAGTTCAGTGGTCTATTTTTCATGTGAGCGATATATCTTGAGATCTGATTTTGCTGATTTCAAAGTTTACATATATGGATACTTGTACATGGTTGATAAAAAAGTACATTTGGTTTTCTCACACCATAATTCTGACTGCCCTCATTTAAGTGAAATGTTCTTCAGCACTGTGTAAAGTGCCAATCAAATAAATAAGTAAAAACATAAAAGGTGCCAAAGAGGGAATGAACAGTGTTGCATGGCACTGTCTTTTTGAAAACAAGAAGTTTAATGTCTTCAGTTTTGTATGCTTGAGTGAATTTTATATATTTATTGAACAGGTGAAGTTTTACATAGTGTGGATGAGTGTGATATTCCAGAAAGTTTGAAAAGCAGATTGGCAGAAGAAAGGTAATATATATTGAAGATATTTCATGAATTGACAATGGAACATTTATTAATTCTTCCACTTTTGTAATTTGCTTTATTGTTGCCCTGTTGAAGTTATCGTGATTTATTTGAGTTTTAGACTATCATAGGGAGGCCCAAGCTTAATGTCTCGAAAACGATGAAATCAGTAATGTTTCAGAATTCAAATAATAGGAATGGTTTGTGCTTTGTTTTCAAGACTTTTATTGAATTCACAAATCAGTACCTTGTTGATGCTTTCACATTTTTCAGGAGATTAGAGGCTCAGAAGAGAAAGGAGCGAGCAGACGCGCACCTGTATATGAGCGTGCAGGTACTGACTGAGGACAACTTTTATGGTCACCAGGGCAATGATCTTGTTGACTCAGAGAAGACGAACTTCAGGTAAGGCTTGAAATCTCCATTCTTTTGTTCTTTCTAAGAGGTGAATATCTATACTATAGCATTATAACAAACTATTTACAATTGCTGGTATGTTGCTGTGAAGTGTGAAGTCAGATTGAATATTAAGGGAATTTTGGTGAACTCTATACTGACAGGTATAATGAACTAAATGCACAACTGCAATGGTTTGGCCATCTAGCTCGTTTGTAAGAGACAGTAGTGCTTCCAACGGTTTCCTCCCACCATAATGCTGGCTGCTGTCGTATAGGTGAAATATTCTTGAGTATGGCGGAAACCTCCAATCAAATAAATAAATAAATAAACATATCTCACCACAGAGTGGTCAGATTCTTTTCGGTACACTGTGGGTAGATTGCACATCAGGTCTGTGTGCCCCGATGCTTCTGTCAGGCAGCATTATAGGTATGACATTGTGATGATCCTGCGACAAGGAAACCTGTAAAACGTTATTGTCTTTTCTTTCAGCCATTTTAAAGTGAAGAAAACAGCAACTTTAGCTGAATTCATGGAAATCTTGTCTGAAAGTTTGGTAAGTTACAACTGTTGTGTGCCAGCTGAAACCCATGTTTTATCATAAAAGATTTGGTTGATTTTTTTCTAAATTTTGATAACTATAGTGTGTTGCCTCTAAAATAAGTAAAATATTCATCCAGCAGTCTTATCTGTCATTCTAACAACAAACATCGTCGGTGTTGTTGCTTCAGAATTATCCACGGGAGAAAATCAGACCATGGCCATTTCAGTGCCGGGAAAACCAGACTTTCAGGGCCACGGCACTAGATATTGAAGGAGACATCAACAAAACTGTAAGTTCCAAATGGCATAACTTTTTAAGTTTTGAGTGTTTTTTTTTTTTTTTTTTTGAAGGAGGGACATTGAGGAAGAATGCACATTTCAATGAACAAAGTTTATAAAAAAAGTGTGTTAAACATTAGAATTTCCTTTCTTTATGGATTTGTTTTCATTTAAACTATTGTAAGGTAATTGCTTTTTATTATGTTTTGTTTGTGGGGCGAGGCATCTGGCTATATGACATGTACATGTATTATTACAACTTTGTTATCCCAATACCTCCAGAACTAATTGGCGGGAAATTTCTTGACATGGGGCTTAAAGATTTTATCAACATTTACAGTATATTCATCCACACCTTTGGTATGAAGCTAAATGACAAGAACCTTTAGAAGCATCTGGAAACAGACAGTTTCTACTATTTTTGTAGATTGTCCCAAATTACCAAATTTTGACTGCTGTGATTATAGTGACTTAAATAATATCGTAGATTTCTTTGGTGGGATTATGCATTTTGTGTTGTTTGTACTTTAATCCAGGTCCAGGATCTAGCTGAATGTGAAGCTCCCTGGGTAGTGTTTGTTGAAACTTTATCTCCTGAAAGTAACCTGACGCAGTTACCCCCCTTTGACAAAGAAAGTAAGTTCCTATAAACATCATTTTAATATTCCATGTGGTGCATGGATTTAAAGTCCCTGTTCTGATTTTCCAAAAAAATATTCATTTGTTGTGTTAAACAGCCACAGTGTTCAGGTTTCTTGTCTGATAATACATTCTGTTGATTGATTTTATGTTATGTATTTAACGTGTCCTCATATGTTATATGGGTTCTGTTTTAGGAGATGTCCTCCTCTTTTTCAAGCTTTATGAGCCGAGAACGAAGAGTGTATCTTACTGTGGGCATATGTATGTACCAATATGTGACAAACTAGGTAAGGATGAATTGTAATTACTATATGTGTGTTATTATGTTCTGGTGTCCAGTGCTTATACTCAGAGCCATATTGGCCGTGCAAATATGCTCTCCCTCCCAAACAATGGCATGTTCTAATCCAGCCCCTGGTTAACCGTGATAGTAAAGATGGAATTGTTTAACCAAATTCTGCTTGGTCCTATCCAACAATGAATTTGTTAGCCTTCAAATGTGTGAAATGTTTGTGAATACTGAGAACAGAACCAGTGGAATAAATAGCTAAAATCATTGGGCCTTCTGGCTCTTTGTCATGATGTATGTTAAGCCATTGCTTGAAAGTAAATGAAATTTGACACTATGTTGGGCAGATATTCGTTAACAGATTTAATCCTGTGCATGTCATTAACTTATTTATCACATGAGCTTTGTTGTGGATATTTGAATATGTTTCTATGTTTAATTACTTAGGTTCAATACTACCAGAGCTGTGTTCAAGGGCGCGATTTCCTCGAGACACCCCGTTGATATTGTTTGAGGTAGGTGTCTTAAATGAGTGTACAATAGAGATTATAACTTTTTTGGTTACCTTGAGCCAATATCTGCACAGCTGAGGTTCTGGTCCTGCATTTAGCTAAAGTTGTAAGGTAAAACTTTGTATTGATTGGTAAAATTTGTTACTGAAGACTTGTGACATTAATAGATTGATGAAATGTAGTTAGTAATGGAAAAGTTATTTGGGAAATTGCATCCAAAATGTAGATGTATCAGGACTATTCCCATGTGGTGTACTGTCCCTTGAGGTAACAAGAAGCAGTTGTGATCATGGGAATGCATCGTAGATCTAGGCCCACGTTCATGAAACTTTGTACAGCGGTTTGTACTTTTTCCTCATAAATCAGGTCATTTTGTGGTAAACTATGGACAATGTCATTTATGACAGACGTTGAGAAGTATGATTTATGAAGCTTTGTGAAAGTTGTTCCAGGCTTCCAGTGCCTAATAATATCTAAATTTGAGCTATTTCACAGTGTTGCTGGCAATGCTGTCATTCGTTATTTTAGAGCTATTGGCCTACCCAGCGTATCGTGAAATGTAGTTCCCCTATGTTTTTGTGTACAATTTTCTAGATTATATATTTTAAAAATGTGTAGGTGGTTTTCAGCTTCATTGTAAGATCCCAAGCAGATTATACATTACAAGTGTTTTCATACGTTGTACATAACAAGTGTTTTGATGAATGCATTCTACTCTGTAACAGGAAGTGAAACCCAACATGCTGGAGCGTCTGGAGACGTTTGATCTACCACTGGAGAAGGCCTTAGATGAGCTGATGGATGGTGACATCATTGTCTTTCAGAAAGATGAACTGGACTGTGAGACGTACGAACTACCCACTGCTAAAGATTATTTCAGGTATTAAAATATACATATATATGTACATCTTCATTTTCATTTTTGACATACACATGTATACAGTAAACATTAAACTTTAACTGGTCTCCTATACTATCTCATTCTGGTTTCATCATTTTTTTTATGGCATAGAAACCAAAAAATGAGTATATGTGTGAATCTGTTCCATATAAAACCTTTGAAATTTTTTTTCTCCAACAGAGACCTGTACTTCCGTATTGATGTGACTTTCTGTGATAAGACGAACCCCTCAGATACAGGCTTCACCCTGGAGCTATCCCTCAGAATGAACTACGACCAGATAGCCAAAGCAGTAGCACTGCATCTACAGACAGACCCCTATCTTCTTCAGTTCTTCAAATCACAAGGGTGGGTCACGTTATAATTGTGACAATTTGTGGCATTTGAGATCACAGAAGAAACAATTCTGATTTAATTTTCATTATTGAGGGAAAAGAAATGATGTAATGGCATGTTTTTATAATTATTAAACTTCTTTTGAATTTTTTTCCTTCCCTTTGTCTCAGCCTGTAACCCATGGGAGGAAGACATAAAAGGATATTGATCTTTTTTATATTTAGTGCTCAGCTAATTTTGTCTTTAGACTTTGTTTTTGTAAATGCTGTTAAACATTAGTGTAAAGAAAGGTTTATGATAGTGATGGTTTATTTGTAGCAGCTATAGAGATGGACCAGGTAATGCTATCCGGTGTACATTCGACGGAACCCTCAAAGATTTGCTCACATGCTCAAAACCAAGGCAGCCTCGGAAATTGTACTACCAACAGGTCGGTGCAAAGCATTACACAAAGATAAATGCAAACCTTTTCTCAGGTATTTGTTGTAAATGGGGCGTGCTATAACAATTTTAACACATTTTTTGCCACAACAATATTCAAGTGCAGTATCAAGGGAGCTTTAACAATCTTTCATATTTGCTTTCATAGCTGCCATATTCTAAATTAGGCAGGTCATGAAAGCAGGAAAAAATGAATTTCCATCTTTTTCATAATTGTCTTTTTGTGACACAGATTCTTTTGCAAACTGAAAGATTTATATGATATACTTACAATCTATAATGATTATCCTGCTTTTTTGGCTCTTTTGTAGCTGAGCATACGGATCAATGAGATGGAGAACAAGCGACAGTTCAAATGTGTTTGGGTTAATGGCAATCTCAAAGAAGAGGTAAGAAGGCTGCCTTAGAACTAAGCAGATGTGAGCACTGATGACCAAGAGAGCTGCTTAAGTGATTGTATGATTTACCTTTCTTGTTTACGGTCTCCATTACATGTAATATACATGTATCATTTTATACAGACGAGCTGTGAACTCGGGATAATTTGGTCTCAGCCAATGCAGTATGCGTTATCGAGTCATTTCTCACCATAGTGTAACATCTTCACTCTCCTGCTCATTGTCAGAACTGGTGTGGCTATTGTCTCGATAGAACTGTATATTACTGAGTGTCGTTTTATGTCTTGTGTCTTAAGCAAGATGCTTTTCTTATGAATATATCAGCATACAGTGTGGTTTGAAGAGGCATTGGTGTGGTGTATTTGAAATTATGTTAAATGCTGCTTTTAGCAAGATGACGAGCGAAATACTTTTTGCTCTCCTTTCAGAGAGAATTAGTTCTGTATCCAAACAAGAATGGCAGAGTGTCAGAACTATTAGAAGAAGCTCAAAAACAGGTTGACTTGTCAAAGGAAGGATCAGGAAAACTTAGGTAGGTTGTGTTTGAAATATTCACTTCTAGGAAAAAGAAACTGTTCAGAGACGAGATTGATGTACATAAGCGAAGAATGATGCTGGTTCAAAGCTTAATTTGTTTCCTTACACATATATTTCTGACAGTGTGAAGAAAAACTGACCTTTATGTTTAATGCAAATATTTGCTCAGCAAATATGGTAAGTGTGATGTGTTTTGTTGCAGGTTTTTGGAGGTCATCAGTTACAAGGTGTTTGCTGTTCAAAGAGAGGACATGGTGTTAGAGAGCCTGAACACCGCCTCCACTAAGACTTATCGCATAGAGGAGATCCCCGTTGATGAGGTGGATATAGCCGAGGATGAAACCTTAATTCCAGTAGCCCATTTTCAGAAGGTAATATCTATGGAATAACAGGTTTAGCTTTGCACAGGATTATTTCTAAAACTTTTAAACCATGGATTACAGAACAAGTAAGTGTAGATTTTAGAATAAAATGACTTGTCTTGTGTCAATTGCATTACCTGCTTTGAATAAAGATAGTCACCATTTAGAAACATGCTTCTCACCGATTGTGTAACATTGAGGCCTTGAACATTATTCGAAAGGTTGAATGAGTACAAAACTTATCCATTCGGTACAGTCCTAGACCACAGAGGAATGGCAATTCTATTGGCTAGATGATAAAGATTTTGACCGCTCCCTTCTCTGTTTATATAGTGGAATCTGATAGAATATTAATAAAATTCCAGTATTTCAGAATGACCTGTGTATTTTAAGATCATTGGCCAACTTGCATGTTAGTGTGTCTGAACCAGAAATAACCAGCAGTCAGTCTAAGTTTGGGGGATGTGATCTTGTATTCTATCAAAATAGAACCTTGTGAACTAATTACAAGTGTTTTTAGGGAATAAAACTGCGGATGGTCGTGGATTTCCCCTGCTCTGCTATGTTTCTTTGCTCTATAATGCTGGTCACTGGTGTATAAGGGAAATAGTCTTGAGTACAGCACAGAACATTAAATGTTAAGGAGCAATCAAATTAATAAATAAATATATGGAATATTGTTATTTTGATGTTTGGTTTCAGGAAATTTATTCAACATTTGGTGTACCATTTTTGCTGAAGATAAAGCATGTGAGTAATATGTGTTATTATTTGCCTTTACTAAAGAATTCTATATAAGCCCATTTTGTTGCATGGAATGTTCATACATAAGGTTAAGATAAGGAACTCTTGGCTGTTTCAGATGGCAGTCAGTATTTATGGTTATAGCAAGGACCAGTCAGCCTGATGGGAGTGTAGTATAGCTGGGTCTGGTGTCACAACTGATGGTCGTCCTGTTGTAAATTCAGAGTGACACAATTGAAATAATTTATAAAAACTAAATTCAAAAGAAACAATTCCATCTACCATTAAAAATAATGTATATATAACTGAACTGTTAGTGTATGTCTGTAACAATATTCCATTTTCAGAATGAACCATTCTCTGCAGTGAAGGCCAGGATTCAGAAGAAACTGGATGTACCAGACAAAGAATTTGAAAAGGTACAGTATGACAATTCCTTAATCTGGTATTCACATAACATCAACCAAGTTCAGTATAAGAGGGTCAGATTCTAGAATATTTCTCTATGTCCAAGGGGTTATGGTATATCATTTTCAAGCCTTTTTATGGGGTGAATAAAACTATCCTGGCTAGGTCATGTTTTAATGATGTAAACTACCCAAATATTGAGTGAAAGTGCAAGGAAGCTGGTTGAGAACGGTGAAATTTGCATGTAGGGAAGGGAAATAAGACAGATAGCTGTTTGGAGTGGTACTCAGTACGCAAGTGTATAATGTATCAAAGGTTTGATAAACAAAAGCACATGATCACGTATTTCTATGGTACACGATTAGCCCAGCGCAGAATTCGACTCTATTCCAATTTTTTAAAATGTGTTTTTCTAAATTTTTGGCTTGAAACTGTCCTTAAACCTACATAAAGGCTCAGATATCACAACAAGTGAAATGAAATACACAGAATTTGCTGGACTGTGTAACTGCTGAGAGTCATAATGCTTCAACATGGTCACATGAATTTGTTTGTCCCAAAACGATGAAATCTCCATCTTGCTCACTGGAAGCAGCTATCCAGCTCAAGTGTGCTGAATTCTGTACATGAAGGTGTTAGACTGAGCATTGATAGATCCTCTGTTTTAGAAAATGTAACTTCTGTTGTAGATGTGATTCATGTTTACTATGGCGTAAAGCACGATTCAAGTACATAATGAAATGTATGTTTTGATGCATTAATGTTTTTCTAAAATTATCAGTATCTATCACTTCTTGACTGTTGTGTAATCGTGATTGTTGTGGTTCATAAAGATGATTGTCTTTCGAGTGATAATACACATGAGGAGAGGCTTCAGTCCGAGCTTTTGATTGGGAAATTGTGGATTCTCATCCTTTGCTTTCATTGAAGACCACTTGTCTTCTACCAGTACGATGTATATATCACTTGTGGGGAAAATTGGTCTGTGACTTTCCAAAACTTGGTTTATCCCTGGCACTCTGGTTTCCTCCATGTACAAAACTGGCTACATGATAGGAGTATTATGGTATTAAAGGAGAAGAAATTTAAATATCGAACAAATACCATTGAAAAGAGTATTCTTTTCCTGGCATGTGCATGCCATGACAATTCTAATATATACCTCAAGTTGATAAATTATAAATTTAAGTCAGTGCCAAAATCCACTGTGGGCAGCTCCATTTTGCCTAAGAACTAGTCTTCTGTGTTAGGAGGAGAATTGCCATCGGAAACCGCTGATGCGCAGTTCGTACATTTAAGGTGGTACTCTTCCCAGAAGGTAGCAAATAGTACAGTTCGTTTTCTGCTTGACGATCGGGAAAGTTGAATGTTGGACATAGGTTCTGAGTTTACACGTACAAGCCGGCAGTTTTAATGACTCCCATTGGCTGAGAGGCAACACCCCCCCCCCCAGCATAAATTACAGGGTGTTTAAGATGGAGGATGCAATGAACTCAGTGATTTATGCCAGCTTTGCCGTTTTAAGGCTTGACGTGTATGGCGAGGAAAAATCGCAAAATTATGGAGGAGGCACCACCAGATAGGAAAAAATGTGCTCTTTTCAGCCTGTAGTGTCATTGTTTTAAATTTTCTTCTCCTTTAAGCAACAAATGATTATAAATACTAATAACCATTTTCTGTTGCCAGTGTAAGTTTGCTATAGTGGTGATGGGCAGACAGGAGTACTTACCTGATGATCAACCTGACTTGAAGATAGACCTCAAACAGTTCCAACCTCAAACTGTGTCCGGTGAGAAGCTCTACATGAAGTTTTGTTTTTAGATTGAATAACCATGTTGATATCACCAAGTCGGATGTCAGCTGCACACCTTTATAACTCAGCTGTGTGTGACTTTCTTGTCCCACAAATTTTTTAAAGTACCAATTACCAGTTGTAAGAAGATAATTAAAGGACATGCGAACTTTTATATAAGTCCTGATGAAAACTTGGTGGTAATTTGGTTAAAATAGAAGCATAATTTATGTTCGTTTGGGGAGTTGGCATGGTTTAAAGCCCATGGTGTTTGCACAATACTGTGGTGAAGCAGTGAGTGGAATGGTCTGCCACCCTTATGCCCTTGAAATGTGTTACCCTACTCTGTTCGTCTTTACATCTGCCCTATAAAGCAGGCTATTCCACCTCAGATAATCATACTGTGTAAACCGCCTTTGAAATTTTGTCAAACTTGTGCTAATATCTTGAAACCTTGTTATCATCCAGTATTCATATACTGAACTTTAAATAATCTGCAAAGGCATAGTACATGAATGTTTTATCTTTGTTTAATAGAGACCATTTTGTTATGCATTCTGTAATTCTTACTCTGTTAGGGTGGTTAGACATGCAGTATGGACTAAAACAGTACCTAACAATGAGTAAAACTTTTGGATTCCAATTCAATATGTGAAGTGAATGGAACTGAAATTTTCTCTTTGCACCAGGTGGCAGCATGCAGGCCCGTCCATGGCTGGGATTAGACCATGTCAACAAGACGCCCAAGAGGTCGAGGTATATTTACGAGAAGGCCATCAAGATACACAATTAGCACAGCCACTCCCACCTCTGAGAGGATGTATACCTTACCAGCGTTAAGTGTTATTGGGGGTGTCATCCAGCCCTAACTTCTGACGCCAGTTATCGCCTGTCCTGCTTAGGCTTGGTGCAAGCTTACCATGAGGGAATAGGCTAGATTATTGGCAGATTCTCATACAGATGGCAGGTCAGGTTTATATGCGTAGGCATTCAACAGATCAGATCGTGTGAAGACATTTGGGGGAAATAGGTTGTTGGAAGGGTAAACTTCGTACAGTTCTTCACAGTATGTCTTGGCAGTGAAGTAATATCATACTGCCCCAAGTGTATGAATGACAAACTATGTAAGGATCTTGTACACAGTTAGGTAATTACTACCATTTTCTGCAATGAAAAGTACTAATATATTGCTTTAGAAAATATTTACCAAATGTAGACCCGTAAACCCAAATGAGGAGGAAGACTATTAGCTCTGTGAAAGAAGTTTTCACTACATCAATATTGTATTTGTTGACATGAACCAGAAGGCTGGCTGTATTGTAAAGTTTGGCGCATGGATTTGTCATAGGAAAACCTGGGTATCTCTTTAAATATATCTCTTCACCTAGAGTAGATAATCTTTAAGGTGTTTTAGCTGTGCCAAATTCTCACTTTTACACTAAGCGGTCTTGTATAGTTGTATGATAGTCGACAAAGCAGTGATGTGCACTGTTGATTCAGTGAAGGGAATTTTATGCTCAACAGGTTGATACATGTATAGTGTTTATCTTAATAAAACCTGATTCTTTGTAGCCATCTGGAATCCTCTGCATTGTGTTCAGGGTGTCTGTTGACTGAGTTGGCCATGGCTTTTCACTATTGTGTTCGCACTGTTTTAAAGTTCAAATGTTTGCTGTGTGCTTTGATCAAGACGCAGGAAGTTGTCTATTGTTCTTCATGACTGTGATACACATAGATTCGCATATCTGTGGAGCTCCCCTCTACCCATATGAGTATAGTGCATGTATGTCCTGATTCAGTAGCAAATGAAGTACTCCCAGCTCAGCAGAAGAGTTGGAATTCTTCAGTGATCACAGACACAGAGATATCCTCTGTGTCGTAAGATCACATTGTTTTTTCAAAAGGGTTTTTAACGTGTTACAGCATGTGCATGATATGAACCGTTGTATAAAACAAACTGAAATTAATCAGAATTCCACTGAATAATTTTCAGAACAAAGCGAATGAATCAGTGAGTGACCAGAGGCATAATGGTTATGGTGTTTCCCTGTGAATAATAACTTTGGTGTAAGCAAGCTGGCATGGTGTTGATGAAACAGTGGAAGAATTAAGCTCAGTTAATGCCTAGAATCTAAGCACTTGATGTATTGGTGTTATCTGATCAAGTATGCATAAATGAAATCAAGTTCTGCACTGGCATATTTTTACCACTAACATTAGAACCTAGCGATATCTAATGTCATGTAAGCTAGGGGAGTTACAATTACTTCATTGTATGTGGTATGTATTTTATTTAGACGTTCTCCCACTATACTTCAGTAGGTCCAGCGTTAACACTGCATATAGAAAGTGCTGTTTATGGGCTCTTTGGTGTGTCTGTATTCTTAAGGGCATCCGCAAAGAAAATCAGACTGTTTTTCTGATTATCGGTAACTGTTTATCAGTGATTTTCCAATTTATATACAAACATGAGACTGACATACTGATTGTAGACAAAACGTGACGTAAGGCACAGAATTTATTCTTCAATGCTGTGGCTGAAAAGATAAATTCTGCAGCAGTGATCTCACCATGGACAGTTTATTATTAATGGTAAAAAGATCGATTTCTGTGTTAAAAACTTCATTGATTTCTTTTTACTCTTGATTTGGTAAACTAGAACATGTACATATATACAAGTGTATAGCCACCTGCTTGACCTTGTTATTATGTATCATCTTATTTATTTCGTCCTATTTTAAATGGAACTTTTCATTCCATCCATCCATGCCATTTTGTTAGCCGCTATAGTGACATTCTTTGCAGGTGTTGTAATATATGACTGTCACCTTTTTTGCCTATCATCTTTGTTGTTGACCATGCACAGTAAATTCCTCAACTTTGTTTCAGAGCAGTTTACATTACCAGAACTTCAATTACATGTAGTAGTAGCCAGTTCCACTATGTTAACCGTGTTAACCGTATGTTAACTCAGACCATTTGAAGAGCCAGGTAATTTGTACATAGCAGTCTCTCTTGGTTGTGTTCTTCATGTTTTATAAATTACTTGGATGTATAAGCTGAGCTGATTTTGCTGCAAGCTTTTACATAAATATCCTACGAGTCTGTATAAAGTTGTCCAAAGCAGAACTGTCCCACTGGTAAAGGAGCTCACTGTAAATTTATGTTATCTGTTCCTCTTTTTACTGGAATTAAAATGTATCAAACTACGCCCACTGCAAGTACCTTGTACATTGTGTACTTTGTAACCTTCTCTTTTCTTCAGTTTGTTTTCTGCCACTTGTTCCACATGTTGTTGTTGCCAAGTTTTACAGGTGATGTTACGGGCGGATTGTGACGTTAGCTAGTAGTAAACTGTACATCAGACGTCATTATTCCTCTTATGCATTGTGTGATGCTAATGACAATAAAACAGGTATCCACATGACAATATTGTGTTGCTTGAGTCATGTCCCTCCTTCGTGTGTTACTGGCCCGGATAGCACAGTTGGTAGAGCGCTCGCTTTGCGAGCGGTAGGTCTGGGATCAATCCAGGGTCGAGTCACACCTAAAACTTTAAAAGAGGAAGTTGAAATTTCCTCGCTTGGTGTTCAACATCAAGGGGATAGTGCAACAACTGGTTGACCTGTATGAGTATAATGGCTCGGGCAGGTCGACTTACTTACCTTCAGTAAGTCGTCTCAGTGAAGCAGCACTAGATGAAAGAGCGATGGAAATCAGCCCTGCAACAAGGAGGCACGTCACATGACTGAAAAATTGTTGGGCACGACGTTAAACCCCAGGCACTCACTCCTTCGTGTGTTTCCTCCGGGCTCTGCTTGGTTTCCTCCCACCATATTGCCGGGCGCCGTCCTATAAGTGAAATATTCTTGAGTACGGTGTAAAACACAGATCAAACAAAGAAGTTATGATGTGAACATTGTAAAATTCGTCCCAGACCTCACCGCTCTGTTTTGTGTATGTTAATTAATCATATGTTTGATGGAACAGCCAGTCTCTAAAATGGCTTATGTACAAGAGATAAGGAATTTGTTCATATTTAATACTTCCTTACGCTTCTATTGCATACATGGACTTACGCTGTATGCCTCAAAGTTCAGTTGAATAACAGGTGAGGTGAGCGGTTCAGAATGGTCTCCCACATAAACCTGAGACAATAGTTTATCAGAGTAAAGCATGTTGTCTTTGTACTAGAAATGAGAACATTGTATCCAAATAAAACTTCATGACCCTATCTGGCATGCAGAAAGTAGGTAGAAAATGATGAGGCTAATATAAAGTAGACACACAGACAGGTCTATGAATCAAGAACAAGTAGGTCTGCACATAACACCATTTGTCCTGTCTCCCCGTTTTCAGAGGCATTACTTGCAATAATTAGTGCTTCTAGTGTAGTTTAGGTGGGCTAACATGGAGTTCACTGGAGATCATTTTCCACCCAATAATATGGTATGTAGGGGCCTACACATTGAGCTTAATTGTGCTTTGGGTGAGAGGTTGGACATTATATGGACACTTCTTTTTTCACATGAATATGCCAAAGGCTTGTGGTTTACACTGAGCACGGTTTCCCCACCCGTGGAAATGACTGCTGTCATAAAGTGAAATAGTAGGTCTACTGATTTTAACGCTACCAGTTAACATTAATCAGTTGGTAATGGTTTGCTGTTATTTATTCCTATGACAATCTATTAGAGAGAAGCCAAAATATACAACAAAACCTCATGTGGTCTCCATATATATACCTGACAAAAGACACTCTTGTTCATGTAGTAAATGTAGGGAAATTGACCATCTGGGTACAGTGGCAACGACAGAAAGGCGCAAAACATCATGAACTATCACCTCTGTAATGTATTTCCATCTAATATTAAAACTGCACATGCAAGACAATTACATCAGTAGCCTGCACTTAAAGCCATAAATTGTAGTCGTCACAGTGAAGCAGCACTAGATAAAAGAGCTGGGGAAATCCGTCCTGCAACAATGAGGCACATTACATGCACTCTGAGGATTCCTTCGTCGTCATATAACTAAAAAATTGTGAAGTACGACGTTAAACCCCAAGAACTCACTCACTCCAGCTAAAGTAAAATTTCGCGTACATAACAACTGGAGTTGAAGCATGGACACAGATATATATGCCTACAGACAATTAACAGACAAACCCATGATACCATGATAATACAATTCACCTGCCTAACATTTTCGGCTATAGCTTCTGTGGATGAGTAGGCTATTTCTGTATGGTCAACTCCAGTTTTGACCTTATATATATATATATATATATATATATATATATATATATATATATATATATGTACCGGTATATCAAAAAAAAAAAAAAAAGCCAAAAAAAAAACTTTTCAGTGAAAGTTCATCCTTTTGACTAGCAGTACCCCATACATGACACTTGGATCTGACGTTCAAGAAGAAGAAACTAAAATATGGAGTAAGGTTCATCAAACAGACAACGAAAACTATGCCTCAAACTACTTTCATTTACATTTCTACATTTTTTTGAAGAGTGTTACAGGCAATGAAACGTATGGATTGTGGTGGGCTTTATTGGCCATAGTGACGATGTTTAAGAATGACTGTACACCGTATTTTCCGGTTGTTCACCCTAAGAGAGAAATGTTTGAGAACATGATTTCAGTAATCTTCTACCCTTGGGTGAAAAGAGTTATTCGAACAGTCAGTGCCGTGTTTAGAGTTGCGGAAAACTCCTTGACGCCAGAGTTCATAAAACACCGGTAGTATATGTTACATATTAAAAGTTCACCTTGGAATTTTAATTGAACGTTTTAATTTCTCTCTTCACAAAAATAAAAGAAAATAAATGAAATTATTTTAATGCATAGTTTTAAGTGCCTACTTTGATTTTAAGTGGTGATTTAACTTAAATTCAAATGTTGAAATAATCATCAAGCAGTCCTCTCTTTCTGCATGCACCATAATGCTGGCCACCGTCGTATAAGTGAAATATTCTTGAGTACGGCGTAAAACACCAATCAAATAAATAAATAAATCTTTCTGCATGCTGAGTATACTTTATACAAACCGTGCTTAATTTTATTAAAATGTAAAGCCAGTCAGTATTTGTGCTCTACGTATACACATCATATCAATGATTCTAAACAGCAGATATATTATAGTTAATAACGAAAAAATTGAAGCAAGTCTTGCGTTTATTCATTTGGGTTCATTAGCTCAGTCAAGCGTGCACACGGAAAACACACATGCACTAAACATGTTTACACTTTTCCCGCCATAGCCAGAGAAGTCATTTGTGTTTGGAGGAAGGAAAGGGTATGGGTGACCCTTGACCCCATGACGTTCATATGGAACTAGGGAGGGAGGTACATTACAGGTGCGAAAAAGTGCGGTGGGATTGCTGTCAAACGTCTTTTTCATTCTACCGCAAGCATGAGGGGTAGCGAGGATTTACACAAACTGACCGATTCAATATACAAGGTAAGTGGACGCCAGTAGAATAACTGTGACAGATGACCAACAGGTTGGTGTTTGGCTGAGCTCCGTGGAGCTGCCCTGGCTGAATTTCCCGTCACTGTGGAGGATAGATGGGTGTGTACAGGTAAACAATACGTAGAGTAGATTGTCACTGACAGGCGCATGAGTCGAGTGTAAGGCCGACCCGACCTCTCTGCCATTGTGGCAATCATTCATAATAGCGTCTCCCCCAGCCTAGTATCATGGACATTCGAACGAATGAATGTTTCTCAGTGCCGGTTTAAATTTAAAATTGTGCGAAAATACTACATAATAATGCTGTGCTTTAAATCATACATGTATTGATTTAATAAACCAGATCCAGTCACATAAGCGATAGGGCGTGTACATTTCATGTTGAAGTTATATATTTTGTTTTTACCACCCCAAATTCTGCTTGTATGTGTATAGGCGGTACATATGTTTTGTTAGTTTTCGTTTTTTCGTTAGGCTTGCCATGTACCAGTTGGCCTACCTAACTGCATGATGCATACGCATATAGGTGTAGGTATAGCATCTAGGTATATGCTATGCACTCAGGAATGTAGTTTTCCACTGCAATAGGTAAACACATTTAGTAAAGCCGTTGTTTGTTATTAATTTGCATATGTTTACGTGACGGCATATTGGGATGGGCATCCAAAGCAACAGATATGTATTGTGCAAAATAATTTTAAGTGACTAGTATAGGCCAAAATTATATCATCATATTTGTTTAAATAAAAACAATGACAGGATTTGAACCAAGGAGCTGTGTTCAACATGAATTCAAGTCATCATCAGTCATAAACATAATAAAAATTATATGAGCCATAGACCTACATGTTACATGCATGGTTTTTAAATCAACTGCAATTCACGAAAGCTACAAAATCACAAATAATGTATAAAATTTGTAAGTATTTAATGGGCATGTAATTTAACAGAATAGTCTAAATTATTATTAATGTCTAACTCTTCAGTGAGCAGGAACAGGTTTTAATTAGCCAAAGAAGTATTTATAATTTTATTTTATAAATAAAAAATATCCCGAGCATCAGTTAAGATTGATGTATTATGGGATGTTCATATGCATATACTTGCTTTTGTTTCACTTGCAGGATAGAGAATAGCAACTGTTATCCTCTGACCATAATGCTGGCTGCACTCTTATATGTGAAATATTCTTGAGTTCGGAGTAAAACACCAATCAAATAAATAAATAAATAAATAGCAACTGTTATGTTTTGATCAAATAAGTGAAGAGGTTTGTCTGCCTGTGGTTCAAGTTGGAAAAATTTGGAAAAATAACCTTTATTTATTTGCCCAGATTTCATCTCTCCTATTTCTTTTTCTTGTTGTGGAGGTAGCACCATCTAAAATTCCACCCATATAACAGTTTAAATTGGTAGGGCCTTACTGATTATATGGATGGATAACATCGATATTCTACTGCCAGTAGTGCATAAATCCATCTGAATGTCCCAAAAAACATTGATTTCGTAGAAACAATGAAGTATATTACTGGTAAATTGATTTTGTGTCACATGACCATATCAGTGTGGATGTCCCAAAGTGTTTTTGAAAAGGGTCAAGTTTTATTCATGTACATTTATAAAAATTTAACATCTTTCACTAAAGTACATCTGTTTGTTTTCCCTGCTGACATAATTTTACTTGTCAAAGTGTTGCTTGTACCTCTTAGTAAAATGTCATGAAGTGCACAGGACTGTCACTGTGCTGAGGGGAAAAAAGGATTTGTTTAATGTCAGCTTTACAGTGGGCCGGTTGTCTGCAAGAGTCAAGTACACCCATAGACAGAAGATCTCCTACAGCATTTAATTGTTGATTTTTAAGGTGATCAATAGCCCTAGAGGAAAGATGGGCCTTGGAGAGAGAAGCCCTTGCAATGAAGTTTGTGGCTTGTGTACACTTTAATAGCACAAGTCTTAATATAGAAAGTCCAAGAGGGTGTAGATGTGGTCTTTGGCGGAGAGATTGTTTGTCGTTGGCCTCCTCTCATATCAAAGGTGTTACATCACTGAGGCTTTACAACAGTGCTGGGACAATCCCAATTGTGTCTTGTCAGAAAGGTGAAGACTGACCTAGATAAGCTCCTCCTGTCAGCTCCTCATCTAGACCAAGGAATTCCTCTCCCAGTAACAGCAAACAAACTGGATTGTTGACAGGAGAGACTGGTCCACAAGCCTTTTTTACCAACTCTAACTGGGTCACTGAAATGTGTGGATGAAGACAATGCTATGTGAAATATGGCGAGGTGGCCTGGAGCCGGTTGATGTCTGTGTCAATTGATTGTTAATATGCAGCCAGGCCACCTGGGGCTTATCAGCTGTTCATTGCTACACTTAGAGCGGACATATGATTGACAGCTGCAGCATCAGGAAATGTTGATTTCACAATTGACTACCCAGAAAACTGAAACTATGAGCAACAGACAAGCTATTAATGTATACCTTACAGGTTTATTTGCATGTAATTTACTGCAGCTTGAGGTTGTTTCAAAATTATGACCAATGAATGCTTATCCTTTGATGAATTGGATTTGAATTAATTACATGTACATTGGATTTACCAGACAATCCTATATGTCTGAGGTTCAGACTGCACAGCCATGTGATAATTAGTGTATATTAATTAACCTGGCTTGTAACGTGTCTACTTATGTATTTGTAGCACCTGACAGAAAGCTTCAACCCAGGTGTGCGGAACCTTATAGTCTGTGGCAGAGCATATCACAAAGCCTTGACAGGTAAAATGTCAGCTCGAAACCTGATCACCCTAAGATAGACTGTTGACACTTCAGTGACCAGATTACATCCTGACTACCAGATTACACCCATACCACCGATTACACCCAAACTGCCAGATTACATCCTCACTACCAGATTACACCCACACCACCGTATTACATCCAAACTGCCAGATTACATCCTCACTACCAGATTACACCCACACCACCGTATTATATCCAAACTGCCAGATTACACCCACACCACCGTATTACATCCAAACTGCCAGATTACATCCTCACTACCAGATTACACCCACACCACCGTATTATATCCAAACTGCCAGATTACACCCACACCACCATATTACATCCAAACTGCCAGATTACATCCTCACTACCAGATTACACCACCACTACCAGATTACACCCAAATAGACTCATTTATAGACTCATTATGGCCTAATGGCTAGAGAGTACGCCTCAAAGTCTGAATACTGGGATCAAACCTGTGTCAGGTCATAACAGACTTTAAAGAATAGTACGTGTTGCTGCCTTGCTGGGTGCTCACCACTAAGAGGTTAGAGCAAGGAAACAGGACTGGTTGATCCAGTGCCTATAATGTGACTGGGTGGGGTGTCATGCCTGGCGTTTACAGCACAATTCTTCAGTGGCGGTCGCCCTGCCACAAGAAGACACAGTATATGTACACACACCTAATGACTCCTTGTCATCATATGACTAAATTTTTTTTTAAAAAGTAAGATGATAAACCCCAAGCATATGTATATACAGTTTGCTCTCAGTCCAACAGATTACACCTGCATTACCAGACTGCTTCTGCATTACCAAATTACACCCAGACTACCAGATTACACCCACACTACAAGATTGTCTTCAGTTTACCAGATTACACCCATACTACAAGATTACCCTCAGTCTACCAGACTACACCCACATTACGAGAGTATACCCACATTACCAGATTATACACACTCTACCAGACTACACCCACATTACCAGAGTATACCCACATTACCAGATTTCACACACTCTACCAGACTACACCCACATTACCAGACTATACCCACATTATCAGACTTCACACACTCTACCAGACTACACCTACATTACCAGACTATACCCACATTATCAGACTTCACACACTCTACCAGACTACACCCACATTACCAGACTATACCCACATTACTAGATCACACTTTACTAGTTTCTTAAATGATGTTGGGTATCTCCATATTTCAACTACATATACTAACTTAAGGGATCTCAAAATTTCAAATTAAAGTGGATTAAATGAATTAAATTCAGCACTGACTTCCATAAAATTAACTTCTAAAATGTGGGTTTTTTTAACTTATTAATTTTCTGTTACATCACAGTAGTTACTTTATAGTACATAAATAATAAAGTTTGATATCGTCATAGAAAATGTAAACCTTTCCTTCACTTTTCCCTAATGTGGAGCTGTTATATTTGTAGGGGCATCTGTCATGGCCAAATCGTACATAGATGCTATATCTAAACTAGGCCACAACTGTCGGGCAAACTGTAAAGGAGCTACAAGAGAACTAGGTGAGTAAATTATCTCCTGCCATTAGTGCGTTGTTAAACCAGGTCTGTTCTGCTTTATATCCTTTCAGTGCTGTACAGTGAACAGTAGCTTGCCTCATGGTATAAAAATTCTGATGTTTATTGACTGGGTTATAAACAACCAGAAGCTGTGGTGTGTGGCCCATGTATTACGGTTAGC
This sequence comes from Liolophura sinensis, assembly GCF_032854445.1. NCBI lineage: Eukaryota > Metazoa > Mollusca > Polyplacophora > Chitonida > Chitonidae > Liolophura > Liolophura sinensis. The sequence continues at coordinate 18,044,674 of NC_088295.1, forward strand.
CTTAATTTAGATTTATGTATTTACTTGATAGATGTTTTGCGGTGTAGTCAGATTTTTTATACAGTGAAGTTCAGGCAGATTATGTTATGGGTGTCGCAGTTTTATCTGCCCGTCCGTCTGTATCTTTGTCCGTCCTAGGGATTGTGTACATGCACATCATTAGTATCAGTTTCATGTGATATGTCATGACAGACATTTGTCCATTTCCATAGTTTCTGTGGTAATCGGTTTGCCAATTGCCCCTTACACGTAATATATAAATAGATAAGATTCACTAGTTGTTTTTCGTGTGCTGTTTTAATTTTTTATGGATACATCGCTACAAAGGTGATGGTGTTTCATAGCTGTACAGAATTGCCATGGCAACCAGATTGCCAATTTATCTGTATAGTAAATAAATACGGCAAATATTGAGTTCACCTGACATGCCTGAACTCGTTTTACTCATATGATGGTGGGGCCATGACTTAGTGGTTAGCGCAACACAGTGACCCAGGAGCCTCTCACAAATGTGATGGCCGTGAGTCTAACTCATACTGACCTCCTCTCCTGTCAAATGTTGCAAGGTCTGGCATCAATCTGCGGATGATCATGATTTTTGCCTGGGCTCTGTCTGCCCGGTTTTCTCCCGTCATAATGCTGTTAGCCGTCATATAAGTGAAGTATTCTTAAAACTCTAATCAAATAAGTAAGTAAATGAATATGACGCTGTTGTTGGTTTCTGAGTGGTTGAAATGGAAGTAAAGCATCTCCATTAGCCCGGTACCTAACAGATGTCTTGACTTAGCTGTGTCTAAAGCAGCAACAGCTAGGTTCAAATCTGTGATTTCATTGGTCAAGTGCCTGAGGTAAGCCAGGTACGTGGATATTTAGACAAGGAAGTTGATGTATGACCCCCCAACAGATAACCTAATTGGTGTGTCAGCTGCCGGTATTCTCCCCACTCTACTGTCTGTCACACTCAAATGTCATGTCTTAAATTTTTTTTAAAATAAATTATCCATTTGTTAAAATTTATTTGTGCCTTTAATTTAATTTTTGTATCATATGACACAAGAGAGGCTTTTTATCTTCAGATTTAAATCGTTTTGCTGCAGAAATTGTCTGTCATTTTATGTACTTTTTTTATGCCTTCCTGGGTCTGTAAGTGGAGACATATGATATGCTGAAAATGTTACCTTAACTTTTGTAGTTTTCAGCAAATGAATCCTTTGATCGCATATTTGGTCTCAGCATAAATGTACACTCCTTTCTAGAATACATCTGATCTAGTATTATTTATTTGGTATGGAGTAAGGCACGTGTCATGTGACATTTCCCTGGCTTCTTATGTCAATTAAACTGACGTCAGTCACATGAATAACATACCCTTGAGTACATATGTAACATAAGACCAGTCACACTTTATCCTTAGTGTTCCCCTGAAGGAAGTCATTATTTCAGTTTTTACCAGAAATTCTCACAAGAAGTGAAATTATTATAGAAATTAGCCAAAATAATGATAAGGAAAAATGAAAATTAATCTGCTGCCCACACCATTTTTATAAATTATACTGAAACAAGGACTCAAGTGACATCGTCCCAAAACTCTATTTATATAGTTTTTATTAAGTGTTTGCTGCACTTAAGGATCAATAAGAACCATATTGTTTCTCAGTGACCTTGACCTATTATTGATTTAAGAAGGTATGCTTCTATTACCTGGTTAACACATAATATCCTGCAATTTTGTTTATTATAGCAGAAGAGTATGTAGTGCACCGAAGGGTATTATTATCATATTTTATTTAACAGTATATAAAAAAATAAGGCATGCATACAACGGGAGCAAAAAATAACCGTGTCATTAAATATTGTTAGAAAAGACCACTGTAAAACAGCATAATGTAAGATTGCTTTTAATTGAAATCTACATACTTGAACACGAGCAGTCAACATATTTAGCGAATCTCTTCAGGTCAGACAATGTATATTATGTCATGGTCGTGAAATTTCAGGCTATATATATGTTGTCACTTTATGATGTCAAGGCTATTGATGAACAGTGGTCGATGGACCAGATATCATTGTACTTATAGCTGAAACTATACTTGTACACTCGTGACTGAACATTCGTATTACCTTAAGCCACACGGAGCGTCTGATATCAGATATAATAAAGTTCACAAAGGACCATTGTAAATCTATGATAATATGAAGGTATGTTAGTCTATACATATGCATGTCAGACATTTTCCCAATTTTGATACAGTGTACATTATGTTCTTACTGTACTTGACATGATTGATACAGGATGCTTTTTTCACCTGTCAACTGTTTGAACATTGCAAAAAAGTGTTTAACGTCATGGTAATTTATGACACCAGTGATGCTACATGTATGGAGGGAGGCTGAGTGGGAGTTGGACAGTTGCACAAATCCATCATTTAATTATATGCAGAAAATACAACAATATCTCTGAATTATTTCATAAGTTTATGGATGAAAACTGATATTGATGCCATTGGGTTTATAGTATCATGGATAAAACTGTCTGCTGTGGGATGAAACAGGTGGAAGAAGATCTCCTGCCCTCAAGCCTTCTCTTTTTAAAGCAGATGTAACAAAAATAATATCATACCTGGTATTTCGGAACAGAACTGTCATTTAAATTGCATGTGAACTGCCTGTGGGTGAAATACTGCAGATAGTTACTGTGCAATGACTGTGCAGGTTTTCATCATTTTGTATCTGTACGGGATGAAGCTTTACGTTTTAACATGTTACAGTTTGTCATAAAATTAATGCGTATTTGGGTTGGTGTTTTTTGTTAAAAAAATTTTTTTTCCGTTTGTTATTAACATAACAGTAAACGTTTGGTCTAATGTAAATGGTGCTGGGAAAAAGATCAACCTCAGTGCATGTAGTGCTGACATTGTGTACTCACTGCATGCAGGACTTAAGAAAAAAAAATTGTTTTAGGTGTTCTTGTTCACAGTTAATAAAACATTTGTCCTCGTTCACAGCCAGCTATACCCCTCAGGCTTGTACATCAAGTCATTTTGTGTCTTGTTTAAGGCCAGGTAAAAATGGATTAATTAAGAGTTGACTATGGATTTGTCATGAGTTTGTATGAGGCAAAATTGTTTGGGAATGGAGTGAAATGCAAGTTTGTGGCCAGGGCTTATGGTTGGGAACTGTCGGGGGTCAAGTGTGGGGGGTTCTGGAGACTGAGAGGTTTGTGGGATGGGAATTACAGCGGCCCAAAACCGCACTCATGGGAAGTTCACGTCAGGCTTGACATCCTTTACCTGGCTGAAGTATTTACCTGGCGGATTGTCTGCCAAGTCGGCCGGCTTAGTGAGATTCTGCCGGGTACTTAACCCCATACCTGGTCAGTCTTATTGTGCCGAGGGGCGTTTGATGTTTGGGACAGATCTGATTCCTGCAAATGGCAGTGGCTGCCTTCAGCATCGCTGACAAACCCACCCGACATCCCACATTACCCTCCTCTACCTCAGATTTAGATGTCACTGTTAAGGGTTTAACATTCATACCTCCATATATCCCCTGTCATGTTCAGCAGATTTTCTCCTCTCCTGTAAAGATATTACTGCTGCCAAGGGAAGCTGATCGGAGCTGTCTTGTGGGAATTGCTCCTTTACATTTAGGCGTCTTTAAGCTATTAATATTTGTTGACGCAGAGTGGCCCAATTGGCCAATGTACAATGTATTGTATGAACAATCAGAGTGTCAATTCAGCCTAATTCTGTTATGCGCAGGATTTTATCACACTTCTCTGTTGTGAATTATGGATTGAACTTGTTTTATTAAACATGGATGTCCTCTTTGTTGTCCTCCTTACACACAAGAGGCTGAATCCTATATTACTCGTCCTTGAGACATCTAATGCCCTTTTTTACACCAGCTTAACCCGATTAAATCCCAAGAAATTGTTTTGCTGTCACACTTCAACCCCACTCCCAGACTCACCCTGCACACATATAGCTGCTGACTCTGTACTTAGGGATGGGGATATAAGGTTCTGTTCTACAATCACTGATCCATTCTCTAGCAGGCTCACCATACACACATATAGCTGCTGACTCTGTACTTAGGGATGGGGATATAAGGTTCTGTTCTACAATCACTGATCCATTCTCTAGCAGGTTCACCATACACACATATAGCTGCTGACTCTGTACTTAGGGATGGGGATATAAGGTTCTGTTCTACAATCACTGATCCATCCTCTAGCAGGCTCACCATACACACATATAGCTGCTGACTCTGTACCTGAGTATGGGGATATAAGATTCTATTCTACAATCACTGATCCATTCTCTAGCAGGCTCACCATACACACTTATAGCAGCTCACTCTGTACCTGAGTATGGGGATATAATTCTGTTCTGCAATCACTGATCCATTCTCTAGCAGGCTCACCATACACACATATAGCTGCTGACTCTGTACCTGAGTATGGGGATATAATTCTGTTCTACAATCACTGATCCATCCTCTAGCAGGCTCACCATACACACATATAGCTGCTGACTCTGTACCTGAGTATGGGGATATAAGATTCTATTCTACAATCACTGATCCATTCTCTAGCAGGCTCACCATACACACTTATAGCAGCTCACTCTGTACCTTAGTATGGGGATATAATTCTGTTCTACAATCACTGATCCATTCTCCAGGAGGTTCACCATACACACATATAGCTGCTGACTCTGTACCTGAGTTTGGGGATATAAGATTCTGTTCTTCAATTACTGATCCATTCTCTAGCAGGCTCACCATACACACATATAGCTGCTGACTCTGTACCTGAGTATGGGGATATAAGATTCTGTTCTACAATCACTGAACCATTCTCTAGCAGGTTCACCATACACACATATAGCTGCTGACTCTGTACCTGAGTATGGGGATATAATTCTGTTCTACAATCACTGGTCCATTCTCTAGCAGGCTCACCATACACACATATAGCTGCTGACTCTGTACCTGAGTATGGGGATATAATTCTGTTCTACAATCACTGATCCATTCTCTAGCAGGCTCACCATACACACATATAGTTGCTGACTCTGTATCTGAGTATGGGGATATAAGATTCTGTTCTACAATCACTGATCCATTCTCTAGCAGGCTCACCATACACACATATAGTTGCTGACTCTGTACCTGAGTATGGGGATATAAGATTCTGTTCTACAATCACTGATCCACTCTCTATCAAGCTCACCATACACACATATAGTTGCTGACTCTGTACCTGAGTATGGGGATATAAGATTCTGTTCTACAATCACTGATCCACTCTCTATCAAGCTCACCATACACACATATAGTTGCTGACTCTGTACCTGAGTATGGGGATATAAGATTCTGTTCTACAATCACTGATCCACTCTCTATCAAGCTCACCATACACACATATAGTTGCTGACTCTGTACCTGAGTATGGGGATATAAGATTCTGTTCTACAATCACTGATCCATTCTCTAGCAGGCTCACCATACACACATATAGCTGCTGACTCTGTATCTGAGTATGGGGATATAATTCTGTTCGACAATCACTGATCCATTCTCTAGCAGGCTCACCATACACACATATAGCAGCTCACCCTGTATCTGAGTATGGGGATATAATTCTGTTCTACAATCACTGATCCATTCTCAAGCAGGTTCACCATACACACATATAGTTGCTGACTCTGTACCTGAGTATGGGGATATAAGATTCTGTTCTACAATCACTGATCCATTCTCTAGCAGAATCACCATACACACATATAGCTGCTGACTCTGTACCTGAGTATGGGGATATAACTCTGTTCTACAATCACTGATCCATTCTCTAGCAGGTTCACCATACACACATATAGCTGCTGACTCTGTACCTGAGTATGGGGATATAAGATTCTGTTCTACAATCACTGATCCATTCTCTAGCAGGCTCACCATACACACATATAGCTGCTCACTCTGTATCTGAGTATGGGGATATAAGATTCTGTTCTACAATCACTGATCCATTCTCTAGCAGGTTCACCAAACACACATATAGCTGCTGACTCTGTACCTGAGTATGGGGATATAACTCTGTTCTACAATCACTGATCCATTCTCTAGCAGGCTCACCATACACACATATAGCAGCTCACCCTGTATCTGAGTATGGGGATATAATTCTGTTCTACAATCACTGATCCATTCTCAAGCAGGTTCACCATACACACATATAGTTGCTAACTCTGTATCTGAGTTTGGGGATATAAGATTCTGTTCTACAATCACTGATCCATTCTCTATCAAGCTCACCATACACACATATAGCTGCTGACTCTGTACCTGAGTATGGGGATATAACTCTGTTCTACAATCACTGATCCATTCTCTAGCAGGCTCACCATACACACATATAGCTGCTGACTCTGTACCTGAGTATGGGGATATAAGATTCTGTTCTACAATCACTGATCCATTCTCTAGCAGGCTCACCATACACACATATAGCTGCTGACTCTGTACCTGAGTATGGGGATATAAGATTCTGTTCTACAATCACTGATCCATTCTCTATCAAGCTCACCATACACACATATAGCTGCTGACTCTGTACCTGAGTATGGGGATATAACTCTGTTCTACAATCACTGATCCATTCTCTAGCAGGCTCACCATACACACATATAGCTGCTGACTCTGTACCTGAGTATGGGGATATAAGATTCTGTTCTACAATCACTGATCCATCCTCTAGCAGGCTCACCATACACACATATAGCTGCTGACTCTGTACCTGAGTATGGGGATATAACTCTGTTCTACAATCACTGATCTATTCTCTAGCAAGCTCACCATACACACATATAGCTGCTGACTCTGTATCTGAGTATGGGGATATAATTCTGTTCTACAATCACTGATCCATTCTCCAGTAGGCTCACCATACACACATGATGTAGCTGCACACTCTGTGCCTCAGAATGGGAATTTAGCGGATATTGCACAGTGATGGTTGAATACCATGAATATTGTTCGAGCGAGAGGTAGAAATGATAACCCACAAGACCTGACTTTTTCTCTACATGTATATAAATGTGTATCAGTTTATCTGTTCCATACGTCAAAAAAATAAGCAGTATGCCATCTTTGTTGTATTTCCGATTCTATGCGCTGCAATTTTGTTCACATCCGTGCTGACAGAACCTTTTTACAGTTTTAAACGCTATCTGTAAGTAATTATACATTCTGCAAAGATGCTTAATGCTAATACAATATAGGTATTTACATAAATTAAGCACATGAAGAATTTCCAGCTCTTTTTAGGTGAAATATATATTGTGCAGAAGTGCACAGCTGTGGGTCATGGGTCACACTCTGTGCCTGAGTATGGAGATATAAGATTCTGTTCTACAATCACTGATCCATCCTCTAGCAAGCTCACCATACACACATATAGCTGCTCACTCTGTATCTGAGTATGGGGATATAAGATTCTGTTCTACAATCACTGAACCATTCTCTAGCAGGCTCACCATACACACATATAGCTGCTGACTCTGTACCTGAGTATGGGGATATAAGATTCTGTTCTACAATTACTGATCCATTCTCTAGCAGGCTCACCATACACACATATAGCTGCTCACTCTGTATCTGAGTATGGGGATATAAGATTCTGTTCTACAAACACTGATCCATTCTCTATCAAGCTCACCATACACACATATAGCTGCTCACTCTGTATCTGAGTATGGGGATATAAGATTCTGTTCTACAATCACTGATCCATTCTCTATCAAGCTCACCATACACACATATAGCTGCTCACTCTGTATCTGAGTATGGGGATATAAGATTCTGTTCTACAATCACTGATCCATTGTCTATCAGGCTTGCCTTTAGCTACCTGGTAAAATGCATTGGGTTATTTCTGTTTTCCTCCACTCATAATTGGTGCGTTATGATGTGAAAATCTCTTCAGAACAATGTAAAACAACACTCTTGCAAGCGGTTTTTCAAAACAGTATGCCGATATTTGGTTTCATTCCACATAATAAAAGACTTACAGCATTGAGAGTAAAAGCAGTGCAGCGACTACAGTGGGATAATTGGTAAAGAGTCATACCTAACCGATGAAATATGACTTCTTGACGATTTACCTCTGTAACGATTAGGTTTTTATTCTAACTAAATAGTGGCAACTTAAACACCCCCTGGCACCATGGCTTAGTCAGAAGGTGGGGTGGTGCTAATTGCAGTTAAGCAGTGATGTTAATCGTGTCTACATTGAGCTGTATACCTTTACATATCCTCAGTTTTTACTCCACCACAGACCACAAACGTACATACTCTAATTTCTCAACTTTTGCACATATGAAAGAGCAACTTTCAGTGCTACTTATGCACATATATTTATACATATATGCTCCACCAGAGATTCGCCTCAATATGGCTGTAAAATTGCTGATGTTGCCCTAAGGCATAATCATTCACTCCACCAGAGGCCCCAAGCATACATGTATATATACTCCACCAGAGACCCCAAGCAGACATACGCACATATATGCTCCACCAGAGACCCCAAGCTTACATACACATGTACATACATACATATATACTTAAATGCATACATACATATATACTCCACCTGAGACCCCAAGCATACATGCATACATACTTCACCCGAGACCTCAAGCATACATACATACGTACATATATACTCCATCAAAGATACAGTAATAAAGTGAAGAAAAAGATGACCGGAAATAGTATGAACCGTGCAGCCATGCTGTTATGCATCATAACAAGCCTTGCGCTGGTCCATGTGTTTGCCTCACTATGTTTGACCACCGCGCTTCACTCTGGGAATTAATTGAGAAAGGAATGCTGCACATCTGAGTGATAGTCAGACCTGGATGCCATAGAGTGTTTGTTATTTGTTCCGCAGATATAACATATGTTGCTGGCCAAAGCTAGTTTGTTTTTTTAATCTCACTTGTCAAAACCTGTATGTGGTTTGGGTGACAGAGACACGTATCATCATATCAGATTATATCTCTGGAATTTCTACATTTTCTAGATCTCTCCAGTTTCCTTCCACCCATGCAACTGACCATCATATAAAACAAAAAAGTATTGTATATGGCATTTAAACAACAATGAATCAAATCAAATTATCATTCACACTGTGGTATGATATGAGGGTGAATTTTTAGCCCATGTTGTGTGTTCGTTGATAAGAATGTTTGTCTTCCAGCAGTGCAGTGCAACCAGTTGGTCAGTGCAATAAATATTTGTAACCAAGAGACATAGTAATGGATTCCCAAAATACCATAATAGTCGTGGTAATGGTAATTTGCAATCTTCACAGGGATGTCCCAGTTTTCTCTGAGTTTGCCATGATAATTTCATAATCTTATGTAACTGTGTTTTAGGTAGTTGAAATAGAAAATTATCATAATGAGGTGTAATATATGTATAGTTACATTTATGATTTGTCTCATTGTCTTACATGCAGATTCTTTGTTCTGTTTTCAGGTGAGGCTTTGTTCCAAGTAGCAGATGCATACAGACATATTCAGCTACAGATAGATGAGGCAGTAAGTACTGTGCATAGGTTTAGCCAAAGGTGTCTCAGTCTCTTTGAAACACCCTATTCTGACAAAATTAACTTAGGTTCTAATTTGCCAACTCAAACGAACTTTTTACGTAGACTTTATTAGCTTGAGGAATAACCAGGGCCTGCCATGCGTCCCTCCTGGCATGCATGCATGCATGTGTAAGACAACAACAAAATGGTATGGTCACAAGAAAAAAAAAGTGCCTTGCATAGATATCGGATGGCGCCTGGGTAAAACCAGAGATAAAACCTCGAAAGGAAAACTCTGGAACCAAGTTACCAAACATCTCCAGTCTGGATGGCGGAATTCATCCAGTATAACAGTTGTTTTCAGAATGTATCAGACACTAGGTTATCCCAGATCCACTACTTAACCATAATACAGGCCATCCATGAACAAGCCTTGCATTCACCAATGCTACAAAGAAAAGAAGAAAACAACATGTATACCCCAAAAACACACAAAACCCCAAAATGACCATGCATGCCAAGAGTTTGGCCACTGATTGTCGATGGCTATACACACCACTATCCCATTATATAGCCAAAGCATGAGCATATTAATGCTGCCTCAAAGTGCTTCAAACCACACACAATGGACATTCAAACAGCCATTTCATATGAATAATTGTAACCGCTTCAGCACAGGTAAGCTTTGGCAAACCACAAATATCAGGCACAAATCAATTCAGCTGACCACATAGTTTGAATGTTTGTAAAGACTCCTGTACCAATAACAAATGTATATGGGGGAGATTCGGAAAATAGGAGAAGATTGGAAATGAGACGGCCTTATTTCAAATTGTGGCCAAAATGTATGGTACAAAGACATCTGCAAATCCACATTTTTGATCTGTAGTGTCCTGTCTACAAGTTACATGTATACACTCATAATGAGACCCTGATGTGCAGACAAAATCAAAAATTGACAAAGGCTTATTGTAACAGGACGCCCAACAACGAGGCACACTTTTTTATACTGCAGATTCAGTCCTAGCTTTGGACAGGGAAGGTGTATATTCCCCTACTCTGCCTGTGCTTGAGGCGCTGTCATTAGGCTACCAAGCTCATCTTCCTGGTTCATGTAACACCTGGACCTCACCGGTGTCATATCTATCACTTCAGTAATCCTGAAGATGGTGAAACTTATCAGTGATCTACATTTGAATTGAATTTCCTCTTAATATATTTCCTGTTGATTATTTTGCAGACCAAAGGTTTACTTACAGATTTCCTCACGCCTCTGGAAAACAAATTAGAAAATGAATTCAGGATTGAATCAGTAGTAAGTATATATATTCCTTCCAATCTACCAAGTCTACCATATTTGTTACTTAACCTCACCAGAATGGAATAAGTGATGTATTTTGGTTTCAATGAAACAAAGAAATTCTGGTCTGTAGTCACTGATCCATCCTCTCCCAGCCTCACCATAGATACATGTAGCTGCACATCCTGTACCTGAGTATCGGGATATAGAATTATGGTCTGTAGTCACTTAACTTTCTGCTATCAGGCTCACCATACACACATATAGCTGCTGACTCTGTACCTGGGTATGGGGATACAAGATTCTGTTCTGTAGTCACTGATCCATCCTCTCCCAGGTTCACCATACATATGTGTAGCTGCACACTCTTTACCTGAGTATGGGGATACAAGATTCTGTTCTGTAGTCACTTAACTCTCCATTATCAGGCTCACCGTACACAAATATAGTTGCTCACCCTCCACCTGAGTATGATGATATAAGATTCTTTTCTGTAGCCACTAAAGAATCACTCACCTCTCCACTTCCAGGCTCACCATAAACGTTACCTCAATGGACACAAGACCATGTTGGCACCATATGAAAAGTCACAACGAACATTAAATAAAGTGAGAAAGAAGAGTAAAAGCAAATCTGTGGTGGATGATTCACAGGTATGTAGATAAAAATAACATACTTTGAGTTGCATGTCCATACCTTGTTATTATTAGGCAATTATGCGTGTATGTGAGGTGCCAAAATGATAAATTTTGAAAAGGTATTGAGGTTAATGTAATTAGCTGAGTAATATTTGATGTAAATTTAGAATGAATGTTTCGATTTTTCACATTAAAGTAAGAGCGTTGTAATAATTTGTCGAGAAATGTATTTTACAAAAATTTTGATGGGTACAACTGTTTTTTCAGAAGCACATGTAGGCTCTGAAATAAGTCCTATATGGTGTATGAATCAATGAGAATCAAGGAAAATGTGTCATTGGACAAATGCTAAATTTTAGTTGAATTATAGTACATGTAATTGTATTATTGGACAGTTTGCTACAAAAGTTACCATCTCTAAAGACAAGTTGGACAGGTTCAGACAGCAGGGATTGAAATTAGTGAGTATACATGTACCTTTATTCTTTATTAAATGGTAAAGACAGAATGTTTGACAGAATGGATATGTACAGTTAGCCTTTGTATATAGAACCTCCTAAGCATCGATTTGTTTATTTATTTATTTCATTGGTGGTTTACGCTGTACTCAAGAATATTTCACTTTTACGACGGCGGCCAGCATTATGGTGGGTGGAAACGGGCAGAACCCTGGGGAAACCCACGACCATCCACAGGTTGCTGACAGGCCAGCCCACTTACAGCTGGAGAGGAAGCCAGCATGAGCTGGACTTGAACTCACAGCAACTGCATTGGTGAGAGACTCCTGGGTCATTACGCTGCGCTAGCGCGCTAACCAACTGAGCCACGGAGGCCCCCCTAAGCATCGAGGTGACTCACTCATTGCTTAGTTTTCAGTTATGGAAGATGAAATTATCACATATTTGTCTTAGATAACATTTGTGAGACGGTTACAATTTTTAAATGTTTCGAAAATTAGCTTAAAACATACTTCATATTTTGACTCCAGTCAGTAACGGTTTCGAGGAATCAGAATTGATAAACACAAGATTGGTATCTGATGAATTTTATGGTCTGTTCAAATTAATGTGTGTGAGAACTACATTACGTTGTAGTGAGCAGTAGAAGTATTGCTTGTCATTGAAACCTACCTGCATCAGTGGATAAATTGTGACTACTTTAAGTGCTAGTGAATGATCTGAAAATAAAATACACATTGGAGCCAAAATGGTGTCTTATAGTTTTTATGCTTGATGACATCATTCATTCATCCATGAAAGCTTGTAAAAGTTTGGTATTTTATGTACATATTTCCTTCACAGGCTTTACTGGATGAAAGGAAGTATTATTGTTATGTCCTGGACAAGTGTATATTTATGGCCAAAAAATACTCGGACTACCACAGAAGAGTGAGTATACATACATATTTGTACAGAATGATAACTTTCTGTATGTTTCAGTATTGTAGTAATCTATATGATATTTATGGGATTCAAGCCTAAGTCACCTTATTGTAGTGTGGTTACTTTTTCTTTTTATCGCTTTAATTAATGGTAAGCAGAAACATCAAAATACCGCATGAAGTTGTACCTAAATTGTAATAAAATGTGGATATTTATCCATTGGGAAATTTTGGTTTGTTATGGAAATCGTGTTAATTTATCTTACCTTAAAATGATGTCAAACTAACCAGTTTTCATGGGAAGGTTTACCAGCAACCTGCAGATAGTCTTGAGTTTCCCCTCGGCCTCTGTCAGGGCTTGCCTCCCACCATAATGTTGTCTGTCATCACCTCGGCCTCTATCAGGGCTTGCCTCCCACCATAATGCTGTCTGTCATCACCTCGGCCTCTGTCAGGGCTTGCCTCCCACCATAATGCTGTCTGTCATCACCTCAGCCTCTGTCAGGGCTTGCCTCCCACCATAATGCTGTCTGTCATCCCCTCGGCCTCTGTCAGGGCTTGCCTCCCACCATAATGCTGTCTGTCATCCCCTCGGCCTCTGTCAGGGCTTGCCTCCCACCATAATGCTGTCTGTCATCTCCTCGGCCTCTGTCAGGGCTTGCCTCCCACCATAATGCTGTCTGTCATCCCCTCGGCCTCTGTCAGGGCTTGCCTCCCACCATAATGCTGTCTGTCATCCCCTCGGCCTCTGTCAGGGCTTGCCTCCCACCATAATGCTGTCTGTCATCACCTCGGCCTCTGTCAGGGCTTGCCTCCCACCATAATGCTGTCTGTCATCATATAAGGGAATTATCCTTTAGTATAAAAAGGATAATAAAATAACTGAATAGATAACCAGATATGAAAATGCATCTTTGAACGTAAACTGTATGTTTGCTTATGTTGAAAGAACGAGAGGTGATAGTGTATTTGAGAAAATGTATTTACCACTTCTGATTGAATGTGAGTTTTTCATTTTGTAAATGAATGTTCTTTATACAAATATTATATGTTATATTTGTATTAGGGCTATGAACTTATTGCCAGTCGGATGAGAGACTGGGAGAAGACAACTTTCCAACCTGATACTCTGCCAGAATCCTCGGAATGCTTACTTGAAATTTCTCATACGGTAACACACATTTTCAGAAACATTAATATTGATTTATAAAACAACTTTTACCATCAAATGACATTTTCATGAAGTTTGAAAGAGAGCATATTATCAGTTTAATAATTTTCCGGGGTTTACATTGACTGTATCTGGGCATGTTTTAAGAGATATGTTCTAGTCAGAATTATTAAATTATACTTATGTTTTCAAATTCACCAGCCCAGTCAAAGTATTCTTACTTATGAATTCTAGCCATTGCTATGCGTGCAAAAATATTTCCAATTTTATTTGGTTGAAGCATACATTGAAGAATCTCCCCTGTGTGCCCATCATTTGACATGAAACATTATCACTATGCATGCTGACATTAGTAGGTTTCTGAAACTGAAAAATGATAACAGTTTTCAATAGATGGTTCCAAAAATGAAAGTTGTAATGAAGAGGTTGTACTGACAGTGAAGAAAGCTAAAACATGAGGACTTACCAAATATAAGGTTCCACATTTTATGTGTGTCTTCATATAGCCTGCTTCATAGTACATGCAGAACTCTCTGTTTCTCTATTTTTCTGTTTCTCTTACCCTGCATGGATATATTTCTGCTTCTGTTACCCTGCATGGATATTTTCATGTTTGTGTTATACAGGGTAATGGTTATGGCCCTCCTCAAGCCAGGGGAGACTACTCTATGATGTATGATGACCCCTACAGACGAGCCGCTGTGGATTACATGAGACAGATGCCTGATCGCTTTCCTCCAAGCGATTCCTTCAGGGACAGTATGTGCATGTCTATTGCGTTTGTACAGTTCTGAAGACCTTATACTACAGAACAGTTCCTATACTGTTTAGTTCACGTTTCTGTGGTATTCTTCATGTATGATGTTACATGTATTAAAGTTTACGCTCACAATATTCTCCCAGTTACTGACAAAGTCACTGTCAGTGGCATTTATTCAGAGTCACTGTAGATTTCCTTCAGTGATCAGATCAAATCAATGTCGGGAACATAATCCTAAGTAGTGTTGTAGTGAAACCCAGTAACTCACTAGTCAATCAATCAATCAACCATCTGACTGGTAACAGTCATACATAAGTAAAGACGTATAGCATGTATGGGGGGCCTCAGTGACCTAGTGGTTAGCATGCTAGTGGGATACAATGACTTAGGAGCCTCTCGCTAATGCAGTGGCTGTGAATTCAAGCCCAGCTCATGCTGGCCCAACTTATCTGCGGTCTGTCTGGAACCTGTGCATGGTTGTGGGTTTCCCCGGGCTCTGGTCGATTTCCTCTTACCACAATGCTTGCTGCTGTTGTAGAAGTGAAATATTCTTCTGTAAGGTATAAAACACCAATCAAGTAAATAAATAAACATACCATGTGTCTTTTTTGCTTTTATCCAGCCACATTGCTGACACGATCAATCACAGTCCCTCCTGCCCCTAACCAGGGCATTCTGGTGAGGGCTGTGTACAACCATAGTGCTGAGGGGGAAAGTCAGTTGAACTTTGTGGAGGGGGACGTGATCAGTTTGCTTGGGGACAAATCTGATGGCTGGCACTATGGACACAACTCCAGGACCAGCAAGTATGTCTCTGCCACGGCTGTTACGTTGATGCATGTCTTCTTTAAAGTCTCTCACTTCATTTCCAGACTTACATATGCATCTGAAAACTAAGCACACAAGAGATATTGTTTATGCAGATAGATGTACACATTAGGTTAAAGCAAAGAGTGTATTGCAAAAAAGGTGATAGCAATAGAGTGATAGACAGTAGCTGAAGGTTTTCTCATTGGGGTGACCTTTGTTGGCTTTATTTGGGGTTTTTCCTTTGTCTTTCCAAGTTACATGATGTGCTAAGTGTAATACCAAGAGATGTTTGAAGCTTTCAGAGGTTATCCAATTTGTTCTCCAAAGAGACAAACAGTTAAATGAAGGTACAACAGGCTTTATCCCAAGCTTTATGATATTAACTTTTGCTCATGTGACTGTTACTGGATACATATGATATGCGAGTACCTTTTTGGCTCACTTATGAAACTACAGATAACAATTGTCTCACCACTAGTATGGCAGTTGACATCACAGGTCAGATAAAATATGCTTGTGCTGTCTTTCACCAGTTTTTCTCACACTTACCTGTATGGAAAGAAACATTGTATTCCACAGTTTTTATCAAACACACAATCCATCACACAAGAAGAAAGATATTTTCACTGATTTTACACATTATGCTGAAACACACTGTAAACTTCTCTTGTCAAATTTTTTGCATGCACCACCCATTGTACCAGGATGATTATAGATTTTATTTCAACTTTTTTTTCTTAAAACTCAGGTATGGATGGTTTCCCTTGTCATTTACAGAACCATTGGAGAGAGGAACGTAAGTGAATATTTATATAAAATCTTTGGTTTAATTTATCAACATATTAAATGATTTATTCACGGTAGTTTGATTTTCTCTTTGATACTTGCTTCAAAAACATTTACAAATGATTTTAGCTCTGTGAGGAAGTCTTTCCTCCTCTCTATATCGAAGTATCAGTTGCCATTTTGTGGGGTATATTATTCAGTTATTCTTGTTTTTGTTTTTTCTCTGCAGGTTGCAGATGAGTCAGAGATTCCGTAGTACTGGTGATCTATTGGACAGTCACTCTGTGTCAGACCATGGCTCCTTAGAACAGGAGGCCCTGGGGCTTGTCAGACGCCCACGATCTCTCTATGACCCCTCTCAAAGTCGACAGACAAATGGCCCTAGTCAGGTGAGCCTTGATCTCTTAACTCTCCAGGAAAGCTTCACCAGATATTTTACACTGATATTATTTATTATAACTTCTAACAGGATGTGAATGGTTAATCTGATTGACTGTGTAGTACTATCCTTTTCTACTTACAAATGAAATGTAATGAATCAGAGAGTATTGAAATCAAATATTACTGTGCTCAGGTATTCTGTATTTTTTGAGTATATATTCTAATTTCAGCAGTCATTCTCAGACTGGACCCTTAGACCAGTCTCTCCCTCTGTAGGGGGATACTCACAAAGGGATCTAACTCTACCACGGCCATCTGCCCTTCACTGCCAGACCCCGTCATCATATAGCACCATGTCCACACCTAACCATACCCCACAGGTACTACCTTAAGCTGTAGGCTGTTGTAGGTACAACTTCATGGACCATGGAGCATGTGCATGTTGTTGTCAGTTATCATGTTATCTTATACTTGTACACCTGTTGTCCCCATGACATTTGCCTGGCCTATTACCTAGGATATACATGTACCTGTCAGGATTAGGTAAGACTCTTGTTAAGTCTTCCACCTTGTTAATGTGTCTTCCTTGGCATGTCTGCTCCTTTTTCCAATTGTTATTGATCACCCTTGACACAGTAATGATGATGTTACCTGTCTGCTGTATATAACTGCTTCATCTGCTGATTATACTTGATGCATTAGCATTTCCCAGGTGACTCAGTGATGTTGTTCCACACCAACCCACCCATCCAACCAAACAAACCCACCCACCCACCCACCCACTGCAGTCCCCTGCAGTACTGTATGCGTAAGTCTCCCTTCACCGGTATGTTGTGTTGTGCTGAATGTTGCTGGTGTTATATGACATTGTGCTGGACATTGCTCTGTGAAGCTGTTTTGTGGTTTTTGTTCTGGGCATTGCTCTGTAAAGCGGTCCTGTGCTTTTGTTTTGGACATTGCTCTGTGAAGGTGTTCTGTGGTTTATATGCTGGACAATGCTCTGTGAAGCTGTTCTGTGGTTTTGTGCTGGACAATGCCCTGTGAAGGTGTTCTTTGTTTTTTGTGCTGGACATTGAAATGTGAAGCTGTTATGTAGCCTTGTGCTAGAAAATCCTCTGTGAAACAGTTCTTTGGTTTTATGCTGGACATTGGACTGTGGAGCTGTTTTGTGGTTTTGTGCTGGACATTGCACTGTGAAGCTGTTCTGTGGTTTTGTGCTGGACATTGCTGTGCGAAACTGATACATGTACATGTATATTATCTCAGATATTGTCATTGCTGTACTTTAAGGTCACATTTGCTCATTCAGTACAAACAAGAGTAAGACTCATCTGAGTTGTTATATTAAAGCGTGCTTTCATTCGTTGAAGTAGATTTTGTTGACTGTTACAGACAAGAAACAACAGTGTGAACATATTTGTGTAGCAGTTCATTTATTCATCTTCTGAGATTCTAAATATGGTCTCTTCAGTTCTGCCAGTCATGTGTATTGGTTTCATCATGTCAGGGTCAACATTGATTTCTATTCTCTGCCTTGGGGATTATATTCTAACCATCCATGCGGTCATCCATTTCTTTTCTTATTTTTTAGCAGTATGAGTCAGAGATATATTCCACTAGCTTGTATGGGAGCATGGCACCATGGCAACATCAGCATACCGGTCCCCCTTCACCACCCCTCCCCCCACCTCCACCTCCACCTCCCCCAGAGAATCCCCCCACCATGCTCAGCAGTTTAAGACGAGGGCCCAGTATTTTGTCTCGGTCCAGTGGCCGCTTTTACTCTGAACCTCCAACACCAGCCAGGTCAGTCATGTCTGTCCCCGCCCCACCTGCCCCACCTCTAAAGGCCACACCACAACCCAAATCAGCCCCTGGAACACCCATGAATACTCCACGCCTTAAAAAGAACGTTTCTTCATCTTCTAACACCGGTATATCTCAGTTGGAAGAGACGTCCCCAGGGTACAGCATGGACTACCAGGTGCCTCCTGCCCCCCAACCCATAGGTTCTGCCCAACCAGGTAATGGATATGCCGACCAAAACACCTCTCACGGGTACCACAATCAGGGCCCGTACCCCAATGGAGGGGCCACACTGCCCAGTCCTGGTAGCCCAGTGGAGGAAACCAGCGGGTGAGCTATCAAGCTATTAACCTGGCCTCAGGATCAAAGCTGCCTGAAGTTAAGCAAGAAGCTAGTCTTAACATTTTATCTTAATACTTTTCTGATCGTTTAATGTAAGGAGATTGGGGAGACAGTCAACTCTCACGTTGATAGTTCAAATTTGTGTTTCAATGTTACAATGCTATTTATAC
Organism: Liolophura sinensis; assembly: GCF_032854445.1. Taxonomy (NCBI): domain Eukaryota; kingdom Metazoa; phylum Mollusca; class Polyplacophora; order Chitonida; family Chitonidae; genus Liolophura; species Liolophura sinensis. The sequence goes on from NC_088295.1 coordinate 18,063,814, forward strand.
TGTAAGTAAAGAACCTTGAGCTTAAAATCATATCCAGTGATGATCCTGGGGCCAGTTGTACTAATACTGAAGTGTAGTGTGATACTGACCAGAGTCACACAGACAATGTACTGACTGCTCTCATTGTTTCTGTGCAGCTCTTAGACTGTATTTGAACAGAATTTGTGGTGGTACCAAGTAGTCAGTCACCCTAAAAAAGTTTTAATTAACATCAAATCTTTACCCAAGTGAATAATATTAACGCATGTTTTGTAACACACCAATCAAAAAAGGTACTGAATAAAATAGACTTAGGTACAGTTTAATGGCTGTAGGCACTTACTCCTAAACTCCTCAGTTCCAAGTTTTTCACAGATTAGTCCTGTATTGTCTAAATTCTTCAGTAATTATTAAAAAATGCTGTAGACTTTATCCTGTTGGCATTGTAATCTGTCCCTGAAGATAGATCATGAATCTTTTTGAACTAATGTTAACACAGAGTGTCATCTTTGGGCCTGATATGGTAAACTTTGGCCTTTTGATGGGTTAAATTATTTTTGTTTAAGATTTCGCTTTCATGATCGACCACGACAACTGCACCCATACTGAAGAGGGGTGAGTTTAAGGGAGGCTACTCATGAATGGTATTTGGGCGGATCTCACTTTGCTTCCCTGTGGCTAGGTTTATATAATGAGCAATTGCATCCTGGAAAGAACAAGTACACTTTTTAAACCCTAGTATGAAAATCTGTTTGAATAAATAGTCCCTTTGTAAAGAAAAGTTTTTGTTTTGTAGTTTTCAAATTTGTATACCAGCTATTAACTGATATATATGTAATAGCTTTAATGGTCCTTTTCCTGTGAACATGATCTGTACTTGTAGTGTTGAAATGTCATGCCAACAATTGAAAAATTAAATAACTGTCTGCTGCAAAATAACATGTGAACCATATTCTCACAGACAATTCCCACTGTACTTCTTACCTCTATGCTATTAATGAATAGTAGAAATCTGGCTTTAGCTTTCTGACTACTAATATCCTACTCTTGGTCCCATTATTGAATATTATGGTGAAACAGGGATTATATGTTTCTGGATCAATCTCTGTGAATTACAGGTGTACCTCAGGTATATTATCAGTTTTAGGTAGGCATGTTTTAATTGCTGTGGTTTAAAAGGAGTTAAAATTCACTTCCTTAGTTACATTTGAACCCTAAATAAGCCAGCTGTTTTTCAATGGACACTTGTATTACTTGTTATCCCTACGTCAAATTGACACATAAAAAGTGTCTTATATGTAAATAAGTTTTAAAAAATCAGTTAAATTTCCCCAACCATCACTAACTGGACAGAAGCAAGACAGAGCTAATACATGTATCCCTAAGTTCACCCACTTGGCTGGCTTTCTAATCATTTACTTCTGGGGTAGTTTGGTACTATTCACCAAAAACCACATTCTAACATCCCATCCCTGGTGATGGATACTTTTCTGGATGTTTTACTCATATTGTGTTTGGTTCAGTAAACTCCTCAATGTTCATTTACAAGGCTATGGATTTATTCTTGTGTATAATTTCTGTTCCTAGAATACCAGAAATTAGACTTCGTTTTTAAATTGTAAATGTCATTAAAGAGGATAGACTGTAGATTTGGAAAAGTGCTTATCAATGCAAATTCAATTTTTGCTATTATTTTTAAAATAGCCCAATTGATTACTTTTCACAAAGTATCAGCCTTGTGTCTGATAACCAGCATGAAATCAGTAACAGCGTGCCTAAAACTTTAGAATCATTGT